>NC_056737.1:1158960607-1159300607 GCF_019279795.1 Protopterus annectens
CCAGATCCCTAATTACTTCTACCGTAATTAATGGATTACCTCCTACATGGTAGTTTGTGGGCACTTTGTTTTTCCCAAAGGGTATGGCTATGCATTTTTTTTGCATTTAGCTTGAGGCCATGGTTCTGACACCAGGTATCAGTCTCCGTAAGGCCCTTCTGGAGGATGCTTGTGTCAGCCAGAGAATTTATTAAGGCTCTCAGTTTGCAATCATCTGCGAACTTGGTCAGCAACAGTCCTCCCGTGTTTGCCTGTACCTCAGAGAAGTATATACCAAACAAGAGGGGTCCCATGACTGATCCCTGTGGGACACCACTTGTAACTGGTTTGGAGTCGGACATGGCACCCGTGACTCTGACCATGTGAGTTCTATCCCTGTGCCAGTTTGCAACCCATCTTGTGACATATGGGTTGATATTTAAGCTGGTAAGCTTATTTATGATACCAGAGTGGGGTATTGTGTCGAAGGCCTTTGCGAGGTCTAGGTAGGCTGTGTGGACTACTTTTCCCTCATCTAAGGCTTTGGTAACTGTTTCGAAGAAGTCAACTAGGTCTAAGAGGCAAGATCTGCCCTTAACAAAGCCGAATTGGGTGGGATCCAGTGTTTGGAGGTTCCCAATGTCTTTGTTTATGAGATCCATGATGATGCGCTCCATAGCCTTGCAGACCAGGCTAGTCAGGCTTAGAGGGCGATAGTTCCCGGGATCTGTGTGACGCCACCTTTTTGGAGTGGGATCACTGTTGCTGTACGCCATTCTTTGGGTACATAACCTGTGGTAAGGCTGAGTTGGAACAGTGAATTCATGTGAGGGTTTAGTTCATTTTGTAGCTCATGTAAGACGCAGCCCGGGATACCATCCGGTCCCATTGATGCTGTGTTTTTTTCTTTGGAGAGGGCTGCTTTTACCTGTGTGTCTGTGATGTCTGGGGGACTGCATTCTTTTGGGATAGACACAGGCCCTTTTGGGGGGAAGGGGGGGGAGTTTGCACTAAACCTGTCCGCCAGGATATTGGCAATGTCTGTGGGTTCAGTGTATTTTGTGCCATTTGCACCAGCTCAGAGCAGATCTGAGAGCTGCCACCCAGATTCTTAACGTAGCTAAAGAACGCCTTGTGATCATCTTTAGAGTCTTTGGCGATTTTTCTTTCAAAGCTGGCCTTTGATGATTTTATAAGGGATCGAAGTTTCTTGCTAGTACTGATCAAGTATGCCTTCCCTTTTTTGGGATTTTGTCTTGTCATGTAATAGTTTCCTCCTTCTGTTGTATAGATTATTTATGGCTGGGGTCCACCAGACTGGTCTCCTGTTTTTGGAGGAGTGAGTCTTGGTTTTACTTGGGATGGCATGATCCATGCATTCCTGTAGGTGCTCATAGAGTGCATTTGTAAAGGATTCTGCGGTTTGGGTAGCATTTTCAATTAGCCTGGGGACTTTGAAACTTTCCACCTCGGTCTTGAGAAGTGTGAAGTTTGCTTTTGAGAAATTTTTCACAGTGGTTTCCTTGGCTGGGGGTGGGGTCGGGATGTGGATGTCAGTTGTGATAAGGTTATGGTCTGATCTTACCAACGAGGGATTTACCTCTGGTGTGGAACATTGAGCCCCCATGTTGGTGATGACCAAGTCCAATATGTTGTCCCCTCTTGTGGGAGTGGTGACCAGTTATTCCATGGCATTTGAGTTTATAAACTCCAGGAACCGTTGGGCAAAAGAGTTGGGACTTGAGTAGTTTTCCCAGTCAATGTTTGGGTAGTTGAAATCCCCCAATGTCATGGTGTTTGGTGAGACCTTCATATTTTCCAATGTTCTCAGGAATGCCGAGTGGGGATCCTGAGACAAGGTGGGTGATCTGTAGCAGGCTATGAACTGAAAAGCAGTTTTACCTACTGTTAGTTGCACATGGATGGTCTCCGCTGCCTCGTGCAGTGCCACTAACCTGGAGGTGTGGGTATCCTTGATGAAAATGGATAGTCCCCTGCCTTTAGTAATCCGGTCCGAGTTCAGGGGCCGAAAGGAATGGTATGAGTTGAATCCTGGTAGTGCTGGGGTGCTCTCTGGAGCCTTGAACCAGGTTTCTGTTACTGCACAGATATAGATTTTCTCCATACTGAGGAGTGCCTCGAGTGCGTGCATCTTGAGGTTTAGACTTCTGGCGTTGAGTAGCATTACCCTTAGTTTTTTGTTTCTGGTTTTGTCTATGGAGGTGGGTTTGTCTTTTGAGCCTTGCCTAAAAAAGGCACTATGGGGGTGGCAAGAGCCTTAGCCAGTATTTGAAAGCCTAAGGGTGACAGGTGCAAGCCGTCCCTGGCGAAGCAACGTGGCTTGTCGAGCATGTCATCCCAGGCTGACAGACACTGGATCCCCTTTGAATGACACCAATAGCTTAGCCAATTGTTGAAATTTATCATTTTGACTTTATACTGCGGCATCATTCTTGGTGAGGGCAAAATGCTACTCAGGGTCAGGGTCATACCGGCCTGGGCTACATGATCAGAGAGCTCCTCTATGTCTCTTTTCATGTAGTCTAGGGAGGTACGTCTCAGGTCATTCACACCAACATGGACAATGAGAGAGTCATATCTGTACCAGTTGTGGAGTGACCTGAGTGCCTGTGTTATGTGGCAGATCCTGGCTCCCGACAGGCAGCTTACAGTGACCTTCACCTTGTTCAGTCTGGTGAGTGAGATGTCAGTGTGCCTGATAACAGAGTCTCAAATTACTAGTGTATTAGGTATGTTATTTAGACTTAGGGGCTGCGACTGTGTGGCACACTGACTTTGTGAAGTATGTGATACGTGAAAGTTGTTGTGGGGTAGTGGTTGCTTGGATGTCTGCTTTGGAGGTCTCTGCTGCTTTGGCAGATTTTTATTTAGAGCCTCCGAGTATGTTTTTGAGAGTTTGTGTGTCTTGTTTGCTGGTGCGTTTGGTCTATGTTAGACTGGTAGTGAGGTGCGAGTGGTTTCCATGTCCTCCGGACTGACTGTGCCAGTCTTGGGTTGAGAGAGCTCGGCCTCCAGTTTGGCTGTATAGTTGCATCTCTCACAAATATTTGAGTTTGTTGGAGGAAGGAGAGGGTTGTATGTGTACATAAGGCAATTGTAACATTGCCTCAAGATTCCCAGATTTGCCAGCTGGGCTGGAGAGTATACCTGAAACTGCGCTTTGGACATGCCTGGATAGTTTAAAGAACTGGTTTATTGACTGTCCGGAATGGACGAATAGGAAACCTTGTTCTTCTGGATAGTATAAGGGGGTGTAGTGCTAAAATTTGTTAGTGCTTACTGAGAAATTTGAGCAAGTGCTGGGCTGTAGAAAGAATGTCGAGAGCTTACTTTGAGAGTTTGACTAGTTTTAAGGGAAAAATTGAAGAGCAGACTTTGTGGAGCCGAAAATTGTTAAAAAACTGCTTAAACAGCACTGCACGATGTTGCGCAATGCGCAAAATCACGCTAAAGTTAGATCAAACAAGGCAAAACAACTTTTAAAGTGCAAAACATAAAAAATGTGGAAAAATGTAGAAAAACAAACTGCAGAACTCAGATAGAAAACTCACTTTTCGGCGATACTAAACAGTCGCTGGTAGGAAAGTAGAAAAAAAGCACTTATAATCTGTTAACGTCTCTTTTTCGCTCTCTGCTGCTTGTAGAACTCTGCAGGACACCACGAGGAGCTGTGCTGAGTCTGTTACAAGCGCAAAACCACGCTAAATCAGGTTTTAAGGCAGGAAGTTTGAAAGAGAAAAGAAATGGCCCACAACGGCCAATAAGCTACTAGGTACTAGGCTGAGACCACTCCTCCAGGGATAGATAGGCTGCTCAGAGCTCCCATATGCTTTTTTTTCAAACAAATACAGTATTTAAATTGATTTTAACTGTGTGGAAGAAATATTTAGCTGAACTGGAAGTTTTCACTCTGCTCTTCAGTGTGGAAGGAATATTAGCTGAACTGGTAGTTAGTCAGTGTTTGCTGAATTTTGTTATTTGCTAGTAATTACAGGTGTGGGGGTAGTCACATTCTTTGATTTCCTGTCCTTGCCTATTTAAGTGGTACAGTGTGAAATATTTTCTGCTTAAAAACCTCAGCTTTGGCCGGCTAACAACTTGCTATATTCAACTGGACGTATAAGAGAATTTAAGTACCTTTATCTGCTTTTTTTTTTCAAAAATACAGTATTTAAATTGATTTTAACTGTGTGGAAGAAATATTTAGCTGAACTGGAAGTTTTCACTCTGCTCTTCAGTGTGGAAGGAATATTAGCTGAACTGGTAGTTAGTCAGTGTTTGCTGAATTTTGTTATTTGCTAGTAATTACAGGTGTGGGGGTAGTCACATTCTTTGATTTCCTGTCCTTGCCTATTTAAGTGGTACAGTGTGAAATATTTTCTGCTTAAAAACCTCAGCTTTGGCCGGCTAACAACTTGCTATATTCAACTGGACGTATAAGAGAATTTAAGTACCTTTATCTGCTTTTTTTTTTCAAAAAATACAGTATTTAAATTGATTTTAACTGTGTGGAAGAAATATTTAGCTGAACTGGAAGTTTTCACTCTGCTCTTCAGTGTGGAAGGAATATTAGCTGAACTGGTAGTTAGTCAGTGTTTGCTGAATTTTGTTATTTGCTAGTAATTACAGGTGTGGGGGTAGTCACATTCTTTGATTTCCTGTCCTTGCCTATTTAAGTGGTACAGTGTGAAATATTTTCTGCTTAAAAACCTCAGCTTTGGCCGGCTAACAACTTGCTATATTCAACTGGACGTATAAGAGAATTTAAGTACCTTTATCTGCTTTTTTTTTTTTTCAAAAAAATACAGTATTTAAATTGATTTTAACTGTGTGGAAGAAATATTTAGCTGAACTGGAAGTTTTCACTCTGCTCTTCAGTTTGTCCCAGCCACCCTCCCTGTTTTTGTTTTGGTGTTAATCTTAGTGGCCTTGCAGCTGCCCGCCCCTCTTGTAAATTTGTGTTTGGATACTCCTTCTGGGCCCATCTCATTTGCTCACTCAACTGAGTGCAGTGAGATCATATTCTGATTTCAGGCACTCCTACTGTGTACAAAGAGAGCATCTGGGAAACAGAAAAAAAAAAAAAAAAATTTTAAGCTTGTTTCCTGCCTTTCCTGTTAAGTGGTATAGACTATTTGTAGGCTTTTGAGCCCCAAAGCCCTTCTGTGTTGGAGGGAAGCCTTCTAGCTTAGTTTTTTTTCCTATAACTAGCCAGTTTTCTAGTTTCAGCACTCAAATCTGTTTCTTTGATCTCAGCACTTGTTCAGAAAAAAAAAAAAAAAAATTTAATCTGCTTTTACTGTACTTGTGTTTCTACCTACTTTTTCTTACTTTTGCATCATCTTAAAAGTACTCAATTGTATTTATTACTGCTTGGTGTAACTCATTCTAAGCCTTCTGGTTTAAACACTTGGGCTTCGGACCAGTTGTTTTGCACTGAGAGGGTTTGTGGTCTGCACTGTAGTGGCAGATTGAGGGCTCAGTGTCTGTTATTCTAAAAGTGTATTAATTCTGGTTTAAGCACTTGGGCTTTCAGGCCAGTTATTTTACATTAAGAGGGTTCGTGGTCTGCACTCCTGTGGGAGGAGAGGCTGGACTCTGCCCTTCTGAGCTGGGAATTTCTGATTGAAGGCTTATAATGCATGCATATCTGAACTGCTTCTTACTGAAGTTGGTGCGCCTTGTTTGCTGTGGCATAGACTGGATTCGGGCCTGCTGGATCTAGCTTTGTTTGTGTAACTTGAGCACTAATCCAGGCATTCTCTAAAGTATTCAATTGTATTTATTACTGCTTGGTAATAACTTGATTAAAGTTTAGCTGTCATTCTAAGTCTTTTGGATTAAGCACTTGGGCTTCAGACCAGTTGTTTTACATTAGGAAGGTTTGTGGCATGCACTGTGGTGGCAGGACAGGTAGCTTTCATCCTTCTAAGTTGGGAACTGCTGATTGAGAGCCCAGTGTCTGTTATTCTTAAAGTGTATTAGTTCTGGTTTAGGCACTTGGGCTTCAGGCCAGTTATTTTACATTAAGAAGGTTTGTGGTCTGCACTCTTGTGGGAGAAGAGGCTGTACTCTGCCCTTCTGAGCTGGGAATTTCTGGTTAAAGGTTTATAGTGCCTGAATATTTGAACTGTATCTTACTGAAATTGGTACACCTTGTTTGCTGTAGCATAGACTAGATCCAGGCCTGCTGAATATAGCTTTGTTTATATGCTTGTTGTTTGTTTGCTTGTTATTTCCCTGGAACGCTAATTCCACCTAATACGCGGCTTCTCAGCGCTTCTGTGGCTCACTAGTGATATCTGCATTGCTTACTGTACTTATTTCCTTGTTTCACTTGAAAGAAAGTTACTGTTTGTCGTTTGCATTTAAGTTACCTGTAACACATTGCACTTAAGTTACCTGGCACTTGCTCACTAAAGCAATTATATAAGTCAGCACTAAAAATTAAAAGCACTACACCCTCACTCCCCACTGGCCCTGGTTTTCAATTATTAAGGAATTCCCAATATTATTCTAGCATGTCCAAAGGTCAGTTGTCAATCTCCTCTCCGGTCCATCTGGTGAATCTGGGAATCTTGAGGCAATGTTACAACTGCCTCATGTACACAGACAACCCTCTCCTCCTCCCAACAAATTCCAACACATGTGAGAGATGCAACCATATAGCCAAACTGGAGGCTAAGCTCGCTCAACTCAGTACTGGCATAACCAGTCAGGAGGAGAAGGAAACCATACTCACTACAATTCCAGTCTCACATAGACCTACCACGACAGCAAACCAAACACATAATCACACAAAAACATAGGCTCTAAATAAAGATCTGCCAAAGCAGCAGAGACCTCCAAAGCAGACACCCAAGCAGCCGCTACCCCAAAACAAAACACGTGCAACACATATCTCACAAAGCCAGTGTGCCAAACAGTCACAGCCCTTAAGACTAAACAACACACCTGATACACTTGTAATAGGTGACTCTATCGTCAGGCACACTGACGTCCCGCTCACCAGGCTGAACAAGGAGAGGGTCACGGTGAGCAGCCTGTCGGGTGCTAGGATCCGCCACATAACACAAGCACTCAGGTCACTCCAAGGCAAGTACAAATATGACTCAGTCATTGTCCATGCTGGTGTGAATGACCTGAGACGTACCTCCCTGGACTACATGAAAAGAGACATAAAGGAGCTCTCTGAGCATGTAGCCCAGGCCGGTATGACCCTGACCTTGAGTAGCATCTTACCCTCACCAAGAATAATGCCACAATATGAAGACAAGATGATCAATTTCAACAATTGGCTTAAGTACTGGTGTCATTCAAAGGGGATCCAATGCCTGTCAGCTTGGGATGATATGCTCGACAAGCCACGATGCTTCGCTAGGGACGGCTTGCACCTGTCACCCCTGGGCTTTCGGATATTGGCAAAGGCTCTTGCTACCCCCATAGTGCCTTTTTTAGGCAAGGCTCAAAAGACAAACCCACCTCCATAGGTATCACAAGGGATAAGAAACTAAGAGTAATGCTACTCAACGCCAGAAGTCTAAACCTCAAGATGCACGACTCGAAACTCTCCTTAGCATGGAGAACATCGATATCTGTGCAGTAACAGAAACCTGGTTCAGGGCTCCCGAGAGCACCCCAGCACTACCAGGTTATACCTCATACCATGCTTTTCGCCCCAAAACTTGGACCGAACCACAAAAGGAGGGGAGTATCGATATTCATCAAAGATACCCACACCTCCAGGTTGGTGGCAAAGCACGAAGCATCAGAGACTATCCATGTGCAACTAACAGTGGGTAAAACTGCCTTCCAGTTTATAGCCTGCTACAGACCACCCTCCCAAACCCAGGAACCCCACTCGGCCTTCCTGAGAACACTGGAAAATATGAAGGTCTCTCCAAACACCATTATATTGGGCGACTTCAACTACCCAAACATAGACTGGGAGCATTACTCTAGCTCCAACACCCTAGCCCAAAGGTTCCTAGAATTTATAAACTCAAATGCTATGGAACAACTTGTTACCACTCCCACAAGAGGGGAAACATACTGGACCTGATCATCACCAACATGGGGACTCTATGCTCCAGACCAGAAGTGTATCCCTCACTGGTAAGATCAGACCATAAACTAATCTCACTGGATATTCACATCCCGACCCCACCCCTGCCCAGAAAACCACAGTGAAAAACTTCTCTAAAGCAAATTTTACACTCCTCAAAACTGAGGTGGAATCCTTCAAAGCCCCCAGGCCTGTGGAAAATACAGCCCAGACCGCAGAATCCTTTATAAACGCATTCTATGAACACCTTCAGGAATGCATGGATCATGCGATCCCAAATAAAACCAAGACCCAATCCTCCAAAGGCACACGTCCTGTCTGGTGGACCCCAGCCATAAACAAACTATACAATAGAAGGAGGAAGCTACTAAATGATAAAGCAAAATCCCAAAAAGGGAAGGAATCACTGATCAGTATTAGCAAAAACTACGGGCACACATAAAATTGTCTAAGGCCAGCTTGAGAAAAATTGCACAGGACACTAAGGATAATCACAAGGCTTTCTTTAGTTATGTTAGGAACCTGGATGGTAATTCCCAGATATGCTCAGAATTAGTCCAAAATGACAAAAAAATACACCGAACCCACAGACATTGCCAACATCCTAGCTGACAGGTTCAGCAAACTTCTCCCCCCCCACCAAAGGGCAAATATCTATCCCAGCAGAGTGCTGCCCCTGACATCTCAGATGCTCAGGTAAGAGCCGCCTCCAAAGCAAAAACACAGCATCAATGGGACCAGATGGTGTCCCGGCTGCGTCCTACATGAACTCAAAGAAGAGCTAAACCCAAACATAAAACTACTGTTCAATCTCAGCCTTACTACAGGATATGTGCCCAAAGAGTGGCGTACAGCAACAGTGGTCCCTCTCCATAAAGGTGGTGCCTCAACGGATCCTGGAAACTATCGCCCCATAAGCCTGATTAGCTTGGTCTGCAAAGCTATGGAAAGGATCATCATGGACCTCATAAATAAAGATATTGGGGACCTACAAACACTGGATCCTACCCAGTTCGGCTTTGTTAAGGGCAGATCCTACCTCTTAAACCTGGTTGATTTCTTTGAAACAGTCACCAGGGCCATTGACGAGGGGAAGGTGGTCCACATAGCCTACCTGGACCTCGCAAAAGCCTTCGATACAATACCCCACTCGGGCATTATAGATAAGCTCACCAGCTTAAATATAAACCCCTATGTCACTAGATGGATTGCAAACTGGCTCAAGGACAGAACCCACATGGTTAGAATTGCTGGAGCCATGTCAGACTCCAAACCAGTTACAAGTGGTGTCCCACAAGGCTCAGTCCTGGAACCTCTCTTGTTCGGTATATATTTCTCGGAGGTACAGGCCAACACGGAAGGACTGTGGCTGACCAAGTTCGCAGATGACTGCAAACTGGGTGCCATAATCGACTCTCCAGCCGACACAAGCATCCTCCAAAAGGGCCTCAAAGAAACAGACAACTGGTGCCAGTGCCATGGCCTCAAGCTAAATGCCAAAAAGTGTATAGTCATCCCCTTTGGCAAAAACAAAGTGCCCACAAATTACCACATAGGTGGAAATCCATTAAGTACAGAAGAAGTAATTAGGGACCTGGGGACCCAAGTTGATAGCAATCTCTCATTTGACAACCACGTGGCCAAAGTGGTTAGAAAAACATTTTATATAGCCCACCTAATCATGAAGGGATTCACATCTAGATCAGGGAGGTCATCGTGCCTCTTTACTCATTCCTCATCAGGCCCATAATTGAGTACAATGCCCTTTGGGATGTACCTTACCAGACACCTGCAGCAACTGGAAAGACCCCAAAAGTACCTCACCAAGAGGATCAAAGGGCTCAAACAGATGCCATATGCTGCCCGGTTAAAGAAACTCCAGCTCTACTCAGTGGCATACCGCCTGTTCAGAGGCGATCTGTGCCTGAAGTATAAAGCCATGTCCAACCCGGAATTAATGGACATGCTGCACCTCAGAAAATCCAAATCCCATCGAGCTACGCTCGAGAGACTTGAACCTCAGCACTGAAATAAATAGGACATGCTGGAGGGACAGATTCATAACCCAGAGGCTCCCTTCACTCTGGAATAAAATCCCAGTCCAGGTTAGGCAGAGTCCCTCATTGACTCTCTTCAAGAGGAATCTTGATGAGTGGATGGGAGATCATAGGTTTACCCCGGGTATCACTTCTGTGTCACTGTTAGATAGAGGCACAGTATACTAACCTCGAAAAAGGGCATAGCAAAATAAATTTAAAATGGGTGGCGAAAGCCAAACACATTCTGGCTAGGCTTATAAATGCCCTAGGGCAGATAGCCTAGTATGAACCTATGAACCTATGAACTCTCACTGGTGAACAAAGAAGCTTCCTCCTATCCAAGTAAGGATATGGGCAACACAGGAACTATGACACAGCCTAGGATTCAGCAAGACCTGAAAACTGGACTATTCTAGTTCAGAAAAGGAGGGAAACAAGGATATTTTTCTTTCTTTTTTTCACAACAGAAACTAGGCACAGGAATACAGTAAATACTTTAGATCGGCTAGCGCACTTGAGTGTGTAGCCTACAACAATTAAACAAGGCAAAAACAACTTTTAAATTGCAAAACACAAAAAAATGTAGAAAAACACACTTTGCAGAACACAGACAGTTAGAAAACTCGCTTTTCAGCGAGACTAAACAGTCGCTGGTAGGAAAGTAGAAAAAAAGTACTTATAATCTGTTAAAGTCTCTTTTTCTCTCTCTGCTGCTTGTAGAACTCTGCAGGACACCACGAGGAGCTGTGCTGAGTCTGTTACAAGTGCAAAACCGCGCTAAAGCAGGTTTTAAGGCAGGAAGTTTGAAAGAGATAGGAAATGGCCCAAAACGGCCAATAAGCTACTAGTTACTGGGTTGAGACCACTCATCCAGGGACAGATAGGCTGCTCAGAGCTCCCCACTCTCACTGGTGAACAAAGAAGCTTCCTCCTATCCAAGTAAGGATATGGGCAACACAGGAACTATGACACAGCCTAGGATTCAGCAAGACCTGAAAAATGGACTATTCTAGTTCAGAAAAGGCGGGAAACAAGGATATTTTTTTTGTTTGTTTTTTTTTTCACAACAGAAACTAGGCACAGGAATACAGTATATGCTTTAGATCGGCTAGCGCACTTGAGTGTGTAGCCTACAACAATTAAACAAGGCAAAAACAACTTTTAAAGTGCAAAATACAAAAAAATGCAGAAAAATGCAGAAAAACAAACTTTACAGAACTTAGAAAACTCACTTTTCGGCGAGACTAAACAGTTGCTGGTAGGAAAGTGGAAAAAAAGTACTTATAATCTGTTAAAGTCTCTCTTTCACTCTCTGCTGCTTGTAGAAAGTACAGTTGTGTACACCTACCATAAATGTAGATGTTTGAGTGTCTTCACTGTTGCAGTCATGACTGTAGGGTGCTCCCCTGCCGGCAGGCAGCCCCCGGCCGGCCAGAATTCCCAAAGTCCGGGTCCGGCGTCGGCTGTTCAACCATGCTCCCTGACGTCAGAGCGCCTGGAGTATAAAGCTGACAGCCGACGCCATCTTCTCCAGTTTTTCTTGCCCCAGATGTCAGGAGTCCCAAAATGAAAAAGGTCCCATAACCTTTGCAAATACACCTTAAAAGAAAGGTGAAAAAAGGAAAAACACAAAGGTAAAAATAAGAGGGGACAGGAGGGAGGGAAACCCAGACTGCAACAGTGAAGACACTCGAACATCTACATTTATGGTAGGTGTACACAACTGTACTATGTTCATCGTGTTTCACTGTTGCAGTCATGACTGTAGGGTAGAATCCCAAAGCTGAAAGAAAGGGAGGTGGTCATAAAGAGGAAGGGGTGGCTAAAAGGCCCTGCAGGACTGCAGAGGCAAAGCCTGCCCTAGACTTAGAGTAGAGAGGTAGATTGTAGTGCTTAGAAAAAGTATGCACTGAACTCCAAGTTGCAGCTTCCAAAATGTCCTTGGTAGGAACTCCCCTGAGGAAGGCCGCAGAAGTGGCAGCAGCTCTGGTGGAATGAGTCCGAATACTCCCTGGGATTTGCTTTCCATGGTGAGAATAACAAAATCTGATTCCATGAGCAATCCATTTAGAAATGGTCTGTTTAGAAATGGCTTTTCCTTGGGAACTTGAAGCATAAGAAACTTTTAGTTATGTACTTACCATAACTTTAGATGTATGGGATCCATCTCGCCTACATTCAATACATATGGGTTCGGAGCCGATCCTCGGCTCCGACTCGGCACCGAATACAATAGAGCGTAGTCTCTTATTGGCTGAGCTATTCTATATCCCAGGATGCACCACCACTAGTTCCCCAGATCTTGTTTGTCCGCACTCATAGACACAGAGACATACCATTAGAATAACATACTCAGGTCTTTCAAGAGAGGAAAAATTGGATTTAGACTCGACCGGTCTCTCCTGATCTACGAGGCAGGGGGATGGAGGGTGGGTTATAGGAATGTGAGATGGATCCCATACATCTAAAGTTATGGTAAGTACATAACTAAAAGATGTAATGTGATCCTATCTCTACATTCAATACATATGGGACAGCGTCCCTAGCACCTTATTCCTGGGAGGCTCACTGGAAAACACTCCTGAGAACTGTGGAACCGAAGGAAGCTCGACCCCTGGATGCCACATCCAATTTGTAGTGAGAAATGAAAGTATGTGAGGATGTCCACGTGGCAGCCGCACAAATATCATCAATAGAAAGTTTAGAATGAAATGCTGCTGAGGTAGCCATAGCTCTAGTGGAATGAGCTTTAATCGGAGCTATGAGTTTCCTATTCGATGATGTATAAATATGAGTAATGCAGTCCCTGATCCATTTAGCAATAGTGACTTTAGTGACCGCATTACCTAATCTGTTATCAGAGAAAGACAGAAAAAGCTGGTTTGACTTTCTGATTTTTTGCGTCCTATCCAAATAAAAACGCAATTGTCTGTGGACGTCCAAGCAGTGAAAGACGTATTCAGACCTATCTGAAAATTTGGGAAAGAAGACAGGAAGTTCTAGTGACTGTCGAAGAGCCAATTTAGAGCAAACCTTTGGGACAAAGGATGGATTTGGTCTGAGGGACACTCTGTCTTTGTGAAAAACCAAGTATGGTGGGTTAATACACAAGGCCTGGAGCTCTGAAACTCTTCTAGCTGAAGTAATGGCGACCAAGAGGGCAGTTTTCCAAGAAAGGAACTTTAATTCACAGGTAGCTGCTGGCTCAAAAGGGGACGAAGTCAAAGCCCCTAGCACTACGTTAAGGTCCCATGGCGGTGCTGGATGAACAGTAGGGGGACGTAACAGCCAAGCTCCTTTAATGAAAGCCTTACATAACTTGTTGCTCATTAAGGAAGGATTAATACATTCATGAAAGTTAGAGATAGCTGCCAATTGTACTTTAATGGTGGACACCGAAGACCCTTGGTTAAATAGAGTGGCTAAAAACTTTAGCACCTCTGACACGGAAGCTGTCACTGGATCCACTCCTCGGGATTGGGCCCAGATGGCAAACCTCTTCCACTTATCAGTATATATTTTCTTGGTAGAAGCCTTGTGAGCCGAGGATAAGATGTGCATGACTTCTGGGGCTAAGGAATGGTTTCTCACTACGGTTGGAAGAGGAGTAACCAGGCTGCTAGCCTGAGTGCAGGGAGGGACTGGTGGAGTCGTCCCGACTGATGTGTCAAGAGGTCCGGAAGCTGGTCCAGGAACCAAGGGCCGTCTAACGCATATTTGCGTAGAAAGGGGAACCAGGTTTGCCGAGGCCAGAGCAGGCGATTAATATCATCTTGCTGTTTAGACGAATCGCCTTCTGAATCACCTTCGGAAGGAGGGGAATAGGTGGGAAGGCATACAGCAGGCCGGAGGGCCAATCGTGGACTAGAGCGTCCTTGGGTGTCACCCCCGCAGTAGGAGTCAGGGTGAAAAAATTTGGACATTTTGCATTGAGGGGGCTCGTGAAAAGATCGAAACAAGGGATTCCCCACTTCGAGAAGATCTGTGAGGCTATCTTGTCGTTTAGAGACCACTCGTGAGGAGAGAGAATAGCTCTGCTCAACCTGTCGGCTATCACGTTGGACTTCCCCGGAATGTGCGTTGCCAGTAGGTAGCGTTTGGTAGTAATCGCCCACTCCCATACTCTCATGGCCTCCCTGCAAAGAGGGTAGGACCTGGTTCCTCCTTGTTTGTTCAAGTACCAGACAACCGACATGTTGTCGGACTGGATGGCAATCACGGCTTGGGGAAGGTGGTCGTGTAGAGCTTGCAATGCTAATAGCACCGCCCTCATCTCCAGAACGTTGATGTGAAGAACAGACTCGTCCGAACGCCACGTGCCTTGAACCGACCTGCCCAGACAATGCCCCCCCCACCCTGTCCGGGAGGCGTCCGTAGTCAGCGTGGCGACGGGAAGTGGGGGAACAAAGGGTTGACCCGGATTGAGGTTGGCAGTTACCAGCCACCAACGAAGGTCCTGCTTGCATTTGTCTGTAATCAGTATTTGGTGGTTGAGAGGGAGATCCTGGTAAGACCACTGAACTGACAAAAGCCACTGTAGAATCCTCATGTGCAGCCTTGCAAAGGAACCATGAGAATGGCGGCGGCCATGGAGCCTAGTAGTTGCAACACCATCCTTGCTGGGGCCCAACGTCTTTTGAGTAGAGTCCGGACCTGATTTTGAAGAGTCTCTATTCTTTCTGCAGGAAGGAAGACCCGCATTTGTCTTGTATCTATTTCTGCTCCAATGAACAGAATACGCTGAGATGGCTGCAGCACTGATTTTGACCAATTGAAGGTAATCCCTAAGGAACTGCCCAATTTGATAGTGGCTGTTAGATTCTCTAAAAGTAGATGCTTGGAGGTGGCAGTTAGGAGCCAGTCGTCTAGGTACGGAAACAGCTGGAATCCTAAACTCCTCAAGTGAGCAGTCACTACTGCCAAACATTTGGTGAACACTCTGGGGGCCGAAGTGAGACCAAAGGGCAGAGCTCGAAACTGGAAATGACTGTCTCCCAGGCTGAAGCGTAAGTGTCTTCTGGGCCAGTTTATTAATATGTGGTAGTAAGCGTCCTTGAGATCTATGGAGCACATCCAAACACCTTCCTCCAACAATGGAAGAATGGATTGTAAGGTGACCATCCGAAATTTGGACTTTTTTACGAATCGGTTGAATTTGCTGAGATCCAAGATGGGTCTCCAGTCCCCGGTCTTTTGGCACCAAAAGAACCTTGAGTAAGTCCCTGATCCGGCTTGGTCTGCGGGGACAGGTTGGATGACTCCTTTCGCAGCAGTTTTGACACCTCGTAGGCTGCTAGAACCCGCTGACTGGGTGGAGGGTGCGGGATCCTTCGGGTTGGTGGGGGATGGTGATCTAAGGGAATGGTGTATCCTCCGGCAATTATTCGAAGCACCCATTGATCCTGAGTAATCTGTCTCCAGGCTTCTAGGTGCTCCAGCGACCCCGACTGGCTCGAGCTGCACAGTCGGGCACTCCTTCAGGGATGTTGGAAGGAGGGAGAGCCATGAAAGGACTCGCGGTCTCCAGTGTTGCGAGGGCCTCCGCCGCCTCTGGGACGGCGTCTTCCAGAAAAATTTCCTTCCTCTGCCTCTAGAAGAGTCGTTCTGCTGTGGCGAGTAAGGCTTCTGAGATTTTGAAACCACATCTTCCCACCCTTGAGCCTTGGGATAAGGCCTGAAGGAGTGGAAAACCGGCTCGACAGCAGCCAAAGTCTTACCCTCTTGCTCACAGCGAATCAAGGTGTCCTTTACCTTGGGTCCAAACAATGAGGACCCATCAAAGGGAGCGTCGGCAAAGGAAGACTTGAAAGCCTCCATAAGTGACACAGGCGCCAGGCTTGTCTTAAAGCAACTCCTGTACCGGCTCTACTCGCTCCTTCAGCAGCATACGATATGAGCCTCATGGAGGAGTTAGATAAGGAAGAAAGGGTAGATAACTGGCCAACTGACTGGGCTAACTGCTCAGGTAAATTACCCGAGAGGAGTCTGACAGCTCCTTGACCAGATCCCTCTGCAGTCTAGTAAAATGTGCCAAATAATTCAGGGACCTTAACGTAAAGGCCGCTGAAGTCAGGGTGCGCTGCCGATCCATACTCCTAGACTCTTTATTAGGAGGATGGACGGACGTAAGCCTCTGCTACATCTTGCTGGGTAGCAGATGCCACCACCATAGCATCTACTGCCACGCCCTTGGATAAAAATTCTTTGTCGGTGGGGCGAAGGAACTTGTTGGGGCGAGCAGGCACCGGTTCCACAGAATCGGTGTTCCCACACCCTTCGAGAGATCAAATCCAGAAGCTCATCGAAGGGTGGAGACACCCAGGAGGCGGAGGGCTGAGCCCCAAAGGCCTTGAGGAAGACCGACTCCTCAGCAGAAGGGGTTTGGACTGCCAGTCGCCTCGTTGTTTGAGGATTTCTAATATGTCATGAAGGAGACATCATCCGAGGGCGACTTTGGGGACCCTTCCGCATCATCGAGGTCGGTATCCGATGTAAGAGACTCATCAGGGAGTCAACGTGTTTCCTCTTACACAATTTCTTTCTGGGGGTTCCTCCGAAAGCGTCGGAGGAACCTCCAGGAAGAAGGAACCACCAGTGGGGGTATCCTCAGGCCTAGGGGCTCCGCTGTGAGACAGGGGAACTCCGAAGCACCAGTTTCCAAATCCATGGAAGGTGGTGGTGAAAAGTCAAGTAGCCACAGAAGATTTGGCTAAGGCACTCCTCATAGCATCAAAGGCGGACCCCAGAATCCTGGGAAGGTCCAACCTTGAGGCTACAGACGTAGGAGCCCCTGCAGCCGGCCCGAGGGAGGCTAGGAACCAAAGAATCGGGCCGCACCCCGGGGCCGACAGAGGAGGTCCCGTTCGAACCCGACCCAAGAGGCGGGTAGAAGTAAGAGTCGAGCCGACTCGATTACGCCGACCTGATCCACAGCACCGACTCCAACGGCGCGAGGCTGTTGGAGGAGGAATCAGCGTGGGGCGGGCAGTCGGCTCCAGTACCAACTGGGTGGAGCCGACATCAATTTGGTAAAGACTGGAGACTGGAAAAGCTTCTGAAGTACCCTGTCTATGTCCGAATCGGACATCCTCGAAGATCGGGACGAAACCGATCGGGTCTGAGAAGACTTCTCCATCGGCTCCGATAGACAAGGGGACCGGCTCCGTAAAGGTTCCATAACTATCGGCGCCGAAGCTCCCATCACCACTTCAACTTCTCGGGCCGACAAGGGCTTCGCCGAGGGAAGTGTCTGAGCATGTAACCCTTATCGGCTCGAAGACAATGGAGCCGATGAAGGTGACACACCTCGATGCTCGAGCTCGGCTCGAAACTGAAGGAGTCGAGGCAGGAGACATCGAGGCAGACCGTTCCACCCTCGGCTCCGAAGTCCGTGGAGCCAAGGAGAAGCCTGCCTAGATTTTTGTTGTCGGTTCCGGCGGACTGGTCGGAGGACGATTTCTTTTTCCTTTGGGAAGTAGGAGAGCCAGAAGTTAAAGCTTCCTCAAAGGATGGGGCAATCAGCCCTTTCAAGATTAATTTGTTTTTCCTCTCTTGGAGGACTCGAGAGGAAAAAGCGTGACATACACTGCAGGACTCTTGAAGATGTTTAGGCCCTAAACAGTACACACATAGCGCGTGGTCATCTGTTATCGACATTTTATACCCGCACTTAGTGCATTTTTTGAATCCTGAAGGCCTATGTTCTTTAGACATTGTAAGTTCACCAATAAAAAACGACCACAACAATAAAAGACACAAATTTAACAGGGCTAGGCCCCTCTAATTTAAACGGAACCTCCTGTCGACAAACAGACACAATCACCACAGATTACTTCAAAAAAAGGCACAAGAAAAACTTCCACACACAATAAACTATAACAGTATCACAACAGTAGCTGTTAAAACAGCTTTTGGGGAAAAGAGAGAATTTTCAGACAAAAGGTTTTATCTGACTAAAAGTACTTAGCTCAGCCAAGTCAGAGACCACGTCTATGCTCTTGAGCGGCAAACGAGATCTGAGGAACTAGTGGTGGTGCATCCTGGGATATAGAATAGCTCAGCCAATAAGAGGCTACGCTCTATTGTATTCGGTGCCGAGTCAGAGCCGAGGATCGGCTCCGAACCCATATGTATTGAATGTAGGCGAGATAGGATCACATTACATCAAACAATTGATCTGATTTCCTGATGTCCTTGGTTCTGTTCAGGTAAAAACGTAATTGTCTGTGTACATCCAAGGAATGTAAGATCCTTTCCCCTTTATTTTGAGGAGAGGGGAAAAAAGTTGGCAAGTGGATAGTTTGATTTAAAGCCACTTTGGAAACCACCTTAGGCATGAAAGTAGGATTTGTCCTCAGAGATACCCTGTCTTGATGAAAAATAATATAAGGTTCCACAGCCATAAGAGCTTGCAACTCAGAAACTCTCCTGGCAGAGGTAAGGGCTAACAGGATAGCTGTCTTCCAAGATCAAAACTTGATGTCAGAAGAGGCAGCAGGCTCAAAAGGAGGCAGGGTTAGCTTTTCCAAAACATAGTTGAGATCCCAAGCAGGAATGGGAGGAGATCTAGGAGGTCTTAAATTCTTAGACCCTCTGAGAAACTGTCTCATGAGCTGGTGGGAAAAGATGGGAAGGTCCGTATTATAATGAGCAGAAATAGCAGAAGCATGTATCTTAATGGAAGAGAAAGAGAGACCCTTATGTAAGAGATCTGCCAGGTAAAATAAAATTAAAGTAATGTTAGGAAGAAGAGGATCAGAATCCTGAGCCTGCATCCAGGAACAAAATCTTTTCCATTTTCCTGCATAAGATTTTCTAGTGCTAGGACGTCTGGCTTCTAAAATGACATCCATAACCTGCTTAGGTAGAGAAATCAAAGGCCCTGGATTAACCAGGCCACCAGGCTGAGAGTTCTGACATGAGAGTGTAGAACCTGACCCTGGTGTTGGGACAGAAGGTTCGGAGACTGAGGCAAAACCCAAGGAGGCTCCAGGCATAGGTTTTTTAGAGTTGGATACCAAAACTGCCGAGGCCAATTTGGAGCCAGCAAGATTATCATCCTGGGCTTGTCCTGTTTTATCTTCAATAAAACCCGTGGAAGAAGAAAAAGTGGCGGAAAGGCATATCCCGAGAGGTTCCTCCAACTGAATGACAGAGCATCCACTTTCCAAGCTTCTCTGTGGAAAATCCTGGTGCAAAAAATCGGTAGTTGATGATTGAGATGGGATGCAAAGAGGTCTATGTGAGGACATCCCCAGACTGCTGTTATCATCCTGAATATTTTGGTGTCCAGCATCCACTCGTGTGGATCTGAAAAGTTTCTCTGCTCAGACTGTCTGACAGGAGATTTTGTTTCCCTGGTAGAAACTGAGCTTGAAGATCCAGATTGCAAGCTAGAGCTGTGCCCCATAAATCCATGGCTAGTCTGCATAGAGGGTAGGAATTAGATCCCCCTTGCTTGTTTATGTACCACATGACTGTGGTGTTGTCTGTCCGTATTAGTAGTTGTCCTGGTTGTAAAAGATTCCTGAAGGCCAACAAAGCTTTCTGAACGGCTAACATTTCCTTTAAGTTGATATGCAGGTGCTTTTGATCCTTTGTCCAAAGGTCCTGCAGACAATTGCCCTGAAAATGGGCTCCCCAAGCATAATCCGAGGCGTCCGTGGTTAGAATCTGAGTGGCAGGAGGCAGACGAAAGGGTTTCCCCCTCTGTTCAGTGCACAAGCCCTGGACCACCAAAGAAATTCCTTTTGAAGGCAAGGAAGGACGGAGATCAGTATGTCTAAACTGTGGCAATGCTGAGACCATACACTTTTTAGGTACCACTGTATTTTCCTCATGTGTAGTCTTGCATATGGGACGAGAAGGATGCAGGAGGCCATGTAACCCAAAGCCTGCAGGAATGTCCTTGCAGATAGTTGAGTTAGAGTTGCCAAGGTTTTGAAAGTTGAAGCCAGCTGTAATTGCCTTTCGGATGTCAGGAATGCCATCTGGATTGTAGTGTTTAGAAGTGCACCCAGAAAAGTTATCCATTGTGATGGTGTCAAATTTGACTTTTTTATGTTTACACAGAATCCCAGGAATTTGAGGAGATTCTGTACAAATTCTAGAAGCTGGAGTAAGACATCCTTGCTGTCTGCCTGAATTAGAAAATCGTCTAGATAAGGGTAAATTTGAATTCCCTTGAGTCTGCAGTAATCTACTACTGGAGCCAGGCATTTGGTGAAGACCCTGGGCGCAGTAGACAATCCAAAGGGCAGCGCAGAGAATTGAAAGTGCCTCGATCCGGCCTTGAACCTGAGGTATTTTCTGCGATCCTGTCTGATGGGAATGTGCAGATATGCCTCCTTTAAATCCAAAGTTACCATCCATGCATCTTTGGACAGCATTGGAAGTAGCTGCTGTAGAGTAAGCATTTTGAATTTTGGAATCTCTAGAAAGGTGTTCAAGACCGAGAGATCCAGAATGGGTCTCCATGAGTTTTGTTTCCTTGGGACTAGAAAGAGCCTTGAGTAAAAACCTTTTCCCATCTCTGAAAACGGAACCAGTTCTATGGCATTCATAGCCAAAAGAGCCTCCACCTGGTTTAAGGCCTCCTTCCATTGATGTTTTGGAAGGTCTGGCCATCCGCTTGACCTTGGCAGGGTATGAAAATGGAATTTGTAACCTCTTAAAATCACATCCAACACCCATTTGTCTTGTGTTATTTGAGTCCAATTTTGATAAAAAAGAGAGTTTTCCTCCGAGAGGGGCTTCCAGGTAAGACATTCCTGTAGCCCAACAGAGGGAGTCATTGAGTTTGTTTCCTTTGAGATTGTGACCTGTCCTCTCCTCCCCTAGGGGTGGAAGCAGTCCATTGTCTTGGTCTGTAAGCAGCTTGTGTTTGAGGCCTCCCTCTGGAGTGTCTATATCTACCCCTCTGAGGCCTGTCTGAAGAGGGAAAGGACCAATTCTTTGAAGGCCAATTCCTGCTAAATCTATGTGGCTGTACTTGTGAGAAATCCTTAACTGTTTGCATGGATTTCGCCTTATCCTCCATGTTTTTAATCACCTCTTCGGCTTTAGATCCAAACAAAACATTATGCTGAACAGGAGCATCCAATAATTTTGCTTTTACTTGTTCAGGTAAATTTTGTTCCTTTAGCCATGCATGTCTTCTAATGACCGAGCCAGAGGCCGCAGCCCTACAAGAAGCCTCCAAGGCATCAAATCCACAGTGTAAAACATGCTTCCCAACCTGTTCAGTGGCATGCAATAAGTCATGTAATTCTTTATCATCTGCACAGGCAGAAATGGAAGTAAATTTTTGTTTCATGACAGACAAGAGAAATTGCTGGTATTTAAGCATATGAAACTGACAGTTTAAAGCCCTAATGGACAAAGTAGCAGAAGTGTACACCTTTTTTCCCCATCTGTCCAAGGCTCGAGAATCCTTTTCAGTAGGAATGGGATTTTTGGCAGAAGCGGCCTTACTTCCCCTTAGGGCCCTGAGAAATGGTTTCAGGGTCAGCAGAAGGGTTCTTGTATAAAAACTGATGGGAATCATGAACCCTATAATATCTATCAGGCTTAACAGGAGCAGGAGGAAAGGAGTCAGGGGTTAAATTAGCCTCCGAAAAGGCATCATCCACAATATCCAAAACAGGAGGAATAGCCAGGGGTCTATGTTGTGGAAGAAGAAGAAAATCCCTCAGCCTTTTCTTGGATTCCGAATACTCCTGTCCCTCCCAGTGAAAATGTTCCCTCATTTCATGCAAAGTTTCCCCAAAAGAGAAATCCTCTGGAGGAGAAGCTGAAGGAATGGATTCTTCCGCATCAGAATCCTCATAAGGAGGGAAAGAATATTCCTGATCAGAAGAAGAAACTGAGGAAACAGAAGCCTGATCAGAGGAATCATAATAAACATCCTGCCTAGGCCTTTTGTCTGGAGGGGGATGAGAACCCCTAATCATAGTAAGTAAATCTTCCGCCATCTTGAGTAACTGTTTCTGTGACTTGGGAGCCGGTTCAGAAGAGGCCTGTGTTGAAGTCTTTGATTTAGAAGGAGTCTTTGCCTTTGTCTTTGGCTTTGCCTTTATTAGAAGCTGAGTAGGCCTGAAAACCCCTTCGGAAGCCGGTACCTGCACAGCGGCTCCGGACCCATCCGAAGGAGCATTGTCCGAAGGTCCTGCAACAGAGATAATTAAAGGCCTAGTTGGCTCCTCATGAGAGTCCGTTTCGGCCGTCGGTTCTGAAATGGCCGACGACAGGGGCTGCAAAAGCACCTCACTGACGACGGCCGAACCTGAAGCTGGCTCCGCATGTGCGCTATCATCAGATTTGGACCTCGGAGGCCTGTCTTTATCCTTGCGACGTTTGTGAACTCCGGTAGCCGGAATCATATCCGACGACATTTTGTAGTTAAAGCGCCTACCGAAGTAATGAAAAGCAAAATCGTACCTTCGTTTAATTGTACGTTGATTGAAATTAGCACAATACCGACAACTAGCTATGTTGTGGTCAGGGCCTAAGCAAGGAATACAGTAAGAATGAAAATCCTTATGAGGTATTTGCTTCCCACATGAAATACAATTATTAACTTTTTCTGACATCGGAGTGGAGCAAGAAAAAAGTTTCCCCAACGGGGTACTTAGCTTTGAGTGGAGAAGAAAATCTTCGGACCGAAGTATATAGGAAAATCTGTCAGGAGTAAACCAACCGGCACTTGCGAACTGCTATCACCGCACGGCAAGAAAGACTGGAGAAGATGGCATCGGCTGTCAGCTTTATACTCCAGGCGCTCTGACGTCAGGGAGCATGGTTGAACAGCCGACGCCGGACCCGGACTTTGGGATTCTGGCCGGCCAGGGGCTGCCTGCCGGCAGGGGAGAACCCTACAGTCATGACTGCAACAGTGAAACACGATGAACATCTCTGCAGGACACCACGAGGAGCTGTGCTGAGTCTGTTACAAGCGCAAAACCACGCTAAAGCGGGTTTTAAGGCAGGGAGTTTCAAAGAGATAGGAAATGGCCCAAAACGGCCAATAAGCTACTAGTTACTGGGCTGAGACCACTTCTCCAGGGAAAGATAGGCTGCTCAGAGCTCCCCACTCTCACTGGTGAACAAAGAAGCTTCCTCCTATCCAAGTAAGGATATGGGCAACGCAGGAACTATGACACAGCCTAGGATTCAGCAAGACCTGAAAACTGGACTATTCCAGTTCAGAAAAGCGGGAAACAAGGATATTTTTTTTTTGTTTTTTTTTTTTCTTCTTTTTTTCACAACAGAAACTAGGCACATGAATACAGTAAATGCTTTAGATCGGCTAGCGCACTTGAGTGTGTAGCCTACAACAATCAAATAAGGCAAAACAACTTTTAAAGTGCAAAACATAAAAAAATGCAGAAAAATGCAGAAAAACAAACTATGCAGAACTCAGATAGTTAGAAAAAAAGAAGTTATGTCCTTACCATAACGTTCCATGTGAGTTGTTCATCTCGCCTTTTTTGTTCTTACACGTGGGTCGGAGCCGATCCCTCGGCTCCGAATCGGCCGCTTTCAAGCTCAAACTCTCAGAGAAGCTCCAGACCTAGTGTATATCCCATGATGCTCTACTGTGAATGCTGCAACCAAGACAGCCTACAGGAAAAAATGAAACTATAGTGTCTACCTATGAAGGTAGCTAAAAGATTGTAGATAGGAAAAACAGAATATGCAATACAGACTGACAACTCGACCAATCTACCAAGGCAACCATCCTGCTCGACTGGAGGGCGAAGGTGGGCGGGAATGTAAGAACAAAAAAGGCGAGATGAACAACTCACATGGAACATTATGGTAAGGACATAACTTCTTTATGTGAAGTTGTTCTATCTTGCCGTTTTGTTCTTACACGTGGGTAGCGTCCCAAGCACCCTGATCCTGGGTGGCTCACGGAAGAACATTCCTGAGCACAGTGGAACCAAAGGTAGCCCTGTCCCTGGAGGTCCTATCCACTTTGTAATGAGTGATATACGTGTGAGGTTTTGACCACATGGCAGCTGCATAGATGGTATCTACGGGTAATCGAACTGCATGAGCTAATGACGTAGAAACAGCTCGTGTCAAGTGGGCCTTGACGTTAGATTCTAATGGCTGACTAGTGGAGGCATAACCGGATTTGATGCAGTCAGAGAGCCACTTAGACAATGTGATTTTTGATACTGCAAAACCTTTCTTATTTTCTGCGTAAGAGACGAAAAGTTGATCCGATTGTCTGAACTTTTTCGTTCTATCTAGATAGAACCTCAGTTGTCTGTGTACGTCAAGTTTGTGTAACATATATTCCAGTCTGTTGGTATGGTGCCTGAAGAAGGTTGGAAGCTCAATGGACTGATTTAAGTTGGCTTCTGAACAGACCTTGGGAAGAAAGGTAGGATTAGTCCTAAGGGAGACTCTATTGGGGTGAAAAATCAAATATGGGGGTTTGGAGGACAAGGCCTGAAGTTCAGAGACCCTACGTGCAGATGTAATGGCTACCAGGAATATAGTTTTCCAAGACAAGAACTTTAAGTGACAGGATGAAGCGGGTTCAAAGGGGGCGAGCATCAATTGGGATAAAACCAGATTCAAATTCCATGGAGAGACAGGATGTCTGATAGGTGGTCTGAGATGGTGGGTTCCTTTTAAGAATGCTTTACATAGTCTATGCGACATGATGTTAGACCCATTAAACCCCAAATGAAAATTGGAAATAGCTGCCAATTGGACTCTAATGGTGGCAGCTGCTGCGCCATTATGGAACAAGGAAGATAAGTACTCTAAGATGATATGAACAGGTGCTACATAAGGATCAATGTCATGTTGAGAAGTCCAGTGAACAAACCGTTTCCATTTGCTATTGTATAGCTTCCTGGTAGATAATTTATGAGAGGAAACTATAATATGCTAGACCGCAGAAGACAAATCTTGAGACCTGGTTAATGTGGGAATTGGAGCAGCCAAGTTGTCAGTTTTAGGGAGGTGAGGGATGAATGAAGAACTCCCGACGAATGAGTCAGAAGATCCGGCACTGGGTCCAGGATCCATGGTTCTTCCACTTGATACTTCTGCAGGAAGGGGAACCAAATCTGTCGAGGCCAAGACGGGGCTATCAAGATCACAGTCCTTCCCAGACTTTTGGCTTTCTGCAAGAATTTGGGAATTAGGGGTATTGGCGGAAAGGCATATAAGTGGCCCAGGGGCCAATCGTGTACGAGTGCGTCCCTTGGTTTGTTCCCCGGTGGGGGATAAAGGGCAAAGTAGCTGCTGCATTTGGCATTCACTGGAGATGCAGATAGGTCGCAGCAAGGCTGGCGCCATCTGTGGAAGATCTCTTCTGCCACCTTCTGTTTGAGAGACCACTCGTGAGGCAACAGCATGGCTCTGCTTAGTTTGTCTGCTATCAAGCTGGATGACCCCAGGATGTGCGTTGCTATCAGAAAGTGTCTGGTGGATACAGCCCACTGCCAAATTCTTAGGGCCTCCCGGCATAAGGGATATGGTTCCCCCTTGTTTGTTGATATACCAGACTACCGACATGTTGTCTGCCTGGATAGCAATTGTACCTAGAGGAAGAGAATCGTGAAACTGTTGCAACACTAGGAACACCGCTCTCAGCTCTAGGACATTTATATGCAAATGTGTTTCCATGATTGACCAAGTGCCTTGGACAGTCTTTCCCTGAAATAACCCCCCCACCCCCCCCCCACCCTATCAGGGAAGCATCTGTGGTCACTGTGGCTGAGGTTTGGGGAAGAACAAAGGGACGTCCGATTATCACTTGGTCACTGTTCAACCACCAATTGAGATCCTTCTTGCAAAGATTCATTAGTCGGATCTTGTGTGACATGGGCAGACGTTGGTAAGACCATTGCGCGAAGAGTAGCCACGGGAGTATTCGCATGTGCATTCGACCTAACGGAACTGCTATCAGTGTAGCTGCCATTGTGCCTAAAAGCTGTAGTATTTGGGACACAGGAGCTTTGTTCTGGAACAACAGGCTGGATAGTTGATTTTTTAGAGATACGATTCTTGATTGGGGCAACGTGATCCTTGCATTGATGGTGTCCAGTTCTGCCCCTATAAATGTAATATGCTGCGAGGGCAATAACGCAGATTTTTTGAAGTTTAGGGTTATACCCAACTGGGAACAAAGGTTTATGGTGTAGTCTCTTGCTTGTATTAGTTGATGCCTGGAGGTGGCGGTGAGGAGCCTGTCGTCCAGATATGGAAACACCCGGAATCCCAATCGTCTCAGGTGAGCCGTGACCATTGCCATACATTTGGTGAACACCCTGGGGGCTGTGGTGAGACCAAAGGGCAGGGCTCTGAATTGGTAATGACTGGCCCCCAGCCAGAAGCGCAGGTGATCTCTGGATGCTCTGTCCATTTTGATGTGGTAGTAAGCATCCTTGAGATCTATAGAGCACATCCAATTGCCCGTTGCTAAGAACGGGAGAATTGATTGCAGCGTGACCATCCGGAACTTCTCCTTCTTGACGAAGGTGTTGAGCTTGTTGAGGTCTAGTATAGGCCTCCAGTCCCGTTTTCTTTGGAACTAAAAAGAACCTTGAGTAAGTTCCGGATCCTATTTGGTCTGCCGGGACTGGCTGGATGACTCTTTTGTCTAGCAGGTTTGAATTTCTATGGCTGCTAGTTCTCTCAGACTGGGTGGAATGTCTGGGATCCTTGTATCCATGGGGGGGGTTTGTAAAGGGAATGTAGTAACCTCTGGCAATGATGCTTTTTACCCAAGAATCCATTGTAATGCTTAGCCAGGCATTTGGGTATAAAGCCAAGCGACCCCCGACTGCCTCCAGAGTAGGACAGCCGGGCTTCCTTTCAGGAACGCTGATAGGGCTTCCCAGAGAACTGTTCCCTGTCGCCCTGGTTTTGCGGACCGCCTCTGCCGTTTGGACGGCGTCTTCTGTTTTTGCCCCCTCCTCTGCCCCTAGAGGGGGTATCAGTAGGTGTGTTTTGGAAAGCTCCTTGGGGTTTCCGGAATCACATTTTCCCACTTCATTGCCCTTTGGGGTACGGTCTAGATGGAGTGGAAAAATGGACGCCAACGGCAGACAGAGTCTTTCCTTCTTGTTCACACCTAGTACGGGTCTCCTTAACTTTGGGTCCAAACAAGGCGGATCCATCGAATGGGGTGTTGACGAAGGAAGATTTAAAGGCTTCCGCTAAGGAGCAAAGGCGCATCCAGGACGGTCTCCGAAGAGCTATCGCTGAGCCTGCCGTCCTACTCGATCCATCGGCGGCATAAGAAATGAGTCGCATGGATGAGTTTACTATGGAATTGAGGGTGTTGAGTTGTGCAGTCACCTTCTCAGAAACTGCATCAGCTGTGTTACCCTGGAGAGTATCTCCCAGCTCTGAGGAGATCTCGTTTAAGACGGGTAAAATGTTAACGATCTCATGGAAAATGCCGCTAGAACTAAATATGCATTTCCTATATCTGTCCATAGTCCTAGAATCTCTATTAGGAGGATGGACAGCAGAAGAGGTTTCCGACATCTCTTTCTTGGTGGCCGCCGCCACCATCATGGCATCAACCGGGACTCCCTTTGTTAGAAAGGTCTTATCAGTAGGGGAAGTAATGAACTTGCTGGGCTCCGAGGGACCGGTTCCACTGAATCAGGGGACTCCCACGCCCTTCGAACAACCAGCTCCATCAGTTCATCGAAGGGCGGAGTAACCCAGGAGGTGGATGGTTGAGATCCAAAGGCCTTCAGGAGGACTGACTTGTCCTCAGTAGGGGCAAGGGACTGCCAATCACCCCTCTGCCTTAAGATTTCCAATATGTCTGCAAATGAGACATCCTCTGAGGGGGATCGTGGGGACCCTTCTGATTCCTCCAAGTCGGTATCCGATGTCAGGGATTCCTGTGGGGAATCCAAGTGCCTCCTCTTGCACAATCTCTTCCTAGGTACTTCATAGGTGGGAGCGTCCGGTGAAGTCCCTAGAGAGGAGGGGCCACCCAATGGGGATACCTGAGGCCCTGGATCTCGATGCTTGGTGGGGATCTGCGGGGAAGAGGTAGAACGAGGCCCTTTAGCGGGAGGGGAAGACAGATCCGAGGAGGTAGTGGTCTTAGCAGACATGACCTTCCTCATGGCATCGAAGGCACCAGAATCTCGGTCCGAGAAGTCCGTCCACTCCAAAGAGACCGGCAGCTCTCCCCGAACCGAGACCCCCCGCTCCAATCCAGAGGACGGAGCCAAGGCCACCTGCACCAAAGCCCGGAGTGGAAGGGTCAGAACCGAGGTATCGGTTCAACTCTCCACCCCTGAGCCAGCGTGGGACTGTCGGCCCCGAGATTCCCCGATCGGAACCGAGGAGATCAAGGTCGATGGAGCCGAGGGAGGTGGATCGAACCTCGGCTCTGAGGGCTCTACCAACATCGGTTCCACCTGCCCAGGCTCCTAACGCTCGATTGGCTTCGGAGGAGGAGGTGGAGAAGTTAAGGCTGGGGTTTCAGGCTTCGAAGCTGAGTGGCTCGAAGCAGATAGCATTTTGGCCAGGGCCGGGTTCTCTAAGAGCCTCTTGACCACTCGGTCCAGATCCACATCAGAAAGCCTTGAAGAATGCATCGAGGGATGGGTCGAAGGAGCCGAAGATGGAACTGATTGAAGAACTGGAGACTGGGGAGTCTCCAATATCGGTTCCACAACTGGGCTCTGAGGTAGAGGATCGATACACGGCTCCAAGGCCTGTGGAGCCGATGCACGAACCATAACATTGGAACTCGGAGTTGATGACTTGAGCTCCGAGGATCCCTTGGAAGACTTTGACCCCTTCGAAGCCTTGGAAGAGAGGTCAGCCTTGTCTAAGGTAGCCTGAAAATCAGGCTTCAGGAGTCCTCTATCTACCAGCTTCCTCCGTCTTTCCAAGAGAACCCTGGCGCTAAAGGAGTGGCAGATAGAGCACACCTCTTGTAGGTGTACAGAACCCAAACAGTGGAGTGGTTGTCTGTAACAGACATCTTTTGACCACACTCACACCTTTTAAACCCTGACTTTTGTTTCTCTGACATTTTAAATAATTCAGGTCCCTGAATTTTTATTTGTCTAAGAAAATTAGTTACTTTTAATTACAACAACACACTAGTATTAACTAACGTCCTACAGAAATATACATATATATATATATATTTATAAAAACACTAAATATCTAATATTAACTACCACACTAGATATATGATGCACACAAGATTATATAAGAAGATAAACACACACACACAATAGCTGAGAGAGCCCTGTCACGCCCAAGAAAAGAGGCCTAAAGCCCTGAAGAAAAACTTGTTAGAAAATATTAAGCAAGTTATACTAACAGGCAAAAAACCTTAATACTATAATAAAGGTTGAAATCTAAGTATGTGTAATACTAATTTAAAGACAAAAAAATCCTAATAATACAAAAAAATTTTAAATCACTGGCCCGAGCTTCCTCCGACAAGCTGTTGATCCATTGCAGCAGCAAACTAGATCTGGGGATTCACAGTAGAGCATCATGGGATATACACTAGGTCTCGAGCTTCTCTGAGAGAGTGAGCTTGAAAGTGGCCGATTCGGAGCCGAGGGATCGGCTCCGACCCACGTGTAAGAACAAAATTAGAAGTTATGTACCTACCATAACGTTCCATGTTAGTTGTCTTCTCTCGCCTTCTTTCTTGCTGGATGGGTTCGGAGCCGATCCTCGGCTCCGACTCGGCACTTGCTAAGCTCGAGAGCTTATTTTTACCAGCTCGAGGCAACCCTATATCCCATGATGCAAGGCGGAGATTACTCAGATCTCGTTTGGTAGCTAAGAAATAGCAGAACCTTCTTCCAACAAAGAAGGAATAAAAGTAAATGCCATAAAAAGTGTAGCTGATGTCTACCTAATATATGAACAAGGGGCCAAGCATAATGAAGGTAACAACCTCTAATAGAGGTTCAATAATCTTCTCGGTCTGACCAGGCTAGGGGGAAGGAGGGTGGGACGCAAGAAAGAAGGCGAGAGAAGACAACTAACATGGAACGTTATGGTAGGTACATAACTTCTAAATGTTAAGTTGTCAATCTCGCCTTCATTCTTGCTGGATGGGACCGCGTCTCTAGCACCTCTATCCTGGGTGGCTCAATGGAACAGACTCTTGAGAACGGTGGAACCAAATTTTGCTCTATCTCTGGAGACCAAATCTAGTTTGTAATGTGAAACAAAGGTATGAGGAGAGGCCCATGTGGCTGCTGCACAAATAGTGTCTATTGGAAGTCTAGCTTGGAAAGCCGTAGATGTAGCTAGGGCTCTGGTAGAATGGGCTTTTGGGATAGAAACCAATTCTTTGCCCCTGAGCTGATAAATGTAAGTGATCAATGAAGACAGCCACCTAGATAAAGTAACTTTAGAAACTGGAAGGCCTTTCCTGTTGTCTGCATAGGACAGAAAAAGTTGGGCAGACTTTCTAGAAATTTTTGTCTTATCCAGATAATATCTCAATTGGCGGTGAACATCGAGATAATGTAGCTTTTGTTCAGCTCTATCAGAGTAATTCGGGAAAAATACCGGGAGATCAATAGACTGGTTTAGGTTAGTCTGAGATGCTACTTTCGGTAAGAATGATGGATTAGTTCTTAGGGACACCCTATCTTTGTGAAAAATCAGATAAGGGGGACGAACACAGAGAGCATGAAGCTCAGATACTCTTCTGGCAGACGTAATGGCAACTAGAAACAGTGTCTTCCAAGAAAGTAATTTCAAAGAACAGGCAGCTGCAGGTTCGAACGGGGGAAGAATCAAAGATGATAAAACTAAATTTAGGTCCCACTGTGGTGGGGGGTCTCTAATTGGAGGTTTCAATAAAAAGATACCTCTAAGGAATGCTTTGCAGAGTTTATGTGACATGATATTGTGGTCCAAAAAGCCTATGTGAAAATTTGAAATGGCTGCCAGTTGAACTTTCACCGTAGAAGAAGAAGACCCTGAATGAAAAATGCCAGCTAGGAAGTCCAATATTGAATGAATTGGAGCAGTATAGGGATCTATGTCCCTAGCTTTTGCCCAGAAAGAGAAACGTCGCCATTTACTAGTGTAGATCTTTCTGGTGGAAGATTTTAGGGAAGCTACTATGATATCCCGTACGGGATTAGAAATCATAGGGAGCCTGGCTAAGGATGGAAGTGGAGCAACCAAGCAGTGAGGTTGAGAGAGGGTATGGATTGGTGCAGGTGACCCAACTGGTGGGTCAGAAGATCTGGAACCGGGTCCAGATGCCATGGCTGTACCAATAGGTAACGATGTAGGAACGGAAACCATATCTGTCGAGGCCAATAAGGGGCAATGAGAATCAATTTGGCTCTCAAGGCTGTTGCTTTCTGAATTAGCTGAGGTATCAGCGGAAAGGGAGGAAAGGCATAAAGAAGTCCCCGGGGCCAATCTTGGGTTAGAGCGTCTCTGGGGGGATGGCCTGGGAGGGGGAAGAGAGAGAAGAAGTCTGGGCATTTGCTGTTTTGGGGTGTAGCAAAAAGGTCGCAGCAAGGAATTCCCCAGTTCCGAAAAATCTCTTCCACCACTGTCTGTTTGAGAGACCACTCGTGAGGCATGAGAATAGCTCTGCTCAATCTGTCCGCTATGATGTTGGATTTCCCGGGGATGTGCGTTGCTATCAGAAACCGATGAGAGGAGATCGCCCATTGCCAGAGTCTGAGAGCCTCTCGACATAGTGGATAGGATTTCGTTCCACCCTGTTTGTTCATGTACCAGACTACTGACATATTGTCCGTTTGAACTGCAATTGTTCCCTGAGGAAGAGAGTCGTTGAGGGCTTGCAACGTTAAAAGCACTGCTCTCATCTCCAGAACATTTATGTGCAGGTGGTACTCGTGAGGTTGCCAAGTGCCATGGACCATTCTGCCCTGATAATGCCCCCCCCCACCCGATCAGGGAGGCGTCCGATGTAACCGTGGCAACCGGAGGAAGAGGGACAAACGGCCTGCCTTGATGGATCTGAGGGGACGATATCCACCAAGTCAGATGTTTCTTGCAAATCGGGGTTACCATGATCCGGTGACGCATGGGAAGCTGTTGAAAGGACCATTGGGTGAATAACATCCATTGAAGTAGTCGCATGTAAAAGCGTGCTAGAGGAAGAAGCGTTATGGCGGCCGCCATAAGACCCAGCACTTTTAGAGCAAACCTGGCCTGAATTTTTTTGCTGAATAGGATCACTTGGACGTGTTTTTGAATATCCAGGATCCTCTGGTCTGTCAACCTTGCCGAAAGTTGCACGGTGTCCAAATTTGCGCCTATAAAGGTAATATATTGACAAGGCGACAAGACAGATTTTTCGACGTGTATAGAAATTCCTAACCTTCTGCAAGTGTGAATGGTGTGATTTCTTGCTTGGAGGAGGTGATGCCTGGTGGTGGCAGTAAGGAGCCAGTCGTCTAGGTATGGAAACACCTGGAATCCTTGACGTCTCAGATGAGCCGTAACCACTGCCATGCATTTGGTAAACACTCTGGGGGCTGTAGTGAGTCCAAAGGGCAGGGCCCTGAATTGGAAGTGACTGGTCCCCAGCCGAAAGCGGAGAAATCTTCTGGAGCGCCTGTGAATTTTTATGTGATAGTACGCATCCTGAAGATCTATGGAGCACATCCAATTGTCCTTGCCCAGAAAGGGTAGAATGGACTGTAGCGTGACCATCCGGAATTTTGACTTTTTTACAAACTTGTTGAGTCTGCTCAGATCTAATATTGGCCTCCAGTCCCCTGTCTTTTTTGGAACTAAAAAGAACCTTGAGTAAATTCCGGATCCTAATTGGTCTGCCGGGACTGGCTGGATGTCTCTTTTTACTAGCAGTTTTGATATTTCTAGCACTGCTAGTTCCCTTAGACCGGGTGGAACGTCTGGAAGGGTTCCCTTTTGTTGAGTTGGGGTTTGAATAAAGGGGATTTTGTAATCCTCGGATATGACTGACTGTACCCATTTGTCTTGAGAAAGGGAAAGCCAGGCTACTGGGTACAGCGATAATCTGCCCCCGACTGCCTCCGAAGGCGGACAATCGGGCAACATCTCAGGGATGCTGAAAGGGTTTGTCAGAAAGAGGCTCTCTGCTACCCTGATTCTGCGGACCCCCTCTGCCTCTAGGATGGCGTCTATTGTTATTACCCCCTCTGCCTCTGGGGGTAAATTGACTTCGTGCGTCAGGCGCGACTCCTTGGGATTTGCGGAACCACATTTTTCCTCCCTTCTGTCCTTTGGGATAAGGTCTAGAAGGTGAGGAGAAACGGACTCCTACGGCAGAAAGAGTCTTGCCATCCTGCTCGCATCTAGTCAAAGTGTCTTTCACTTGAGGACCGAACAATGTCGAGCCATCAAAAGGGGAGTTTGTGAAAGACGCCTTAAAGGGGTCTGCAAAATTACAAAGCCGCATCCAGGACTGACGCCTTAAAGCCACTCCTGTGCCTGCGGCTCTACTCGCTCCATCGGCTGCATAAGAGATGAGCCGCATGGAGGAGATGGCAATAGAATTAAGGATTCCTAGCTGTGAGGAAATCTTGTCTTGAGCCCCAGCAGCTGACGGATCCTGTAAAACTTCCCCCAGCTCCTTAAGAACATCTCTTTGGAGGCGGGTGAAGTGGCATAGATAGTTCAGCGATCTCATTGCAAAAGTCGCTGAGGAAAAATCCGCACTGCATACCTATCCATAGTCCTAGAATCCTTATTAGGAGGATGAACAGGAACTGAAGGATCAGCAAGTTCCTTCTTGGTGGCAGCAGCCACCACCATGGCATCAACCGGGACACCTTTAGTTAAATACTGCCTATCCTGAGGAGCTGTAATAATTTTGGAAGGTCTCCTAGGGAAAGGTTCCACCGAATCCGGAGTCATCCAAGCCTTCCGAGCCACTACTTCCATGAGAGGGTCGAAAGGCGGAGACACCCAGGAGGTGGAGGGTCGAGATCCGAACGCCTCTAGGTATACTGACTCGTCCTCGGAGGGATTAAGGGAGGGCCAGTTCCCCCTCTGTTTAAGGATTTCAAGGATGTCTGAAAATGAGACATCCTCAGAGGAGGACCTTGGGGACCCCTCCGACTCATCCAAGTCAGTATCTGATGTGGTAGACTCAGGGGAGTCTACATGTTTCCTCTTACATGTCCTCTTACGAGGGGGTTCTCCTGACAGATCGGGAGAAGCCTCGGAAGAGGAAGAAATTCCCAATGGGGAAACCTGAGGCATTGGATCTCTGGGTCCTGGAGCAAGAGAGTGAGAAGAGACATCAGCAGGCACTGTAGTGGGAGGAGCTGAAGGAACAGACCGTTGACTAAGCCCAGGGGCTAGTACACTCCTCATCACCTCGAAGGCTCCCCCATCGGAGAGACCAGAAGGCTCCCGCTCCGAAGAGATAGGAACCCCAGGTCTCACAGACAGGGAAGGCTCCGAGGCAGATGTCGGGGCCGAGCTCATCAGCGCCAAGCTCGAGAGGGAGAACGGGTCGGACAAGGGTCCGATGCCACTACCCTCGGAGCCGACGAGAGAGCGGATGCCGGATCCCTCCAATGAAGGTCTCAAGGAGGAGATCGGGCCGAAGACGCCGGAGCCGAAGGTGTTGTATCGGCTCCGAGGTCACAACGTACCGGTTCGAGGAGCTCGCCCGAGCTCCGTAAGGGAGTCGAAGGAGGAATTTTTAGTGGTTGTGGCAAAGCTACCGTCTGTTGAGATGGGCTATGGAGAATTTGTGTCAATGCCTGAGATTTCAAAAGTCTACTCACCACTCTCTCGAGGTCATGATCCGATAGCCTGGATGACCGAGAAGATCGAGAAGATCGGCTCGATGGCTCCGCCCGAGAGCAAGGGTGACCTCGGAGCCGAATGGATCGATTCCATCGAAGGAGATCGAGATCTCTTTTTCGAGATCGATGGAGCCATCGGAGCCGAAGAGACGACGGCTCCAGCTGGAGCCGAGTCTGAATGTGAGGATCGAATAGTATCGGCGCCAGTGGAACCGATACTGATCCTGGTGCAGAAGGATCGGCTCGCCGGAGCCGACTCGAACCAGCAGGAGACATACCTGTAGCGAAGGCTTCAAGCCTGAGCCAAGGCTTAACAGGTTTCGAGGGCTTCCGGCACCGACTTAGTCGGGGAGCTCTCGGGTTTTAATAAGCCCCTCAAAATGAGCTTATTTTTTCTCTCCTGCAGGACTCTTGGACTGAAGGCATGACAGATGGCACAAGAGTCCTGCAGGTGAGAAGGTCCCAGGCAATAAATACAAGAAGTGTGACCGTCTGTCAGAGACATCTTCTGACAGCACGAATCACACTTCTTGAAACCTGAGACCTTAATGCCCTTCGACATGTTAATGTGTCGATGAAAACACACGTAACAAACACCGACACACAACACTCAATCCAATATTAAATTAAATTAATGTAACAGAAACACACAGGGATATACAATCACTCACACAAAAAATCCTGACAGGAAATAGGGAGGGGAAGGCCAAGGGCCTACAAGGGTATAGGAACAACTCACTAAGGAGGGAACACTGACGGGAATAGGGCTAAGGTGACTGAGTACTGACTAAATAATAAAAGATTTAGTGAAAAAAAGAAGTTATAAAAGGGGTAGAGAAGTCTATTAAAGTCACTTACCTGGAGCTGGTAAAAAAGCACCTCGTTAGCGAAGCGGCAAACGAGATCTGGGTAATCTCCGCCTTGCATCATGGGATATAGGGTTGCCTCGAGCTGGTAAAAATAAGCTCTCGAGCTTAGCAAGTGCTGAGTCGGAGCCGAGGATCGGCTCCGAACCCATCCAGCAAGAATGAAGGCGAGATTGACAACTTAACATCGGCGAGATAGAACAACTTCACATCTCACTTTTCGGCGAGACTAAAGTCTGATGAAGTTTACCTATGTGGAGTAAACGAAAGCGCTTACAACACAGCCTAAGATTCAGCAAGACCTGAAAACTGGACTATTCTAGTTCAGAAAAGGAAGGAAACCAGGATATTTTTTTTGTTTGTTTTTTTTTTTTTTTTCACAACAGAAACTAGGCACAGGAATACAGTAACTGCTTTAGATCGGCTAGCGCACTTGAGTGTGTAGCCTACAACTATTAAACAAGGGAAAAACAACTTTTAAAGTGCAAAACAGAAAAATTGCAGAAAAATGCAGAAAAACAAACTTTGCAGAACTCAGAAAGCTTTTAGTTATGTACTTACCATAACTTCGGATGTATGGGATCCATCTCGCCTACATTCATAACTGATGGGTTCGGAGCCGATCCATCGGCTCCGACTCAGCCAACTAATACACTAGCATGAAGTCTCTCATTGGCTGGGCTACTCCCTATCCCAGGATGCACTACACCTGCTTCCCCAGATCTTGTTTGTTCGCTTTCATCCATCCATGCAAACACAGAAAAACTAGTAGTCACTATAACCAACTAAAGTTCTTCAAGAAAAGATCTCCAAATGGGACTACAGCTCCTCTAAATCTGAATGGAAGGGGGAAGGAGGGTGGGTACTTATGAATGTAGGCGAGATGGATCCCATACATCCGAAGTTATGGTAAGTACATAACTAAAAGATGTAATGGGATCCTATCTCGCCTACATTCATAACTGATGGGACAGCGTCCCCAGCACCTAAATCCCGGGTGGCTCATTGGATAACACTCCTGAGAACTGTGGAACCAAAGGAAGCCCTGCCTCGAGAAACCACATCCAATTTGTAATGAGAAATGAAAGTGTGCGGAGAAGTCCAGGTTGCCGCAGCACAAATATCATCTATTGATAATTTGGAGTGAAAAGCTACGGAAGTAGCTATTGCCCTGGTAGAATGAGCCTTGACTGGAAAGGGAAGCTCTTTGTTAGCCTGTGAATAAATAAAAATGATACAATCTTTAATCCATTTAGCTATGGAGGTTTTTGCTACTGGTTGACCCAATTTGTTCAATGCAAAGGAAACAAACAATTGATTTGATTTCCGCGTGTGAACGCAGTTGTCTATGGACGTCCAATTGATGCAAGGTGTATTCTGCGTTATTAGAGAATTCTGGGAAAAACACAGGGAGCTCTATAGTTTGTTGAATACAGAAAGAGGAGGCTACCTTTGGTATAAAGGAAGGGTTTAATTTCAAGGAAACTCTATGCTTGTGAAAAATCAAATAGGGAGGATCAGAACAAAGAGCTTGAAGTTCTGAAACTCGCCTGGCGGAAGTTATGGCCACTAAAAAGGCAGTTTTCCAAGACAGGAATTTTAAATCGCAGGTAGCAGCTGGTTCGAAAGGACGGGCAGTTAGGGCAGCAAGAACCATATTCAAGTCCCAAGGGGGGACAGGGTGAGATATTGGAGGCCTAAGGAGCCATGCCCCTCTAAGGAAAGCCTTACAAAGTTTGTGAGACATCAATGAAGGTTCAAAGGAGGCATGAAAATTAGAGATAGCCGCTAGCTGAACCTTAATGGTAGAAACTGAAGAGCCCAACTGAAAAAGGGAGGCCAGGAAATTCAAAACCTCCGATACTGGTGCAGTAAGAGGGTCTATACCCCGTTCCTGAGCCCAGAAGGCAAACCTCTTCCATTTGCTGGAATAAAGTTTGATAGTGGAAGGTTTATGAGAAGAAGACAATATGTGGACCACGTCCGGAGAAAGAGAATTGTCTCGGACTAAGGATGGAAGTGGAGTAACCATGCTGCCAACTTCAAGGACCTGAGAGACGGGTGAAGCCGTCCTGACTGATGAGTCAACAGGTCTGGCACCGGGTCCAGAAACCATGGACCTTCTACCGCATGCCTCTGTAGGAAAGGGAACCAAACTTGACGAGGCCAGTGCGGGGCAATCAAAATCATCTCGCTCTCCAGGTAAATGGCCTTCTGTATCACCCTCGGTAGGAGGGGAAACGGAGGGAAGGCGTAGAGAAGACCGGGGGGCCAAATGTGGGTCAGAGCGTCCCTGGGAATCTGTCCCTGAGAAGGGAACAGCGTGAAGAACTCTCTGCATTTCGCATTGTGAGGGCTGGCAAACAGATCGCAGCAAGGGAGACCCCATTTGTCGAAAAGTTTCGCAGTTACTCTCTGGTTGAGGGACCACTCGTGGGGTAAAAGAATGGTTCTGCTTAATCTGTCCGCAATCACATTGGATTTCCCCGGTATGTGCGTTGCCATTAGAAAGCGGTTGGTAGCTACCGCCCAGTGCCAAAGTCTCATGGCTTCTCTGCACAGTGGGTAAGACCTGGTTCCACCTTGCTTGTTTATATACCAAACCACCGACATGTTGTCGGATAGGATAGCAATCGGACCTTGCGGAAGAGCGTGATGGAGAGCTTGAAGTACCAAGAGTACCGCTCTCATCTCCAGAACATTGATATGCAAATGCGTTTCCTGGATCTGCCATGTGCCTTGGACCGACCTGTCCAGGTAATGACCCCCCCACCCTACCTGGGAGGCGTCCGTAGTCACAGTGGCAACGGGACGTTGAGGTATAAAGGGTCGCCCCTGGTCGAGATTGGATTGGAGAAGCCACCAACGCAGATCCCGACGGTAACTCTCCGTGATCATGACTAAATGGTTCAAGGGAAGTTCCTGATAAGACCATTGAACCGACAGAAGCCATTGTAATATTCGCATGTGAAGTCTGGCCAAGGGAACTAAAAGTATGGTTGACGCCATCGAACCCAACAGTTGTAGAATCTGATGGGCCGGGGCTCTTAGTAGGGGAAGACAGGATTTGACTTGATTTTGTAGAACCTGAATTCTTGCTGCCGGTAAAAAGGCGCGCATTCTTTTTGTGTCTAAGTCTGCGCCTATAAAAGTAATACGCTGAGATGGCTGTAGTACAGATTTTTGCAAATTGAACGTAATCCCCAAGAAACGGCCCAAGGTGAACGTGGCTGAGCCTGGAATAGTAGATGCTCGGAGGTGGCAGTAAGGAGCCAGTCGTCTAGATATGGAAACACTTGGAATCCCAGACTTCTCAGGTGAGCAGTTACCACTGCCAGACACTTGGTGAACACCCTGGGGGCTGTGGTGAGACCAAAGGGCAGTGCTCGGAATTGGAAATGACTGACTCGAGGAAGCGTAAATGTCTCCTGGACTCTTGAGCTATCGGAATGAGATAGTAAGCGTCCTGGAGGTCTATGGAGCACATCCATGCATCTTTCTCCAGCAAAGGAAGAATAGATTGAAGAGTGACCATTCGGAATTTGGATTTTTTTACAAAACGATTCAATGAGCTGAGGTCCAAAATGGGCCTGAAGTCCCCTGTCTTTTTTGTACCAAAAATAATCTTGAGTAAGTTCCTGATCCGATCTGGTCGGTGGGGACAGGCTGGATGGCTCCTTTTTCTAGCAGCTTTGAGACCTCTAATGCTGCCTGATCCCGCTGACTGGGTGGTACGTCCGGGATTTCCCTTAAAGAAAGGGGGGGCTTGTAGAAGGGGATGATATATCCTCCGGTAATAATGCGAAGCACCCACTGATCGCTTGTTATGGATTCCCAAGCTTGTGGGTGCGCCGCAAATCGACCCCCGACTGGCTCCGGAGCTGCACAGTCGGGCAACAACTCAGGGACGCTGGTTGTATGAAGAACCACGAAAGGAATCGCGGTCTCCAGAGTTACGGGGGCCTCTGCCACCTCTGGGGCGGCGTCTTCCAGAATTCCCCCCCCCCCGCCTCTGGAGGGGGAATCACTGGGTGGAGTAGGGAAAGACTTCTGAGATTTTCTAAACCACATTTTCCCTCCTCTCTGAGCCTTGGGGTAAGGCCTAGAAGGAGCGGAAAATCGGGCCCCAACAGCAGTCAAAGTCTTGCCCTCCTGCTCGCACCGAGTTAGTGTGTCCTTCACCTTGGGTCCAAACAAAGATGACCCATCAAAGGGGCGTGAAGGAAGACTTGAAGGCCTCCGCAAATGAACACAAGCGTAACCAGGGGTGTCTCCTGAGGGCAACGCCTGTTCCCGCTGCTCTACTCGCCCCTTCGGCCGCATAGGAAATGAGCCTCATGGACGAGTTAACAATGGATAACAGGGTAGTCATCTGGGCACCAACAGTCGGGGCCAGCGCCTCAGGTAGATTACCAACAAGGGAGTCATTTAGCTCTTTAAGGAGGTCCCTTTGGAGCCTAGTAAAATGACAAATAATTCAGCGACCGTAAGGTAAAGGCCGCTGAAGACAGGGTATGCTTCCCGTACCTATCCATGCTCCTGGAATCCTTATTAGGAGGATGAACAGACGTTGAAGCCTCTGCCACGTCCTGCTGTGTGGCAGAAGCCACCACCAAAGCATCTACAGGCACACCCTTTGTCAGGAATTCCTTCTGGGGGGGGCTGACAGAAACTTATTGGGTCTCGCAGGCACCGGTTCCACAGAATCAGGGTGTTACCACGCCCTTCGAGAAACCAAATCAAGGAGTTCATCGAAGGGCGGAGACACCCAGGAGGCGGAAGGCTGGGCCCCAAAGGCCTTGAGGAATACTGACTCCTCAGCTGAAGGGGTTTTGGCCTGCCAGTCACCTCTCTGTCTCAGAATCTCCAAGATATCTGAGAAGGAGATATCATCCGAAGATGATTTGGGGGACCCTTCTGCGTCATCGAGGTCAGTATCCGATGTAACAGACTCATCTTGGGAGTCTACGTGCTTCCTCTTGCACAATTTCTTCCGTGGGGGTTCGTCTGAAGCAGTTTCGGACGGACCTCCCGGAAGAAGGGAACCCCCGATGGGGGTATCCTCAGGCCCTGGGGCCCCGCTGCCGGGGAACTGCAACACAACAGAGGCACCAGTCTCCAAATCTAGGGACGGGATGGTAGAATCCTGCTGAACCGGCAAAGGCATGGCCAGCGCACTCCTCATGGCCTCAAAGGCCGGACCTCCAGAATCCAAGGAGGTCACTGGTCTAGAGGCCACGATGGCACTGGGAATTCCAGCAGCCGATGCTCCAAGGGGAAGACTAGGTACCGAAGCACCCAATCCCAAAGTGTTCCCCTCGGGCCCGGCTGAAGAAGTCGCAGTACCAAACCCTGAACCGGAGGACAGGGTAGGAAGCACAGTCGGAACCGAGAGACCTCAAAGGGGTCTCTGCTCCGACCGTATGGCTCCGCTTTGCTCCACCACCACCGACTCCAACGGCTCCGAGGAGGTTGGAGGAGGAATCGAATGTGTTGGAGGGGGGATCGGCTCCGAAGCTAACTGTGCTGGAGCCGAGACCAATTTAGTAAAAACTGGAGACTGGAATAGCCTCTGTATCACCCTATCCAGGTCCAAATCAGAAAGTCTCGATGATTTAGAGGAGGTAGACAATCGAGAAGACTTTCCTCTCGGCTCCGAGAGAGAAGGGGACCGGCTCCGAAACGGCTCCAACGCTATCGGCGCCGGTTCCACCACAGCATGGACCACTATCGGCGCCGAAGGAGCTATCTTCTGAGCCGAGGGGGAAGAGTCTGAGCTGCACACCTCCACCGGCTCCGAAGCCATTGGAACCGATGGAGGTGATTCACCTTTCGATACTCCAACCTGCGGCTCCGAAACTAATGGAGCCGAGGCAAGAGGTATCGAGGCAGACCCTTCGACCCTCGGCCCCGAAGTCAGTGGAGCCGAGGAAGAAGAAGTCAATTTTTGCTTTTTAGTAGACGGTTCCGACGGACTTGTCGGAGCCGACGATCTTTTCTTTTTGGAAGCAACAGGAGGATCTAAGGCTTCCTCAAAGGAGGTTTTAATAAGCCCTTTCAAAATCAGCTTGTTTTTGCGTTCTTGAAGAACCCTAGAGGAGAAAGCATGACAGACACTACATGTCTCCTGCAGATGTTTCGGCCCCAAACAATAAACGCAAACTGAATGGCTGTCTGTAATGGACATTTTGTAACTGCACCGAGTGCATTTTTTAAAGCCTGACTTCTGCTCCTTTGACATAATACAGGCCCTCAACAAGCAATGTAAGACTATGAACAAGGTTGCGCCAACTGAAGAGCGCGAGACACAATGGCACGAGTACTGAGGAAAATTTACCTCAAAAAGAACACAGTGACAGACACAGACAAAACAAGTTCAGCGGCCCAAAGCCCTCTAATTTAAACGGACTTGGCCCGAAAAAATAATTAACCAAAACTTAAATAGCACTTAAATAGCACTCAAAGGTAGGGCAAAGGCCCTCTAACTTAAACGGGCCTTGCCCGACTGAAAAAATAAAGTACCAGAAATCACTCAAACACAGACACAAGATATATAAATTTACAAGAATAGCTGTTAAAACAGCTGTTTGGTTAATATATAGAGAAAAACCCCAAGGTCAAAGACCAGTAAAGGTAAAAAGGAACCACTTAGCTCCAGTCAAGTCGAGACCACGTCCAGCTTGTAAAGCGGCAAATGAGATCTGGGGAAGCAGGTGTAGTGCATCCTGGGATAGGGAGTAGCCCAGCCAATGAGAGACTTTGTGCTAGTGTATTAGTTGGCCGAGTCGGAGCCGATGGATCGGCTCCGAACCCATCAGTTATGAATATAGGCGAGATAGGATCCCATTACATCTCACTTTTCGGCGAGACTAAACAGTCGCTGGTAGGAAAGTAGAAAAAAAGCACTTATAATCTGTTAGTCTCTTTTTCGCTCTCTGCTGCTTGTAGAACTCTGCAGGACACCACGAGGATCTGTGCTGAGTCTGTTACAAGCGCAAAACCACGCTAAAGCGGGTTATAAGGCAGGGAGCTTGAAAGAGAAAGGAAATGACCCAAAACGGCCAATAAGCTACTAGTTACTGGGCTGAGACCACTCCTCCAGGGACAGATAGGCTGCTCAGAGCTCCCCACTCTCACTGGTGAACAAAGAAGCTTCCTCCTATCCAAGTAAGGATATGGACAACACAGGAACTATGACACAGCCTAGGATTCAGCAAGACCTGAAAATTGGACTATTCTAGTTCAGAAAAGGCGGGAAACAAGGATATTTTTTTTTTCTTTTTTTTCATTTTTCACAATAGAAACTAGGCACAGGAATATAGTAAATGCTTTAGATCGGCTAGCGCACTTGAGTGTGTAGCCTACAACAATTAAACAAGGCAAAAACAACTTTTAAAGTGCAAAACACAAAAAAATGCAGAAAAACAAACTTTGCAGAACTCAGATAGTTAGAAAACTTGCTTTTCAGTGAGACTAAACAGTCGCTGGTAGGAAAGTAAAAAAACGTACTTATAATCCATTAAAGTCTCTCTTTCACTCTCTGCCGCTTGTAGAACTCTGTGGAACACCACGAGGAGCTGTGCTGAGTTTGTTACAAGCGCAAAACTGCGCTAAAGCGGGTTTTAAGGCAGGGAGTTTGAAAGAGCTAGGAAATGACCCAAAACGGCCAATAAGCTACTAGTTACTGGGCTGAAACCACTCCTCCAGGGGCAGATAGGCTGCTCAGAGCTCACCGCTCTCACTGGTGAACAAAGAAGCTTCCTCCTATCCAAGTAAGGAGATGGGCAACACAGGAACTATGACACAGCCTAGGATTCAGCAAGACCTGAAAACTGGACTATTCTAGTTCAGAAAAGGCGAGAAACAAGGATATTTTTTTTCACAACAGAAACTAGGCACAGGAATACAGTAAATGTTTTAAATCGGCTAGCACACTTGAGTGTGTAGCCTACAACAATTAAACAAGGCAAAAACAACTTTTAAAGTGCAAAACAGAAAAAAATGCAGAAAATGCAGAAAAACAAACTTTGCAGAACTCAGATAGTTAGAAAACTCGCTTTTCAGAGAGACTAAACAGTCGCTGGTAGGAAAGTAGAAAAAAAGTCCTTATAATCTGTTAAAGTATCTTTTTCGCTCTCTGCTTCTTGTAGAACTCTGCAGGACACCATGAGGAGTTGTGCTGAGTCTGTTACAAGCGCAAAACTATGCTAAAGCGGGTTTTAAGGCAGGGAATTTGAAAGAGCTAGGAAATGACCCAAAACGGCCAATAAGCTACTAGTTACTGGGCTGAAACCACTCCTCCAGGGGCAGATAGGCTGCTCAGAGCTCACCGCTCTCACTGGTGAACAAAGAAGCTTCCTCCTATCCAAGTAAGGAGATGGGCAACACAGGAACTATGACACAGCCTAGGATTCAGCAAGACCTGAAAACTGGACTATTCTAGTTCAGAAAAGGCGAGAAACAAGGATATTTTTTTTTCACAACAGAAACTAGGCACACGAATACAGTAAATGTTTTAAATCGGCTAGCACACTTGAGTGTGTAGCCTACAACAATTAAACAAGGCAAAAACAACTTTTAAAGTGCAAAACAGAAAAAAATGCAGAAAAACAAACTTTGCAGAACTCAGATAGTTAGAAAACTCGCTTTTCAGAGAGACTAAACAGTCGCTGGTAGGAAAGTAGAAAAAAAGTACTTATAATCTGTTAAAGTATCTTTTTCGCTCTCTGCTGCTTGTAGAACTCTGCAGGACACCATGAGGAGTTGTGCTGAGTCTGTTACAAGCGCAAAATCACGCTAAAGCGGGTTTTAAGGCAGGGAGTTTGAAAGAGATAGGAAATGGACCAAAACAGCCAATAAGCTACTAGTTACTGTGTTGAGACCACTCCTCCAGGGACAGATAGGCTGCTCAGAGCTCCCCACTCTCACTGTGAACAAAGAAGCTTCCTCCTATCCAAGTAAGGATATGGGCAACATAGGAACTATGACACAGCCTAGGATTCAGCAAGACGTGAAAACTGGACTATTCTAGTTCAGAAAAGGCGGGAAACAAGGATATTTTTTTTTGTTTTTTTTTTGTTTTTTTCACAACAGAAACTAGGCACAGGAATACAGTAAATGCTTTAGATCGGCTAGCGCACTTGAGTGTGTCGCCTACAACAATTAAACAAGGCAAAAACAACTTTTAAAGTGCAAAACACAAAAAAATGCAGAAAAACAAACTTTGCAGAACTCAGATAGTTAGAAAACACGCTTTTTGGTGAGACTAAACAGTCGCTGGTAGGAAAGTAAAAAAAAGTACTTATAATCTGTTAAAGTCTCTCTTTCGCTCTCTGCTGCTTGTAGAACTCTGCAGGACACCACGAGGAGCTGTGCTGAGTCATATGTACTTGTGTTGTTCAAATATTCGATAAATTGCTTGAATTTATCCAAAGAGTCGTCCCATAATATGAATATATCATCCAAAAAGCGAGTGTAGTATCGAATACTACCAAAAATCTCGCTTTTGAACACATAATTATCTTCCCAATCAAGCATGACCAGGTTGGCAAAGATGGAGGCACATGTATATTTAAAGAACGGGGATACCCTAAAGTATTAATTAATGACATTACCAGTTATGTTATAAGGGAATGGGGCGGCAAATACAAACCTTTATTAGGGACGGGGTTGGCACAGAACCCACCCCTTTTCTCTACATCTGTTTGTGGTGAAACGCAATTTAACTGTGCTTACATATTAGAATATAGTCTCTATATTTATCAAGTTAAAAAAGTTATTATGGATAATTAAAATATTTTAACGGTAGATGAGGGTATCACACAAGTTGTAGGTGAGGCACCAGTTTTTGTTTATAAGACTGGGCGGAATTTGAAGAGTAGCTGAGAAAATTGTGGGGAAATCACTAGGATGAATAGCATAAAAGGTCATACCAGGAAGTGTGGGGCATGTGGGCAATGCCACTCAATCTTAGAAGATAAGTTAGTCTTGGGAGACATTAATAGAACCATGGTAATACTCAAATCAGGGAATTGTAATACTAAACATGTGATATACTTAGCCGAATGCACAGTATGTTCCGGATACTATGTGAGAAAAACTGACAGATGTCTCAAAAATAGAATCTATGACCATTTATACAGAATTAGGAAAAAGAACAAAAATAATGCCTTATATAGGCATGTTGAGAAGTGGGGGAATTACTTTTTATATAAATAATTTTTTAACCTCGTCACAATGTACAAGTATGCATATAATGTTTGTGAATATATATTAATTTTAATGTATTAGCAGTATTATATCTTCTTCTTCTTTCAGCTTTTTCCATGTTAGGGGTCGCCACAGCGGATCACCTGTCCGCTCATGACTGGCAGTGGAGTTTTACGGTGCCAAGGTACCAGCCCGGCGCCCAACCTTCCACAGAAGGCTCATGCACACACACACACACACACACACACACACACACACACACACACACACACACACACACACACACACACACACACACACACACACACACACACACCTAGGGCCAATTTGGAGTGTCCAATCCACCTACAGCATGTCTTTGGGATGTGGGAGGAAACCGGAGCACCCGGAGGAAACCCACAAAACCACAGGGAGGACATGGAGACTCCGCACAGAAGGCACCCCAGCCGAGAACTGAACCGGAAAACCTCTTGCTGTGAGGTGGCAACGCTAACCGCTGCACCACCGTAGTAGTGTTATATAGTTGTATATAATATCATAAAGGAAGTGTACAGCTTTAAATGTGTGGAGCAAATGAATTAGCCCATTGGCACCAAAACGTGATATTTAAACAACTAGGTTGATGTGCTACGTATTCTGATGAAGTCAACAATGGGAGTGGATGAAAGTGCTTAATCCATAGCACACAGTATTTTTAGAGTTTTTTGTTCATGTTCATTTGTGATCGCATTTGTTAACTTGCTGGATTAAATTTTTATGAATTTTTGATGGCCTAAGCTCGTTCTTTGGAATCCTGGTGACAGTAACGTTTTTCTTTTTTTTGGTTTTCATAGTTGTTGTTGGAAAAATGTTAACCTTTTTTACCCAGATGATATTGTCATCTACAGCCATTCCTGGTAAGAGGACCTTCAGCATGTCAGGGAGGTGGTGGGCAGACTAAAGACAGCAGGGTTGACATTAAGCCCAGCAAATGTCAGGTGGGTATGGCAGAGGTCTCCAACCTGGGACATAGAGTGGGGAGTGGTAAGATCAGGCCAGAACCTGCCAAAGTGGAAGCCATTCAGGCATGGCCTGCCCCTGTTACAAAAAGTAGGTGAGGGCAGTTTTAGGGACAGCAAGGTACTATAGAAAGTACGTCCCCAGTTATAGCACCATGGCTGCTCCCGTCACAGACCTGACAAGGAAAGACAGGCCAGATTAGGTAGTGTGGACCCCAGCATGCGAGCAGCAATTTCAGAAGCTTAAAGGAGCTTTGGGAGGACCCCCTGTGTTAGCCAGTCCAGATTACAGCAGATTTAGCCTGCTTCAAACCATGGTGTGGGGGATGTACTTAGCCAGGTTTCTTCAGAGGGAGAAGAGCACCCAGTGGTTTATCTCAGTCATAGGCTCCAAATCCAGGGAGGAATGCTATGCAGCTGTAGAAAAGGAATGCCTAGCCACAGTGCGGGCACTGCAGAAACTTCAGCCTTATCTGTATGGAAGGAAATTCACTGTAGTTACAGACCACAATCCCTTAACATGGCTACATCGAACCAGCCAACAAAATTCCAAGTTATTACAGTGAAGCCTAGGGTTGCAAGCACATGATATGACACTGCAGCACCGCAGTGGGGTTAGCAATGCCAACACAGATGGGCTCTCAAGACAGGGAATGGGGTAGTATATTCCCAGATAGGTTTACCCTCCAAGCAATGTTTTTCAATGGTCATCTGAAAAACTAGCTGGAGTTTTCAGGGAAGGTAGAAATGTGACACTGCCAGCCCAGCTATCTTGGAATTTTGTAAATAATCATGTCATTTGTGAATATTAATGTGATTCATATGCTTGTCTTACAAATGTAAGAGAACTATATGTTATGTGTATATTAAACTAATGGTACAGAAGTGTGTGGTGATCAAGAAGTTATGTACTCACCATAACATTCGATGTATGTAGTCCATCTCACATTACATTCTTACCCATGGGTTCAGAGCCGAACCTCGGCTCTGACTCGGCCATACTCTAGCTCGAAGTCTTCAATTGGCTCGTGGCTAAGAGGTATCCTATCATGCAACAGGTCTATTCCCCAGATCTTGTTTGCTGCAAGCGCACACACACACACACACACACACACACACACACACACACACACACACACACACACACACACACACACACACACACACACACACACACACACACACTGAGAAGAACAACAACCCCAACTGAAAGGACTACTGACACCTACAGACTACACCTCCAGGTCCTCCAGAAGGGGGTAGGAGGGAGGGTTAGTAAGAATGTAAGGCGAGATGGACTACATACATCGAATGTTATGGTGAGTACATAACTTCTTGATGTTATGTAGTCCAATCTCGCCTTCATTCTTACCCGTGGGCCAGCATCCCTAGCACCTTGATCTTGGGTGGCTCAGTGAAAAATACTCTTGAGCACTATGGAACCAAAGGAAGATCTGCCTCAGGAGACCTGATCTAATTTGTAGTGACTAATAAAAATATGAGGCGAAGCCCATGTTGCTGCAGCACAAATTTCATCCATAAACATCCTAGCCTGAAAAGCAGTTGAGGTAACCACAGATCGTGTAGAATGAGTCTTCACTTTAAAGGGCAATTCTTTGCCATTGGAAGCATAAATAAATGAAATGCAATCGGAAATCCAGCGAGACAAGGTTACCTTAGAAACAGGAACCCCAAGTCTAGTGTCTGAAAACGAGACAAACATTTGATCTGATTTCCTGAAATCTTTTGTCCTATGTAAATAGAAACGCAATTGTCTATGAACATCTAGCTGATGAAACTTAAATTCTGCCTTGTCGGAGAATGCAGGAAAAAACACAGGCAAATCAATGGATTGGTTGATATTGGCAACAGAGGCAACCTTTGGAACAAAGGAAGGAATGGTTCTTAAGGAGACCTTAACACCAAATAAGGTGGCTTAATCGATAAGGCTTGGAGTTCAGAGACCCGCCTAGCTGAAGTTATGGCCACCAAGAATACTGTCTTCCATGACAAGAATTTAATGTTACACATAGCTGCGGGTTCAAAGGGAGCTGAGGTGAGCTTCTGTAAAACAAAATTGAGGTCACATGGCATTACTGGATCAAAGACTGGAGGTCGGAGTAACAATGTCCCTTTCAGAAAGGCCCTACAAAGTCTATGAGCCATAAGGTTGGGCTCATTAGCAACATGAAAGGTAGAAATCGCTGCCAGTTGCACTTTAATGGTTGCTGCAGCTGACCCCTGACTGAACAGTAGAGAAAGAAATTATAATAGTGCCGAAATAGGCGCTGTATAGGGATCAATATGCCTCTCACGGGCCCAAATGGAAAATCTCTTCCACTTACTGGAATAAATCTTCCTGGCAGAAGGCTTGTGGGAAGAAGACAAAATGTGGACCACTTCCAGGGAAAAATCATGAAGCCTGACTAAGGACGGAACTGGAGCAGCCAAGCTGTCAACTTGAGGGTCTGGATGGAGGGATGGAACTGTCCTGACATATGAGTCAGCAGATCTGGATCTGGGTCCAGAATCCAGGGCTTGTCCATTAGATAAGGTTAAAGGAAGGGAAAACAAGTCTGACGAGGCCAGTGTGGGGCAATGAGGATCATTTTGCTTCCTGAAGACTGTGCTTTCTGAATGACCTTTGATATCAGAGGTAATGGTGGAAAGCAATAGAGAAAACCGGAGGGCCAATCGTGAATCAAAGCGTCCCTGGGTGAAGTAGCTGCTGCATTTGGCATTGAGGGGGGCTGGCAAATAGATTGCAACAAGGCTGACCTCATCTGCGGAATATCTTCTCCGCAACATAATCATTCAGGGACCACTCTTGAGGCATTAGGATAGCTCTGCTCAGCCTGTCGGCAATCACGTTGGACTTCCCCGGTATATGCGTTGCAACTAGAAAGCATTGGGAAGACACCGCCCACTGCAAAACTCAAAGTGCCTCTCTGCAAAGGGGGTATGATTTGCTTACTCCCTGTTTGTTCAGATACCATACCACTGACATGTTGTCTGAGTGGATTGAAATTGTCCCTAGAGGGAGAAAGTTCTGAAGTGCTTGCAAAGCTAACAGCACTGCTCTCATGTCCAAGACATTGATGTGCAAATGGGTCTTGTGATCCTGCCACGTGCCTTGGACTGTCCTGCTGAGATAATGCCCCCCCACCCGATCTGGGAGGCATCCGTGGTCAAAGTGGCAACTGGAGAAGATGGGACAAATGGCTTGCCCATGTTGAGATTGCTGGTCCGAAGCCACCAGCGTAGATTCTGCTTGCACGTGTCCGTAATCAGAATAGGATGGGAGAGTGGAAGATACTGTAGTGACCATTGGGCGAAAAGCAGCCACTGAAGAACCCTCATGTGTAGTCTGGCAAGGGGAACTAGCATGATCGTGGCAGCCATGGTCCCTAATAACTTGCGGACCATTTTCGCCTTGAACTTCCTCAATGGTAATAAGGCGTAAACCTGCTGTTGTAGAGCCTGAATTCTCTCCTCTGGTAAAAAGGCCCTCATGAGCACTGTATCTAGTTCGGCACCGATAAAAGTGACATGCTGTGAGGGCAACAAGGCAGATTTTTTCCAATTTAGAGTAATTACTAACCTTTGGCACAGTATAATGATGGCGTCCCTGGTCTTTAACAGTAGATGTCTAGTGGCGGCAGAACGGAGCCAGTCGTCCAGGTATGGAAACACTTGGAATCCCTGACATCTCAAGTGAGCCGTTACTACTGCCATGCATTTGGTGAACACCCTGGGGGGCTGTGGTGAGACCAAAGGGCAGAGCGCGAAACTGAAAATGATTGGTTCCCAGCCAGAAGCATAGATGACTTCTTGATGCCCTGTCCATCTTGATATGGTAGTAAGCATCTTTGAGGTCGATGGAGCACATCCATACATCTTTCTCTAACAGAGGGAGTATTGACTGTAAGGTGACCATACGAACTTGGACTTTTGTACATGAAGGTTCAATTGGCTGAGATCAAGATGGGCCTCAGGTCCCCTGTTCTTTTCGGCACCAAAAAGAATCTGGAGTAAGTCCCTAATCCTACTTGGTCTGCGGGGACAGACTGGATGACTCTCTTTGAAAGCAACTTTTTTATTTCTAAAGTTGCGGAATCCCTGTGATTGGGTGGATCGTCTGGGATTCTCTTGGTTGGCGGGGGAGGAGAAGAGAAGGGAATATAATAACCTCTGGAAATTATCTTTAATACCCACTCGTCTTGGGTGACGTCTTGCCAGGCTTCTGGGAATAAAGAAATGCGACCCCCGACTGGCTCCAGAGATGCACAATTGGGCCTCCATTCAGGAGCACTGGTAGGGAGAACCACAAAAGGAATCATGGTCCCCCTGGTTACACGGGCCTCCTCTGCCTCTAGGACAGCATCTACCTGAATTTCCACCCCCTCCCCTGCCTCTGGAGGGGGAATCACTTTGTGCATCCTGAAAAAACCTCTGCGACTTCCTGAACCACATTTTCCCACCCTTCTGGCCCTTGGGGTAAGATCTAGAAGGCATGGAAAAATGGACTCCCACAGCAGACAGGGTTTTTCATAAATGCTCGCACCTAGTGAGAGTGTCCTTCACCTTGGTTCCGAACGACGATGAACCGTCAAAAGGGGCGTTGGTGAACGTAGACTTGAAGGCCTCCACGAAATTGCATAAGCGCATCCAGGAGTGTCTCCTAAGAGAGACTCCGGCACTCGCTGCCCTACTCGCTCCATCGGTTGCATATGAGATCAGCCTCATGGAGGAGTTTGTAAGGGAATTTAGGGTAGCCATCTGTGCACTGACCTTCTGTGCCACGGCATCAGAAATGTTACCCTGTAGAAAATCTCCTAGCTCTTTTAGGAGATCTCTCTGGAGCCTTGTAAAATGCATCAAGTAGTTCAGCAACCACAGTGTAAAGGCCGCTGAGGTAAACACACGCTTCCCATACCTGTCCATGGCCCAGGACTCCTTGTTAGGCAGATGGACGGTAGACGAAGTTTCAGCAAGTTCCTTCTTGGTGGCTGCTGCCACCACCATGGCATCTACTGGAATGCCTTTTGTTAGTTATTCCCTGTCTGTAAGGCCGGACAAAAACTTATTGGGTCTCCTGGGGACCGGTTCCACAGTGTCAGGAGTTTCCCACACCTTTCGACAGACAAGATCTAGTAGCTCATCGAAAGGGGGAGAAACCCAAGAGGCGGAGGGTTGAGACCCAAACGCCTTCAGGAACACAGACTCCTCATCAGAAGGGGATTTGGAGGACCAGCCTCCTCTCTGCTTAAGAACTCGAGGATATCTGAAAAAGAGATATCTTCAGAAGACGACTTAGGGGACCCCTCTGACTCATCAAGGTCGGTGTCCGACATGAGAGACTCATCCGGGGAGTCAATATGTTTCCTCTTACACGTTCTCTTTCTGGCGGGCTCCTCAGGCAAAAACTCTAGGGAGACGTCAGAAAGTTGGGGGCCACTCGTGGAGGTATCCTGAGGCTTTGGGTCTCCGCTATCCTGAGGCTTTGGGTCTCTGCTGTCCAGGGATAGAGAGTGATCTGAAACTGACACCGATACCGGAGGGGGCAGAGTATCGGTGCCGTAGGACGCATCTGATGACCTGGCCAACATGGTCCTCTTAACCTCGAAGGCTGATCCCCCCTGCTACGAAGGCCGACTAACTGTAGAGGATAGAGTAGTAGCCCTCGGCGCCGAAGAGATGAGGTCCGAAGCAGATGTCGGGTCCAAGCTCACTTGAGTCGAAGCACCGAGAGGAAGGCTCGGAACAGATAAAGATTGATCCGAGCCCTCTCCCTCAGGTCCAACCGGAGAAATGTGGACCCTTGACCCAGTGGACGGGGTCGGAGCGGAAATCGGAACTGAGAGGCCAGGCGAGGCTACTGGAACCGGCACCCGACGGAACCGACAACTCTGGCTCGGCAGGCCAAGAACAGCTCGGAGGAGGAACAACAAAAGAGGGTGCGGCCATGGGCTCCAGAGCAGACTGAGTCAGAGCCAAAATCAATTTGGCCAGCAAGGATAACTGAAGCAATTTCTTCACCACTCTATCAACGTCCTCATCAGAAAGGGTCCTCAAGGACCTGGAGGATATAGTTGGAGATCTGGATCTCCCTATAGAGGGAGACTTGCATTAAGGAGAAACCGGTCGAATAACTGGAAACCGGCTCCAAACCAAAATATCCGTGACCGGCTCAGAAAGGCTGGGAGCCGATACAGACTTGGACAATACACTACCTTCTATCGGCACCAAAGGCAATGGAACTGAAGGAGAGGCTGTTCTAGCCACTTTCTCTGGCGGCTCCGAAGAAACAGACGCAGCCGGAGAGCGCTTCTTAGAAATCCTTTTGTCCTTTTTAGCTGGAGAGGATAGGGCAGTGGAAGGCTTAGCCAAATCTTCCTCAAAGGAGTGTTTAACCAGTCCTTTCAAAATGAGCTTGTTCTTCCCCTCCTGTAGCACGTGGGGACTGAAGGAATGACAAAACAATCAGGACTCTTGGAGGTGAACAGCCCCAAGAAGTACATGCACACTGAGTGCCCATCAATCAAAGATATTTTATTGTTGCATTCAACACACTTTTTAAAGCCCAAAGGCCTGTGCTCCTTAGAATCCTTGGACATGCTAAATAAGGAGTACACACACAGGTACAAGCAACACGTACACACACTCGACCCACTAAACCCCACACAGGAAACTAGAGCGTCTAACTAAAAATGACCTAGTAACCGGCGGGAAGAAGACTACAGGGAGGACTAGGTCCTCTAACTTAAACGGGCCTAGCCCGGGGGAACAAAGGCAGGATAACACCACTAGCTAGAAATGACAATGCCAAAAGACTAACAGAATGGAGCACCAAACCAAAGACCACAGGAAAACACTGGGGAGGACTAGTTCCTCTAACTGAAATGGGCCTAGCCCGTGGGAAGAAGGAAACTGACGGGATACCAAAAACGGCCAACGAAAGGGCAACAAACAGCAGAGAAATGAAACAAAGGCAGTAAAACACTACCACCACACACACACAGCTATGAAAATAGCTTTTCCAGAGCAACAAAAGTCAAAAGTTTATAAAAAGTATACTTAGCCACGGCCAAAAGCAAAACCATGTCTGAGCATAACAAGTGGCAAACGAGATCTGGGGAATAGAACTGTTGCATGATGGGATACCTCTTAGCCATGAGCCAACTGAAGACTACGAGCTAGAGTATGGCTGAGTTGGAGTCGAGGTTCAGCTCCGAACCCACGGGTAAGAATGAAGGCGAGATTGGACTAAATAACATCTGTATGTTATGTACTGAGCTTCAGGAATGTAACCACAGTGTACCCTACTGGAAGAGAAAAAGAAGTTATGTCTTACCATAACGTTCCATCTGTATTGTTGATCCTCGTTCAGTCATTATGCATGGGTATTGGTTCCGAACTCGGAACTGAGCTGGCCATTTTCCAAGCTCGCGTCAGCTTCAAACTCTCGAGTTAAACTCTTACCCACAACCCCCCTCTCCCTGTTACCTCAGATTGAGTTTGCAAGTCAAAGAAGGTAGAAGCTACCTCTGGTCAAATAACCTAAGAGAACTGGATGGTGAGATCCATTAGAAACCACAGGAGGGGGAAGGAGGGCGGGCCATAATGACTGAACGAGGATCAATACAGATTGAACGTTATGGCCAGACATAACTTCTTTATCTGATATTGTTAATCCTCGTTCATTCCTTACGCATGGGACAGAGTCCCCAGCTACTTCTATTCCTGGGAGGCTCTCATGGAAGGACATTCCTGAGCACCATAGAACCGAAAGATGCTCTTCCCCTGGAGGCCAAATCCAATTTGTAATAATTGATGAAGGTATGAGACGTAGCCCAAGTTGCAGCTGCACAGATGTCATGTAAGGAAGCTCTGTCATGGAAGGCAGCAGAAGTTGCCACCGACCTTGTTGAATGAGCTTTCATGGCAGTAGGCAACAAGATATTGTGTTGTGTATAAATGAAGATCACACAGTCCTTCAACCATCTAGCTAATGTGACCTTAGCAACAGCAGATCCTAATCTAGGTCCAGAAAAAGCCAAAAACAACTGGTCAGATTTACGAAAGGGCCTAGTCCTGTTTAAGTAAAAATGGATTTGCCTGTGGATATCTAGGGTATGTAGGCAATACTCTCCTCTTTGAATGACTGGGAAAGAAAACTGGCAATTCAATGGCTTGTTTAATGGACATTTCAGAGATCACTTTAAACAAAGGATGGATTAGTTCTCAGAGACACTCTATCTCTATGAAAAATCAAGTATGGACTCTTGATACATAAAGCTTGAAGCTCAGAAATACATCTGGCAGAAGTAAAGGCGACCAAAAACGAGGTTTTCCATGACAAATACTTGAGGTCGCAATAAGAGGCTGGTTCGAAAGGTGACATTGTCAGAGCTTGTAGAACTAATGATAAATCCCATGGTTGAATAGGTTCTCTAAAAGGTGGCTTCAGATGGTTCACACCTTTTATGAAGGCCTTGCACAATTTGTGGGACATAAGAGAGGAATTGCAGCCAAATGAACTCTAATGGTAGAGGCCGACAGACCCGATTGAAAAAGGTCATCCAGATAGTCTAGTATTATCGACACTGGTGCTGAGAAGGGATCTACTTATTTGTCTTTCAGCCAACAGGTAAATCTTTTCCACTTGCTCAGATAAGTAATTCTAGTGGAAGACTTATGAGTTGCAATGAGAATATCACGTACTGGTAAAGAAAAATCATTCTGCCTGGCAATCAAGGGAATTGGGGTAGCCAAGCCGTGAGCTTCAGGCTGTTCAAGTTGGGATGATTCAGGTGCTGTGGATGTGAGATCAACTCCAGGGTTGGATAGAGAATCCATGTTCAATCTAGTAGGTGAGGCCAAAGGAAGGGGAACCAAATCTGTCAAGGCCAATATGGTGCTATGAGGATCACCTTGCTCTTCAACCGATGGGCTTTCTTCAGAAACTGGGGAATGAGAGGGAAGGGTGGGAATGCGTAAAGAAGACCCGAGGGCCAATCGTGGACTAGAGCGTCCCTGCGTGACTGTCCAGGAGGGGGAATCAGGGTGAAGTAGTTGCTGCATTTGTAGTTGGTCGGGATGCAAAGAGGTTGCAGCAAGGACAGCCCCAGCGGTGGAAGATCTCCGCCGCTATCAAGGGATTCAGGGACCACTCGTGAGGTTGAAGAATGCACCTGCTGAGTCTGTCTGCTATCACGTTGGAACTCCCAGGAATGTGTGTTGCTAGAAGAAAATGGTTGGTAGTCATCGCCCATTGCCATATCTTCATGGCCTCTTGACAAAGGGTGTAAGATTTGGTTCCACCTTGCTTGTTGATGTACCAGACCACCGCCATGTTGTCTGATTGAATCGCAATTGTCCCAGATGGCAGCATGGGATGGAATGCTTGCAATGCCAGAAGCACCGCCCTCAGCACTAGAACATTTATATGCAGATGGACCTCCAGTTCGGACCAAGTGCCTTGGACTGTCTGTTCCTGACATAGCCCCCCCCCCACCCAATCAGGGAGGTGTCCGTGGTCACTGTGGCCTTGGGTTGCTGGGGTGAGAAGGGACGAGAGCATTGTGACAGATTGTGTGTCATCCACCAATTTAAATTCTGTTTGCACCTGTGGGTTACTCGAATCATGGCTGAAAGAGGATGCTGAAAAGGATACCATTGGGTGAGCAGTAGCCATTGTAGAAGCCTCATGTGAAACCTGGCCAGGGGAACAATGGTGATGGAGGCTGCCATGGAACCCAACAGCTGTAGAACCGAGTAAGCCGTGGATTTCTCCCTTGAAAGGATTGTAATCAGTTGTTGCTTTATCCTTAAAATTCTGTGCTCTGGAATAGCAGCTCTGCAGTTATTTGTGTCCAAGATAACCCCTATGAATTCTGTCGACTGAGATGGGGTGAGATTGGATTTTTGCCAGTTTATGGTTATGCCTAGCCTTTGAACAGTGAGGAGAGAGTATGCCAGGCTTCTTTCAGTAGATGTCTGGTGGGGGTGAAAATGAACCAGTCATCTAGGTATGGAAACACCTGGAATCCTTGAAGTCGCAAGTGAGCTATGACAACTGCCATGCACTTTGTGAACACTCTGGGGGCTGTAGAGAGTCCGAAGGGCAGTACTCTGAACTGGTATTGACTGGCTCCTGCATGGAAGCGCAGAAATCTTCTTGATGGCCTGTCCACTTTTATGTGGTAGTACACATCTTGAAGATCTATAGAGCACATCCAATCGTCTTTTTCCAAAAGCAGGAGGATAGACTGTATAGTGACCATCCGGAATTTTTGTACACAAAACTTGTTCAAACAAACTTGTTCAATACACTGAGATCCAAAATTGGTCTCCAGTCCCCGGTTTGGCACCAAAAATAGTCTTCAGTAGAATCCGGATCCTATCTGGTCTGGAGGGACTGTTTGGATGACTCTCTTTCTTAGCAGCTTTTCTATCTCTAGTGCTGCTTCTTCCCTTTGACTGGGTGGAACATCGGGAAGGTTTTTTGAAGGGGCAGGATAAAGATCGAAGGGGATATGATAACCTCTGTTTATAATCCTTTGTAGCCAAGAATCGGTGGTGATGGTTAGCTAGGCAGAAGGGTACAAGGAGAAACATGCCCCAACCACCTCCAGAGGAAAGGAGTTGGGCCGCTCTTCAGGAGCGCTAGTAGGACTGACCAGGGAAAGAATCCCTGGAACCATGGTTAAGTGGACCCCCTCTGCCCCGAAAGGAGAGTCTTCCCTGTGAGTTTCCCCCTCTGCCTCTAGGGGAGAACTTGGCCTGTGTGTCACAGAAAGGACCCTGAGATTTCTTGAACCATATCTTCCCACTCTTTTGGTTTTGGGAAAAAGCACGTTGAGGGGAAGAATAACGGACACCTATGAAAGAAAGGGTCTTACCATCCTGTTCACATCTGGCCAGTGTGCTTTTAACTTTGGGCCCAAACAACGAGGAGGCCTCAATGGGAGCATTAAGAAAGGAAGCCTTAAAGGGTTCCGCGAAATTGCACAAGCGCATCCAGACATGTCGTCTCAAGACCGGAGCTGAACCCGCCGCTCTAGCTGCTCCTTCTGATGCGTGAGATATCAGTCGCATAGAGGAGTTAGATACTGATTCAATGGTGGCCAGCTGAGAGGCGACTGTGTCATGGGCCTCATCAGACACGGCACCATCCAAAGTTTCAGAGAGCTCAGAAATCAGATCCCTTTAAAGCCTGGTAAATTGTGTCATATAATTCAGGGACCTGAAAGTAAAGGTCACTGATGCAAAGGTGCGCTTCCCTATCCTGTCCAGGACCCGGGACTCTTTGTTGGGTGGATGGACAGTCTGGATTTCCTCTTCTGCCAGATCCTTTTCTGTTGCGGCTGCCACCACCAAAGCATCCACAGGAAGACCTTTTGACCAATGGGGATCCGAAGCAGGAGGGGACAAAATCTTATCTGGCCTCCGGAGAATAGCTTTGACGGTATCAGGAGCCTTCCAAGCACGCTTCACGAGAAGCCGGACAAGTTCATCGGCAGGTGGAGTAACCTAGGAGGAAGGGGGCCGGGAGCGAAAGGCCTGCAGGAACACAGATTCCTCAGAGGTCAGAATAGAGGACTGCCAGTCACCTCTCTGTTTCAGGATTTCGAGGATATCACCAAAGGATACCTCAGAGGGTGACCAGGGGGATCCTTCCCCCTCATCAAAATCTGTGTCTTCAGTGAGGGACTCCTCTGTGGAGTCCATGTGCTTCCTCTTACACAAACTTTTCCGGTGGACCTCCTCAGCGGGAGAAGCTGGAGAAGACAGCGGAAAAGGGGATTCCTGTGGGAATATGTCCTGAGGCCCTTGTACCCGGTGTCCTCTAGGTGCAACTTGTGAAACCAGTGTACCAGAGGAGGGCAGAGGGATAGACAGTCCAGTATTGCCAGCAGCAGCGAAAGCCTTCTCCAGCAGTTGGAAGGCTGGTCCACCTGAAGAGGAGTGAATGTCTAGGACAGGGGTCACCCCTCCCCTCCCCTAAGTGGCTCAGCCTGCCAACCCGGAATCCCTGGATGGCTGTGGAGCAGCAAACTATGCATGTCACAACTGACATCCTGGGTCGTAGCAAAACTCTCCTGCCACGAAGGCAACTGTGGTTCCTTAGTGAGATCCATAAAGGGGACCGCAGAAGGGGAAGACTGTGCTATATCCATGAACATCAAAGGCAATGAAGGAGGAGAATAAGAAGGGGTCTTAGGGGATGGGTGATCACCTCCCAAGAAAGGATAGTTCCTGAGGGGTGGGATACCACTGGCCAAGAGCACCTGATCCACAAGATGCAATACATTGTGTTTGGAGAGGCTTCTAGTGGATCTCATGGTGACTGAGGGAGAAACAGGCCTGTCCACAGAAGAGGCAAACTCAATGCCCATCTCACCAGTCCACACCAAGGACAACGGTGCCAAGAGAGACTGGACTACGGGTGTCTGCACTGAAGAAGTCATCGGTGCCAAGGTCATGGTCTGCACTGACACAGGGATCGGCGCCGAAGTGGTTGTCGGTACCGAAACTGGAACCGACAAAACTGGAGTCAACAATAAAGGCGTCGGTTCCGAGGACGATGTCGGAACCGACGTGGTCAAGGTCTGCGCTGACTGAACGGTCAGTGCCAATACAGTGGTAATAGTCTGAACCGAGAAGCCCCTCTGTGCCAATACAGTAAAGGCTGCAGGAGAAGACAGAGCCGAGATCACTAATGGAGCCGAAGGCCTCGGTGCCAAAGATCTAGGCACCAAAAGCACTGGGGCTGACTGAGTGAGCTCCGAAGCCGAAACTTTAGCCTTTTTAGGTTTTTGTTGGTGGGAGTCCCCAGCCGGGAAAGAAGGCAAAGATTTAGTCTTGGTAGGAACATCCAAGATTTTCTTATGGAGTCTAGGAGGGGTTGAGACCTCCGACCCAGAAATAGCCTTTGAAAAGGGAGATTTAAGAAGTCCCTTCAGCAACAGCTTGTTTTTCCTTTCCAGCAAAGTTCTATTTGAAAAGTTTTCACAGATAGTACAGGGCGGGTCAACAGACAAGTGCGACGCCCCCAAACAATAAACGCACAAAGAGTGTGCATCAGAAGTAGGTAGTTTGTGTCCACAATCAGAATACCGCTTAAACCCCAGACTACCTTTCTTATCTGCCATGACAGCAAATTAATTAACTGAAAAGGGTACCAGCAATGGTACAAAAGAATACCCGAAGGTATGAGAAAAAAGGGAAGGATTACCAACGATAGTCAAGAGAGAATACTTTGCGGTAAAAGGTAGAGAAAAGAGCAGAAAAAACAGAAGAAAATATGTACGCTAGATGCGACAGGATAAGAGATAATGAAATGAATGACAGACAAGCAATATGAAAGACTATTACTTTGCGGTAAAAGGTAGAGAAAAGAGCAGAAAAACCAGAAGAAAATATGTACGCTAGATGCGACAGGATAAGAGATAATGAAATGAATGACAGACAAGCAATATGAAAGACTATTAAACAACAAATAACTGTACTTAGCTCAAGAGAAGCAGCTTGATACGACAAAATGGCAATGCGGCAAATGACATCTGAGGTAACAGGGAGAGGGGGGTTGTGGGTAAGAGTTTAGCTCGAGAGTTTGAAGCTGAAGCGAGCTTGGAAAATGGCCGGCTCGGTTCCGAGGTCGGAACCAATACCTATGCATAAGGAATGAACGAGGATTAACAATATCAGATGAGAATATTTTATGTTTGTGTTTATCTCTCTGTTTCACTGAAGGAGACAGGCCGTCTAGAGCTAGAATTTTCTTTCTATTGTCTTGAAACAGAAATAATTACCAGGTTTAAAATGTAAAGTGTTTTTATTGCTCTGCGACTTCCTATCAGCTGCACATCTGAGAGATATGTATTTTTGACACAGAGGTCCTAAATTTTAAGTATCTGTTTAGCCTGGGAACTGAAGGCAGATGACAAAGAGTGATGTCATCTGAGATAACCCAGCAGTAATGTTGATTATTAATTTAAGAACTCTTAAAGAAACTGTGCATTTTGTATTTGTCTTTGGACCTAGAAACATCCCACTCATCAGCACTTCTGCCTGCATCTTGCTAATAGTAAGTAACTAGGGAAAAGTGATTTCTCTTAGATACAGACAGGAATATAGTAAAGATTAGTTTAGATGTTTTCTGTATTTATTTGAGACTGTCCTACAACGCTGTTTTAAAATATTTCCTGTGATTCTGAACTCTGTAGTCACTGTGTTGAGTTATTGAGTATGGTCTTGTTCTTTTATTAGTTATTATTAAACATATTTAAAACTTTTAAACATGACTGGTTTGTTTAGAGATATTTAATCTCTTAAAGTACATGCATATGTATTTGGTGACACTGTATAGCCCACTCCAATAGCCTTGAAAGTCTTGGTCACACTTAGCATTTGGATAATAGTAACATCACACAGTAGGATTGGTCACCCTTTGTAAGGGCCTTTATAGTAGCTGATAAGTAGTGGTTGGTGGCAGTGATAACTACCTTATAATCTAAGCAGAAGGGGCATAGCTATTAAACCTGTGCCTGCCTTTCCCGGGAGTGTCTTTGTGTTTGTATATAAATCAAATTTCAAAGTGAGTGTGTGTGTGTGTCAGCTACTTGGGCAGGGACATGAAGCACTGGTTGGACAGACCGGGTGATGGAGGTCTTAGCTTGGCCATTCGGCTGAGATCTTAACCCTATAGCTGTGCCTGTGGGGAATCTTATTGGAGATCTGGAGAAAGAGGCAGAAACCAGCCCCAGACTGACTGATCTCTGTGTGCTCTTAAGGGAAATTGTACTTTACTGTGTGCACCTGTAATCCTCCCAATGTGTACATCCCTTACCAGTGCTAGTGTTGACGATTGAGGCTCCGTGATTACTGGGCCAGTGCAGGGGCATCACAGTAACCATTTCCAATTCAGATACAGCCCTACAACATTGCTTTAGAACACTGATGTGCAGCACTGAGGTCAGCTGTCTCTGCAGCCATACTAAATGCTAATGAGGCATTCTAGGGGAATAGCCTATGCTAGTTAACCATGTGCTTTCCCTGTAAATACTATAGTAAGTCATTTATGCAGCCGAGAGATTCAGAGAATGGGTTACTCGTGTTAGTGAACACAGTCAAAAGCTCTTGTTCACCCATCAGGTACAGGTAAATGCCAGAGAATATAGAGTACTGATGATGGTGTGTGCTGGGGGGGGGGGGGGGGGCTGCACATGTAAGTGTATGTAAGAGTGTATATTTGCCTGATAAGCTGCACTACAGGAACCTTTATAAGCCTATCCATGTAACATAAACATATCCCAAGAGTTATTGTGCCTTAGATGTTATTTTAAGGAGTGTATGCTAATGAGGGCATGATTTAACAGCTGCCTCTATCCATCAGAGATGTAGGTGTCAGACCAGGAGTGAATTTCCAATTTCCCATCCACTGGTCCAGGTGGTGCTTGAATATGGTTAGGGATGGGCTATGCTTCCCATGGATGGAGCCTACTCCAGAGAATGGAGATTCTCTGAGAAACATACCTGTCCCTCCAACATGTCCTATTAATGTCACAAGCAAAGTTTAAATCCCTAGCTCTAGTTGTTCTGGTGCTGTTCATTTTGCATTTATGCAAAAGGGCAATCAGAGCAGGATCCAAGGATACCTTGAATGCCAGGCATAAATCACCACTCAGCAGTCTGCAGGAAACAAGAGTATAGAGACAGGGTTTTGAGACAATCTGAATTGTGTTTACATCCTGCATTCTTTTTGTGAGAAACCTTTGTGGACATTCCAGTTTTTCATTTGCTTGGTCAGGTATATACTGAGAGGGGCATTATACTCAATGGTGGGCCTGATGAGGACTCAGTACTGTGGCGCAGTTACTTCCCTGTACCTGGATACCATACTCTTACTTATAAGATGAGTGACATAAAATATTTATCTAGACATAGAATGACTTTCTTATTACCTTACACATGTTGGTCGAAAGCCGGGTTACTAGCTAAATGAATCCACAAATCACTGACTACTGGGTATACTTTTAGGGGTGTTTTATCAATGAAGCAGTATCAGCGGGTGGCTGACTTCCCAAAAGTTACTATTATGCATTTCATGGCATTGAGTTTTAAGATTTGTCTTTGGCATCAGTCATTTGTCTGTGGTAGACCCTCCTGTAAGATGTTAGTATCTTGTGGGGGTTGTTCTATGATTGCACCAAGCTTGCAATCATCTGTAAATTTGGTACGCCAGAGTTTTGAATAAAAGACACTATACTTTGATAAACAGATTAATGGTTAACAGATGATACCACTCATTATCCAAATTCACTTTAAAATGTCAGCTGATCTGTATTCATTTACATTAAACATCAACAGAGTGCTTAATAAAAAAGAAACATGGCTACTATAGTGAATCTTAAAATATCTTAACACCGGGCTCTGCTGTCTGATGGAAAACAGAGTAAATGCCCCATTAAAAGCACATATGCCACCAATAACAGAAATACTTTAAAAAATCAGTGAATTAACTAAATTAAAGTAAACAAAAAATAGCAATGAACCTTACAAAACAACACTAACTGTTTTTAAGTTCCATTTGAAAAGGTGTTACTGTTTGTTTTACTTTTAACACACACTATGTTTGCATTGCTCAAACTTGCACTTAGAGGTGGTATTAAAGTAAATCTATAAATTATCTTGTTTACTGTTCTGCACGGCAAGATAAAGCAGCTTCTTTGGATACATCCTTCTTGTCATCTACAAAGGTTTTCAGAGTCATCTTTACAGCCACATTTTCTGCATAATTTTCTTTGCATGTGCATTCACTTTCCATAAACACAGATGATCAAAGTGGATGTGATGCTACAACCAGAGTACAGCAGTTCCTCAAATGACATAGAATGGAGATGAGAGTATTGAAAGACACATGGTCCGATGGGCAAGAATGAGAATACCCTGCAGCAGGGCTCAAGGCTCAATGTGCTGGAGATTGTAAACTCACGTGTGCTATTTTTTAAATTTTATTATACTAAAAAGCTCTTAAATACAAGCAAAATGTGTGTGTGTGTGTGTGTGTGTGTGTGTGTGTGTGTGTGTGTGTGTGTGTGTGTGGAGAAATGGGAAGAGAATGAATTGTGGTAAGGAAGAATACGTACTGACATTGTTAAAGAGAAAACAGAAATGAGTGGTGAAAGTTTGAGATGAGCATAATTTAACCTATCTATATTTACACACCTATTTGGATCTATGTCAGATTATCAAAGTTCCAAAACTTTGAAATTCATATTGACGAGACCATATGATCAAAGTTTCAGAACTTTGAACATTAAAAAAATATATATATATATATATATTTAACATTTTTGCAGGGGGGCAAGACCCCCTGCACCCCTCACGTGGGCGGCTGCACCCCCCACACCCCCTAATTAAATGTACTAACTCTGAGAACACATTACATTGCGGAAAAGGGTAAATTTCCCGTTCCGCCTTGTACAGTGACCTCCATTCAAAACGTTCAAAGTTTCAAAACTTCAATCATATGGTCCCGACCTATGGCTTTTGAAGTTTTGAAACTTCAATAATCTGATAAGGACCCATAGAGATACATACATATATATATATATATACATATGTGTGTGTGTGTGTGTGTGTGTGTGTATAATTTTATACAAACTACAGCAAAAGAATCGAACAGGACAACGTCTTACTGTGAGGCAACAACGCTACCGCAGCACCACCAGCTGAGCTGACTAAAAGACAAGTTTGGGTGCAAAGCCCTGCAAAGCGTTACCGCCAGCAGATAGAGGGAGGCTGTACCCTGAAAGGTCGACGCTAGAAACAACAAAAAATAAATGTACACACCCTGGCATAAAAAACATACTGAAAAACAAGGGGTATGGAGGAAGGGAGTGGGTACCGTAGCAGTGATCATTTAACCTGCTTACACAACTGTACTATGGTCATCATAGTGATCACTGCTGTGGTAGCCTTAGCTACATGGGAAGATTACCTTAACTAACTACATTTGTGAGGCAGAAGAAGAGTTCAGGAGCTCGCATAGAATGGACCGAGCAAAGCTTGAGCTGGAGCTACAGAAGACATCGAGCTTAGAGTATTCTGTAAAAAGTATGTACAAATGACCAAGTAGCTTCTAGAATCCAACCTATACCCTTCACCCTGCCTGGAACAGTCTGGTTATGCTGAGGCACAGCAATCAGTAAGATTGTTTCCATGTTAAGAACCTCAAGTCAGCCAAATTAGCTATTTCAAGTGGAGCAAGTATTAGCTTTTCTAATAGAAAATGAAGAACCCAAGGAGGGGCCACTGTTTTTTTGTTTTTTTTTTGTACACCTGTTACGCAAAACACTTTTCAAAAACATTTTGACATGACATTTCTTTGAAAGAGGAGATTCCATGGGCAGACACACTTAAATGACAGATAAATGCACTTCAAAAGAGGAACAAGAAAGGTCATAGTAAAGTAACTCACACAAATATGGGTAGGACCAGAGAACAACTAGCCATGAAAGGGTGCTAGTTACATTGTCTGCGCCAACTAGAAAACATTTTCCATTTGCTAATATATGATTTTCTAGTATCAGGCTTTCTTTCCTCCATTAGTGTCTGCTGCAGATCCTCAGCAAACAGGTGCCTAAATAGAATTAAGACCCTATTAATCCAGGCAGTCAAATGTAGTCGACTGATGCTGGGGTGTATCAAACACCCCTGTTCTTGTGTGAGTGGATCCAGTCTGTGAGGAAAACTTGTGGTAATTGCCACTGACCATTTCTAAAAGAAGGGACAACTACGGTGACTGTGCTGGAAGGAAGCCACCACAGTGACTTTGGGGGATTCCTTTTGAATCTTCAGAAGTACCCTGGAGAAAGAGTGGAAAAGAACACAGGAACGTTCTATGTCTTGCATGGAGTCCTGGAACAGAATCTTACAAGCTGACTGTTCAGAAACAAGGCAAAGAGGTTTACTTGAGGAACTTCCCACAGATGGGTCAAATCTTTCCCAGTAAACAAATGTTAAATAAAAATAAAATAAATAAGTATAAAGAAATCTTGGAAGACCCCCTCATCTACTCATTTTGACTCCATTCCTGAGAGTTTGCCATGCTCCTGCTCAGCCTGCCTGCTACACACTTTTGCTCTGACAGAATGTAGGATGCCTGTACAGTGAGATTGTGCTGTCTAGCTACAGTCCAAGCTAACATAGCAAGTCTGCGAAGAGAGTACGGCCTGGTTTCCCCTTACTTGCTGATGTACCACATGACTGTGGTCGTCTGTAACCACTTGAACAGCTCCAGGAGTCTGAAGATGGTTCAGAGAGTTGAGTGCCTTGATCAAGGTAGGCATCTCCTTCATATTTATGTGCTTGTGCCTGTCCTTAATGTCCCACACCTCATGCACTTCTATCCCTCCTGAAACTGCTCCCTAAGCAAAGTCTCAGACCTCTGTGGTGCCTGACTGCTTTAAAGCAGGGATGGAGAAGGGGAGACCTGGATTTAAAAATATCTGTTGTCTCCACCAAAAGAATTCTTTTCTGACAAACCCCAGCACTGGAATCTGAAAAGATGAATGGTGTTGATGCTGGGAACAAAGAGATTAAAGATATGTAAAACAACAAAGAAAATGAGGGCAGCTACACTCCTATAGGCAAATGCTGCGCTGAGAAAAACACCAAATGTAAAAAACAAAACGAAGGATTCAGCTACAGCAACCATGCAAGTTCCATACAAATTCCAAGGCAATATAATCCAACAGCTCATATTTCATAAAATAAGTACGCCAAAATACGAAAAACTAACAAAGTATGTTTATTGTGCACTCAGTCGGTAAGCGCTTTCACAAAATTGCTTCATCAGACCATAGCGGACTGAGTACAGAAATTATTTAAAAACATTGTTACCAATCACATAAAACCACAGAAACGTCATTTCCTTTAATGATGTTACATTTGTAACTAAACTAAAATAGTTATAGTTTTTAACTATGTATATCAAATCAGCCATTCAATAACGCTTTTTTTGGTAAAATATAAATGCAAAGGTTCAAGCTGCTACTCATATATGAAGTTAGTATATAATAAATAATACATTTAATCATAAATTTTTTTTTATCACTACGTTCATAATTATGCAATATGAAATTCCTAATTAGCGATCGCTTCATCAATGATCGCTTAGAGTAAAACAGATATTGTACGGCATCAGGCAAAGTAAAGCTGTATACTGAATAACTGTATAATTGTATAACTATACAGCTTTACTTTGTGAAAGGTTTCCTTAAATGCTGTTGTAAAATAGTTAGGGTTTGGAATTGATCTGACATTAAGTGGTAGTTTATTCCAGGCATTTGCCACTGAGTAGCTGCAGAGGAGTCTGCCAATATTTTTGTTGGACAGATACTTGCAGAAGATTCTGTTGAGAGCTACGAAGGGAATGGTTAGGAGTGTAGGGATGGATGAGGGAAGATAGAGAGGGCAGGAGGAGGTTTCATGCAAGACAGAATGAGTCATGATTAGCTGGGGTAGTATGATTTGATGATGAAATTCCAGCCACTGCAGGTGTTTCTGTGTGATGCAGTGGTGACAACGCTAGGGGTGCTTGAAGGCAAACCTTGCAATTTTGTTAGAGGTGAGTTCCACTTTAGACATAAGGTTGGCTGGAGGTGTGTTAGAATAGGGGATGCATAGAGTAGGGTGGGGAGTAAGAAAGCTTGTATCAGGGAGAGCCTAAAAGCATTAGTAAGGAAATTGTTTTTATGCCTGTATAGCAGGCCTAACTTTTGATGAGTCTTTTTAATACACTGCTGGGTACAAAGATCGAACTTTAGCTGCTCGTCAGTAACTCCTAGAAGGTTTGTGAGATAGTTCAGCAGGGATGATAGCATATTTTTACCAACATCTGGGAGGTTCTGAGAATGCAAACATGCTAACCTCCTCAAAACAGTACCAGTGTCCATATTCCTTGAAGAAGTATCAACAGAGTAATACACACAACTGTAAACAATAAGTAGCGGCCTGTGCAATCGAAGAAACTAAGATACTTAAAGCAGGTATTCCTCATAACAAGAAACTGCAGATAAAACGTTCCTCACAATTTGTCAGAACAAACTTTAATATTCTGACAATTCAAAATTCTGAAAATCAAAGTTGCAGAAGTATACACTTGTTTCCCATACTTATTCATTTTGTCATCCTTATCAGACAGAGTAGGTTTGGAACTGACTAGGTGTTTAGGAGCAGTGGGATCAACAAGAGCTGCAGCTGCTGGCTCAGGTTTAGGAATAGTGCATACAAATTTGAAAGACTGAGGAACTTTATACGTTCTCTCTGCCTTTTCAGGGACAGCTGTCTGACTATGATGAAAACTGCAGGCAGTAATACACACATCCTTCAATAGACAGAACAGGAGTGATGGGTGCAGGATCTGGAAAATCCTTCTTTAACAACTCATAGTATTTTCTGAGGGACTGAGAAAACTCAGTGTTATCCCACTGAAAACACTGGCACATTCTAACGCCACTCTCAGAGGAAGAGAAACCCCCACAACAGGAATCACAAACTGCTCACTCCTCCGAGTCTGAATCAGTAATCTGAGGAAAAACCCTGTAACTGTCCCTACATCTTCCTATTTAGATTCAGAATCTTGAATCTTTTCAGGAAAACAGGAATCCATCTTTCTTTCTTTTACCAGAAACTACCTTACAAGAAGGATCAATAGCTTGAATTAAATTAAACCCTGAGCCAGATCCAGTAAACCACTCCTATCCAAAGAAAGTTGAGCAGGTATAGATACATGACTGGTTTTCTGTTTCTTTTTTAACAGAAAAAATGGGGTCAACAGTGTTACTAATGACAACAGCAGCTTCCCTAGGGATGGGAAGTGCATACTGCCACAAGGAAATCTACTCTTCAACAGGAATAAAGCTCTGAAGGACTTTGTGCCCAAACTTGTCTTTTAGTCAGCTCAGCTTGAGCTGCCTAACAGTTTGGGCACATGGAAGGTGCCCTGAAGCTTTGAAAGCTCGCCAGTTGTTACATCCTTGACAGGATATACCCACATAACTAAGGCTACTGCAGCAGTGATAAATATGATGAACATCTTTTAGTCTAATAACATATCTAAAACTGGGGTAGTCACATCTTGACTACTTTGAGGGCAGGATGAAGAAGAAAAGATTTCCTCTGCTGCCACACTCTACAGCAATGGAAAATGGCTTTGTAGTACATTCAAATATTATTTTTTTTCTTTGAAAGAAATTAATATATCATAGAAGATAACAGGAATCAACAAAATAAAAAAAATTAAATAAAACAATGATATTCAACATTCACTGCTCTCTATTTTTGTATTTATTTAGTTTTTTTTTTTTTGTAATTTTGGGGCTAACACAAGTCTCAGAATTACAGCTGGGAACCCTAACAGAAGCTTGTGTAATACCAGTATTATAAGCAATAACGTCATGTTTTTATGACACCGCTAAATTACTAGACATTTTAAATAAAATCCAAGTTGAGAAGGATTGTCTGCTGCATCTTTAAACACCCAAATACAACATGCTTCAATTTCTCATGGCAGATAGAAAAGGACAGTTGAATTTTGTTGACTTACAGCATCACTTTATCAAGAAGATGAAACAAGGCTTCTGTTAATAAATATTGGTTTCTAGCACTAACTATATGGAAAAAATGAAGGAGGCCTCAGTGGGGCCAAGCTACGTGGATCTTAATTTGCCAGGGTGGCCTGCACCTGTCCCCTTTAGGCTTTCAAATATCGGCAAAGACATTATCCATCCCATAGGGCCTTTTTTCACAAAGCCAATCAGATATACCTACTGATATAATGAAACAAGCAAAAGAAAATAAGGTGTTATTGACCAATGCATGTAGTCTAAACAAGAAACTCGACAGCCAGCAAGCTCTTCTCACACTATAGGAAGTAGACACCTAAGTAGTGACTGAGACATTGTTTAAAATGTCAGACAATGCTCTGGCTGTTCAGGCAATAATGTCTTCTACACTTTTAGACCAGCCACTCTGCAGGAGGGTAAAATAGGTGGAAATGTCTCAATCTTCATTTAGAAGAGACTCACATCAAGGCTGGTAAGACAGAATGATGCACTAGAGCTTCTTCATGTCCAAATCACCACCAGATAGGGCCCTTACCACACACTGGCTAGCTACAGAACTCCCTCTATGACTTAAGAAAGCCACAATGCCCATCTACAAGAACTGGAGTTACTCAATATTAAACCTAGTACCCTTTTCATGGGTGATCTAAACTATCAAACTACTGACTGAGAAATGTACATCATCAATAGTGCGTAAGCACAGAGATTCATGGACTTTTCCAATACAAATACCCTGGAACAACTAGTCAGAGTACCCATTAGGAAGAATAACATCTTAGTCCCTTGTCCCTACTAATATGGGGGCATCTTGCACCATTCCTTGCATATCTTTGTCACTTGTTTGGTGACCATAAAGCAGTCCCCTTCTAAATAAAACTGAACACAAGGGGCAGTTCTGTCTCAGTACCTTTAAAAATTTTCTCCAAGACAAACTACCTACTCTGGTAAGCTTCAAATCCCTATGAAGTCCAGCTAACTCTACTGAAAATGTGGAAACATATACTGCTAAACTATACCAGGATGTAAAGAGCTGCACAGATGCAGCTGTACCAGGTAGAAACCAGCGAAGGGTATACCACAAAAACAAAGTCTCCTGGTGGAATTTTAGTATCAGCAAGTTTTACAATAAAAGGAAAAGATTATTGGTTAAAGAAAGAAGAAAAATACACAGAACGATGGAGACCTCGTCATTAAATTAAACAAACACTCAAGTGCTCAAGTAAATCTACCAAAGCCAAGTTCGAGACAAAAACAACCACTCAAGGAAAGGACAATGACAGGGCCTTTTTATATATGTTGATAATATGAGGAGCACAACAATGTGCTGAGCTGAGTGCAAACGATGGTGCATACAACAAAACTAAGGTATAGCTAACTTACTGGCCCATAAATTCAGCTCAAACTATTTTTGCTCCAATGCCACCCCCACCACCACTGGACTTGAACCCATTCATCCCCTTGTGCAGGAGACAGACAGCCATTGGGGGGGGGGGGGTAGTCACATAGTCAGCCATGACCAACTTTGTGTCCTTGTCAACATTTTTTTTTATTGGCCATAACTGTACCCCCTGGATAAAAGAAGAAGCTACTGCATCACATTAGATACTCTCAATACCCTCCCCTCCTTGTGACTGTACATTCCTGTACACTCAGTGTGAAGACCATCACTAGACAGTGACTTGGTGAGCCAAAAGTCCACACCCAAGACATGGGTTGCATCACTGCCCCTCTGCCAAGGACATGTGACAGTGCACACCCTGTTTTGCCCTACCCTCTCCACATGATGTGCATGTCCATCAACACTGCGAGCTCTACCAAATGTTCAAGTTGCAAACTGCACTCAGGTCACCTGGGCTATAGTCAGGACTTTATCCCTATAAGCACACTGGTAAAGGCTTGAGTGTTAATGCTGTTTTGGGATCACACTTATGAGGGTCAGTAACAAAGAGACTGAGCTGTCATTTGGAAGCGGATTATCTTGCTCTGTGAAAGCTAATTTAGTTTGCTCTGTACAAAACTGGTACTTTTACATGGATAAGATAAACACAGCTTTCAGAAAGAGAACAGTAGAACATTTAAATGAAGCCAAGAATGCCAGACAAAAACATAATAAAACAACTGTCTTTACAAAATATGTCAAGTTTCACTTCTAGGAATTAAAAGAATAATTTGTCTTTGTGTCTTTCGGCATTTCCCGGTTAGGGGTCGCCACAGCGGAACACCGGTCCGCTAATGATTGGCAGTAGATTTTTACGTGCCTAGTTGCCGGCCCTGACGCACAACCTTCAACGAAGGTACGCCCATTCACGCATGTCTCCACACAGAAGACGCTCTAGCTGAGAATCGAACAGGACAACGTCTTACTGTAATACATCCTTAAAAAAAAAAAAAAAAAAAAGATACAGAACCTGAACTAAGAAGAATGTTCTGGACTTACAAAATGGACAGCTTTAAATCGCCTAATCGCAATGATGCTTTTAAATGAGGATCTCAACATGTAAAGGACAAAAATTTTAACAAGATGGTTCTACTTAATTGTGATGTTCAATGTTTGTCTTAAAGTTTGGTGTCCTCTTGTGGTCAAAAGAAATACTGCAGTGAGTTTTACTGGTGAAGGTATTTCTGGCATTTAGTACTGTATGCTAAGTTGCAAACATTTATCAAAACTGCCATGATTTTTGAAACTTTAGAAACAGTTACATATGTAACAATTAACTATTTTGAAATGTATTTTAATATTACCTCACACAAAACAAGCAACAGAGATATCTAAAAATACTTCTTGATGAACAGCTTACATTTTATTCTCGAACAGAACAAAAGTAGGCAAAGTATTAAAACAATGGTGTCTTACAAAATGTCACTTCTACTTACCCCAGAAGCTAGATGATCTACAGCTATAAATAATGTGTCCCATTTTTGACTATGGATTATCCATTATTTTTCTCCACTCCCCAAGCAACAGAAAGCTAATACAGACTACAGAAATAAAAATTCCTAGGTTCCTTAACCAACTTGACAACAGAAAACAAAAGTAGCAACCAGATACAGCCAAGGGTTCTTTTCTTCTAAACATCTCAACACTTAAGTTACTGGATGAAAGTTATTTCCCTTTTTGAGGACCAGACTTGTGATCGATAGCTCTACTTATTCAACATGAGAATGAAAGGCTATTCAACTACACAGACTACCAATCCTTTACTGCAAGTTAAAGAACCAAAATACTACCAGCTTCCCACAATCCCCTACCTCAGAATATAAGCAAAATAGACAGGATAAAGGTCTTCAACAAAAATCTGAAAGCTAGACTGGCAGAACAATTCAATTGTTTCATTGATAACGGTTAGAGCTGCATACTCCTGAAAGTACAAGTAAACTCACAACAGCAGTGGATTATTTACTTATTAACTTCTCTTTGTTTACCGGAATATTCTGATGGGGTTTCCTCCTATTTCAACTGAGGTCTGGGAAGTACAGCTCCACAGATAAGAACAATTATATTACATAACATGAAAAATATAATACAATATAATATAATGCAGACAAAGAAGTGAGTTACATAATATCCCATAACATAGAATAAGGCAGAGTACCTTCCGTACATATTTCAGTTATTACAACATGAGGCAGTTGATTACAGACAGATTTGACACTGAAGAGTAGCTAACTTATATTTTGAGATTGTCAGTTAGAATGGATCTATTTCAGAAGACTGACAAACCAAAAGACTGAATCCCAAAATACTGAAAGACCAAAACACTGAATCCCAAAATACTCAAAACTCAAGATACTGAAGGATGGAATTTGCCCCTTCTCCACTGTTGTGTGATTTTGGAGTTGGTATACATAATTAGCAGGGGGTGAGGGGTGCAAGGGGGCTTGCCCCCTGCATTAAACATGTTTTCAGTATTTTGGGATTCATTCTTGTGGTTTGTCAGGCTTCTGAAGTAGACCCGTTAGAATATGTAAAGATGGATAATACAGGAAGCGAAAGGATTATACTGGGGGAAGTATTTACGGAAAGAATTCTAGCAGAATACTATTATATATGTGATTGTGGGATGGACAGAATGTAAAAGCATATATTAAAGAAACAGCTGTATCGATGATTATCTGGAAGAACAATTGTTATAGGGGAGAAGAATTGGGATGTCGGATGGAATGGAAAGCATGTAAAAGAATAATCGAAAGTAGCAGAGGCCCATTTGGAGTGTTAGTATGTTGTAATTACATTAGTATAAAAGAAAGAAAGAAACTGTGTGTAAGAAAAGTAAAGAAAGAATTAGTAAAGTATAATTAGACGGAAGAGTGTGGTTGAGTTTTGGAAGTTCAGCCTGGTGTACTGCAAGAACACAACGAGTTATTTAGTAGGTGTTTCTTCAGTGACACCTTAAAGCTATTTATCGTATCTGTCTGTCTCATTTCAGGGGAGCCTTGGTTCCAGGCTTTTGCAACTTGGTTAGAGTATAATGAATCACATGTGCTGCTATTAGATCTTGTGATGGATAACAGAGCTTTGTTGTTGCATCGCAGGACTCAATTAGTGGTACAGGGCTGTAGCATTGCTTTTAGAGCTATTTTACATGCAGTTTTCTCAGAGTGTATTAGTTTATGGGCAGTTTTCTGGGGAGTGTATTAGTTTATGGGCTGTGGGAAGTTGAGAGTAGTAGAAGTGGTTTGTTAAGTTACAGCCAGTTAAAGCTTTTTAAAGCTATGCAGTGGTGCGTTTTGTGGGAGTTATTAATTTCAGATTTTGTTATAGGCCATCTATAGGTTTTTTGATGGCTGTGTTAAGGTTTTGTAAAGATGGTAGAGGCATAAGTGTAGGGGGGGTCTATGTTCGGCTACCAAAAAGAAATACCAGCGAATGGCTAAAGAGCAAAACTTAAACATCGAAATGTAGCATTACCAAATGCGGATAATGTCAGAAAATCATTCACTGAATGGCCATAGCTGGCCAACATAGCGACTGCAACCAACCAAGGTGGGGGGCTTTGCCCCCCACCCCCACCCCCGTAAGTATATATACTAACTCCAAGATCGTACTACAGTGGGGAAAAAGGGAAAATTTAAAAGGTTTCTTTCACTTACCTTATGCATCTCATTACTTCCTGGTTGTTGGCCGACAATGGCCATTCGATGAATGATTTTTCAAAAGTATTTGCATTCAGCAATGTTACACTCCAATGTTTTACTTTTGCTATTTAGGCATTTACTGATATTTTTTTTTCAGTAGCCGAACATGGACCCGGGAGGGGAGTAGGTATGTTTCTCTATGGTTTTCCTGGAGTAATTAGTAAGATATTTTTTTGGCTCTGTAGCGAGATGCTAGTTTCCAGTTTATCTTTTTGATGGCTAGTAGAAGGTGTTGGTCATAACTGAAACTATCACCAAATAATACTCCAAGGAGTTTGGCTTGTTTTATGCAATTCTATTTTAACTGTATTGGCAGATAGTATATGGAGTGATTGTTTTTAATCAGAGTAGTTTTTAGGGGTGAAAAGAATCAGTTCTTTTTCTTTTTTTTTAGCATTTGGAAGTATGTCTGAACTATCTAGCCAGGATTCAATGGCTAAAAAGGACTGCTGGATGTTGTCCTGTATGAGTGTGGTGTTATCTGCATATTGTAGCAGGGTAGCTTGTTTAGTGACAGATTGCAGGTTATTGATAAAGATACTGAAGAGCAATGATCTAGAACCGATCCCTAAGGGACACTGACTGTTATGTGGAGGAAATTAGAGTAGTCTTGATGCCATTTCATGGCTTGTTTCCTGCTGGACAAGTAGCTGTGGAACTAGGTTAATGATTGGGGTATTTAGATCTGAAAAGGCTAGCTCCTGGGAGAGTTTTTGGTGTGGTACTGTACTGAATGCTTTTGACAGGTTTGGGAAGACTGCTGAGAGTAACTTTCCATTATTTTTAGTTAATTAACAGTATCTGTAAAGTTTAGGAGGACAGCAGTGGTGCTGTGGTTAGGTCAAAAACCATGCTGAGTAGAGGAGAGTTGATGTGGTTGGTGAGGTATTTGTGTAGTTTAGTGTGGATGCATTTTTCTAATATCTTGAACAGAGGTGGAAGAAAAGCAACTGGGCAGTAGGTGGTAAGGTCCTCAGAATTTCCGCCTTTATGGAGGGGTATAATGTATAATTATTTCCTGATGCGGCAGACACGGTTATCTTACATGGATTTATTAATCAGTATGAAGACAGGGAGTGCTACAGCTTTTGATGCTAATTTTAGGAGCTCAGCTGGTAACCTGGGAGCAGCCAAGGTGGCTAGTTTCAGTTTTAGTAGGTACCTTTTTTATCACTCAGGTGGAGACCTTATCAAGTTTAAGAAGTAGCTTGTTGGTATGGGGGTTGTGGAATATCATTGTTTGTAGCAATTTAATTGATCGATGCTACTTTTGTTTTCTTTTCATGAACTACTGTATCAGGTTTTCTCGCATCTATTTTTGAACGTGATCCTATGTGATATAAACTTCACCATTCTCTATAATGCTTTGTGGCTCATGTTTCCAATGCTTCTCAGCTACTTCAGTGTTGTAATGTTTGCATAACTGTTGCCACATTATTATACTTTTCAGTATACAGGTCCTCTGCCATTAGTGTATCACATCTAGCAACAAGATGTGCAACTCTTTCCAGTTCTGTTGTACACAACCTGCATTTGTCTGTTTCTCCAACATTTTCAATGGGCTTTGTTAAGCAACATGTATGCAGTCCACTATCCTAGTTTGCCATCATTACCCTTTCATCTTTTGGTGTCAGCTCACATCTTCTGAATCATTCCTATGTCAAATCTTGGTCAACATGATGCTCGTCGAGGTGTTTTCTATATTTCTGCCTTTTCCACATTTCGTACCTTTTCATCTGATCCTTCTTATAGTCTTTCTTTTGATTTTTGGCACATTCAGTTGCTTCTTGATTTTTGTTTGCTTCTGGTATGATTTCAATTCCCAATTGACACTGACATGCCTCTGCTAAACTAAGTAGGGAAGTTACTGTATACTTGTTCTCCTCATGTTTTTAAAATTTCACTATGACTGGATCTGGTGAAGTCAGCAGATATGGATGTGGTCCTACAACTGCAGATCTATACATGTAATCAGTTTCAAGGAGGCCCATTCCTCCTTCAGAATGAGGAATACATAAGCTTGGTATACACATATTCTTTATGTAAGTGCGAAGCATTCATCTTGTTTTCCTGTCCAAATGATCCAATACCTTTTGGAGATCTCCTTTCAAATACCAAACAAACAGAATCGCAAATTTTAAAATGTCAAGATGAGAAAACCGAAATGTCATAATCTTGAAAGTTCATATTATTGAATGTTAGTTTCTGGAATAGTAGTGGAGTAAAAAGGCGGAACATTTTAAAAGGTTAGTATTTCTTTAAGGAGTTGTACGTTGTTACATAAAAAGAGAAAAACATTGCGGATGTATAGTTATGCAGAGTAGGTACAATCGTGTAATTGTGGAATAGTTGTCTGTGGTCAGAAGGTAAACTTGTTTTTTTATATTTGGTAGTTTGCCCTTTTTTAAGGTAGTGCGATCTTGGAGCTGGTATATTAAATTTATGGGGGGTGGGGGGTGGAGCCCCCATATCGGGACTGCAAAAAGGATGGCAAAAAGTTGAAGTGTTTTTGGTAACAGGAGATGGCTGTAGCAATTCTGTATTTAGAAATGTTTGCTGATGTTTTTTAATGGGTTTGGAGTGTAGAAGTTTAACTGTGTAAGATTGTGGAAAGGGGGGGGGTCTATGTTAAATAAACGAATGCTTAAAATGTCAAGTGCAGCATACTCGAACATCTTTAAGCGAACGTTTATTTAACCGACAGCCCCAAACCTCACAAGTTGGAATGTTGAAAATTTTTGTTTGGCCACACAGTCTCCTTCCCAGTGCTGTAGGAAACCACACCCACTGAAATTAAGACCCATGTGTATACGTGTGCATTGCACTCACAACCATATCACATAGAACCCTATTAGTAATTGTATATACACAAAGTCAAATGAATGCGTCTCTTCACCATAAATAATTGTGTAGCGGTATAAACTGCATAAACATAAACTAACGTGCTGCCGGTGATGACCTGCAGTGTATACGCTACACTCTCAGCAGTACCACAATTGCATGGAGGAGGTCCTGTGTCTTATAATCCTCTTTGTGTTGCAGGACCAGTTGTAACCTGTCACATCTGTACACTGTTCTCCTTTTCTTAGGGGATGGGGGACATCCCAAACATCCCAACTGCAACTTTAAGTGGATTTCGTCAACCAAATTCTGCTCCCTAACTAGCATGCTCAACACAGACAGAATGTCACATAAGCGCTGTCCCAGCAAACAGCGGATACGTCTGTGCCAACCCTCAACCTGATTCTGTGTGCGTGGCAAGGACAGAGCATTTAGGTCACACACATTCCAAAAATCTACACTAAACATAGCAGGGAATCTAGACACACAGGATAACCTAGTGTTTCGTTTCCTAACCCGCCCCAGTACATAGGTATCGGAGAAGTATGATAATTCCTTTCCCTCACTAGGGAATGTGTCAGATAGCTCCAGGAATGCTGGGCCAACTTCCTGTACTTCTAGGAATGCCAATGCAATAAGCTTTTTAACAGACATCTGGAAGCGTACAGAAGTACCATACAACGGTGCTAACCCCAATTATTGTAACTTTCGCCAGACCGCTTGACTAAAATGGAATAGACAGCCCTTCGAATGTACATTTGGGAAGTTATGCTTTACACTACGCAAAGTTGCCATCTCAAAGTCAAACAATATAAAACGGACAGATGAGGTAAGGTTAGCTGTAGTCAGTAAGTCTGCCAGGCAATCCCACATATAGTTGTAACACTTGTACGTTTTCTTACTCATGAGACAGTACACTAAAGGGAGACACTTAGTATGGCCGCTGAAGGTTATGAGGCCATGGATGCTGTACAGTTGCCTGCACAAGCGACCTTTTGTAAGGAATACACCATCCATCAGCCACAATGGTGATCTATGTAGGTCCCCAAGGTTTTCCACGGTAGTGAATACTAGGACGTGTATCTTGTTTGCAATGTCATACATTCTCTTATGCACAAATGATCCTTCCTTTAGTGTACATTCGCTGGGGTTGACACTTTCTAGGCTCGTGTACATGGGGACAAGACTCCTAACCACACTACGACGGACTCTATGTACCTGCTGCAGCATGGCCTTCTAGATGGTAAGGCAACCGAGTTTTCTAATGTGGTAGCTGCACAGATATTATAGACGAGCAGGGATGGGGTATCCCTACATGTACGAGCACCTTCTTTCAGTCTACTACATGCAATGTATTTCTGCACTTCACACACATCTGAGGCATGGTGATGTCCTGTACATTTTTGTAGTAGTTCACCATTTACATCCCTCATAGTTATTGCACGTCCCTTAAACCTGTCTCTTACTTTGCCTTTGCAACACCAGTACCTTCTACCTGTCATCTCCTTTTCTAGGGTGTAAAGGTAGCCATCTATCTGCAGCATGTCCCTACCTTTTTAGGACTTTACACAATGATAATAGTCCCCTACAACACCAGGGGAGGAGCTGTTTGAGGTAGCCATGGCATTACGGTCTGCCAAAACATCACAAACGGTGGTTTGCCCGAACTGTGTTTATAAGCTTTGCAACAATGTACATCATGGGTATCTGCAAATTACCGGCCATTCCGATTTGTGTACTTATGTTTTGTATTGCACTCAAAACATTCATCATTGTTGTCTGCTGGATTCACGCTTACTGTTTGACACTTACTTGTGTTTACATTCTGCTTGGCTGGCGTACCTTCCATGACATACTGCATATTTCAGCGCTGGCCAACCAGGGTTTTCCGGAAGTCCTTTTTCCGACATTTGAGGCTATCGGTTAAATAAACGTTCACTTAAAGATGTTCAAGTATGCTGTACTCGACATTTTAAGCGTCTGTTTATTTAACATAGACCTGGAAAGGGATAGGGTTGTAGATGCTACCTTTTAAATAATATATTCGATGTTTTGAAATTTCAGTGTTTTGAATGTCATGGTTTTGAAGTTTTGTTGTTTTATACTGTCGGTGTTCTCGTCTCGACATTTTGAAATTTGTGATCCCAGCTGTTCAGTATTTGAAAGTAGATCCCCTTTTGGGGCCAATCACCATAAAACTGTAAGTCAGAACAGGAGGAGCAAACTGGTTTATAGCTTGGACTAAGTTCGTAGGTGTCAGGGCTATTTTCCCTATTAATTTTAGTCTTCTAAAACATTCCTTACTAAGTTTTGTTTGCATTTCTTCATGTTCTATTGTTGATCCTTCTTCAGTTCCCAAATATTTATACACTCCCTCCTGCTCAAGTTCCTTTACATCACATTCCTGTCCAAGACTGACATTTTCTTGATACTCTAGCTTTCTTGCTTTAAATGTTGTTTTTGCACATTTATCAAGACCAAATGACATTCTTACGTCATCCGAGAAAACAAAACGTAACTACTTGCAATTGTGCTTTCAGCTTCTCACCTGATGAACTACAGTTTTAAATCATCCACAAAAAGAAGATAAAAAGTGAGCAATAAGAATTTTGTCATTTTGAAATTTGAGGGTATTTTGAGTGTGTTGAGTTAATTCAAATGTGTTTTTAAATATTCTTAAAGATTATTGCTACTTCATCTGCTCTATTTGCCAGTTTGCCTGTTTAGAATATGCTATATGTTGTATCCAGAGGGGATTATTTCATTATTCGTTATTTCTGACCTTAACTAGGTCTCAGTTGCAATAACTATGTCAGGGTTATAATGTGAGAGGGCTGTGTGGAGGTCTTGGACTTTGTTGCAAATGTTTTGAAAATTTATGTTTAGAAGAAACAGATTTTAGTTGAGTTGTTGTGAGACAGAAGGGCTGGTTATGTTTGAACATTACTGTATGGGTCAGGGTTGGGGTAGATGTCTTATGGAAAAGTTTAGCTGTTATAGGTAAATATGAGTAAGCATATTTAGTTTTTTGTAGTGTATGTAGGTGGGTGTATTGTGATGCCTTACTGGAGTTTGAGTGCTTAAACTGTATGTGTGTAGTGAATGTGAAAACAGTTCAGGAGATATTGAGAAATGTGTTTTGCAAAGGACTGATGTATCGGAGTGCTTGCAGTTGGGAATCTAAGAGGCTGTATGTGGGATTCTAAGGTTGTGATGTACGTAAATGAGATAATAGTTATGGTAGTTGCATAAGAAAGTTGTGTTCTAGAATGGACTATGAGATATGGTAGATACCTCATAGTAGTGCAAACACTTGGTGTGGAGTAGGATTTGGAAATGTGAATAAGGCAGTTTTGAATAAGAATATAGAAGTTGTTGGATCATTCTAGTAGTGTATTCATTAGCTATGAGGTATGTTTGTGAGGATAGGCTATAGTTGGCAAGCCGTGGTGTGGAGGTGGGGATGGAGGAGAATTTGGTGAATGCCTAGAGCTTGTAGGAAGTATTCATGGTATTATGGATTCTGAAAATGTGGACAGCAGTGAAAGCTTTATAGACTTATGGGTAAATAGGAGGTAGGAGAGTAGGCTGCTTTTAAGGGTGGATGGGGTTTTACTAGAGGGTAACTGGCTAAGGGGTGGACTGGGCTGTGCAAGAGGAGTATAAAAGTAGATGCACTGGGGATGGGTGGGAATTGGGAGATAGTGTGCTGAAATCCACTGTGGGGGAACTTTTAGCTCCAAAAAACTATCAGAAATCTGCAGATTAATGCAGGAAAGGAGAATAACACTGCAGCCTTTGAAGCAGTGTTTTTACAGAGAAAAAGCAGAGTTTAAAATTGCTATGGCTATACATGGGATGTTATGTATTAGGTATTTACTTTTTAAATCTAAAAAGAGACAGAATGAAAAAAGAAGTTATGTACTCACCATAACATTGCCTCTGTGTTGTCCATTTTCATTCTTCCTCAACAAATGGGTTTGTATCCAACTCTGCCGCTTTTACAGCTCGTGGCTACTGGAACTCTTGTTGTCCTCCCTTACCCAAAATGCTTTAGTCCCCTAACATACCTCAGATCTTGTTTGCTGGCCTTATAGCTTCATAGCATTACTGGAACACTACTATGAGAAACCATTACCTGGAAGTCAAAAGGAGGAACATTGGCTCCCTTATAACTATCTTGTTCTTCCAGAAGTCATAAACTAAATGGAAGGGGGTTGGAGGGAGGGGAGTTGAGGAAGAATATAAATGAACAACACAGATGAAACATTATGGTTATACATAACTTCTTTGTCTGAGGTTGTCAATTTTCATTCGTTCCTCAACAAATGGGGCAGAGTTCCCAAGCTACCTGAATCCCTGGGAAGACTTTAAAGAAGGATGTTCTGAACACTGTTGAGCTGAAGGCTACTCTTCCCCTTGAGACCAGATCCCATTTGTAATGAGTAATAAAGGTATGAGGATTAGCCCAAGTTACAGTCGCACAAATATCATCCATGAAGACCTGGATAAAAATACTGATGAAGTTGCCACAGACATAGTTGAATGGGCTCTTAAAGGTTTTGACAAAGACAAACCCAACTGGTTACAAAGGAAATGCAATCAGTTAACCATTTGGCTAGAGTTACTTTGGTAATGGGCTTGCCCAATTTTGATTCCACAAAAGAAAAGAGAAGTTATGTGCTCACCATAACGTTCCATGTTTGTTGTCCTTCATCTTGCCTTCCTTCTTGCTGTTTGGGTTCGGAGCCGATCCTCGACTCCAACTCAGCCGTATACTATAGCTCGAGAGCTTTTACTGGCTTGAGGCTAGCCCATATCCCAACATGCCTAGCGGTAGCTACCCAGATCTCATTTGTGATAACCCAGCACTAGACCATACAGGTAGAAAGAATAATCTATTTTACAAATAAGAGAACACCTGCATATAAAGGTATAAACCATCAACAAGAGTAAGAAGGGGAGACTAGGAATAACCAAATGGCATGGTAAAAGGAAACTCAGCCAGTGTAGCCAATAAAAGGGAATTCCTCTCGATTCTCCAGGAAGGGGGAAGGAGGGTGGGATGCAAGAAGGAAGGCGTGATCAAGGACAACAAACATGGGATGTTATGGTGAGTACATAACTGCTTTATGTTATGTTGTCTGTCAGGGCCGGCCTTAGCTGAAACGGCGCCCTAGGCGAAGTAGTGCTCCGGCACCCCTTAAGCCCCATCCACACCAAACTCAAGGAACACCCCTATTTGAGCCACGCCCACAGATGGGCCACTCCCACAAAACACTCCAGTTCTTTCAGGGAGTCCCCAGTGATTGCAGGGTTTGCTGGTGCCTAAAGCTGGCTATAATGCAAGGAAATGTTTAACAGTCGCAGTAGCTCAGTATACAGCACACTTGCCTTTAGTGTAGGAGGCTATGGGTTCTATTCCCACACCAAGGTAGCTGGATTAATTTTCCAATACTGACACATGAAGTGCAGCATAAAGGTGGTACCACACTCACCATCCTGGTAGAGGCTGCATTCAGTCATGTGAGATTAGTGCTGGATCCAGCAGGCATATAAATGGAAAGGAGCCTAATACAGTTTGTTTAAGTTACTATTGTACTACTCTGTTCCAAATCCTGCTAGTTACTGTTGTACTACTCTGTTCCAAATCCTGCCATGAGCTCCAGGTAACTCTTAAGAAACCCTGCCCACCACCTTCTGTTAATGTATTTTTCACACTTGAGGACACTAACTTAATGCAGAATGTACATGCCCAATTAATGTGTGGTACCTTTGTTGAATGTGTAATATCTGGTAACATAGTACTTTTACACCTATGCAACATGGACTACTAAGACAACAAAAATGTCACCCGAAAGACCATACCTTTGATTGGTAATTATCAAACAGTGTCTAGCGTGCAAATAAGCATGTTATAATGCATGTTAACATTGATGGCTACTGCTAATTATTTCATAAACCAAGTAATAATGTAAACTGCAGTTTTTATTAAGGATGATCAAGCACACAGGTGGCATCACAGTAAACTCACACTTTTAAAACTGGGCATGACAAAATTTAGCAGACAACTGGTATCAAAGCAAACAGTTGGCAATAATTTCATTATTACATTTAGGCAAACATTACAAACAAACCTATATTTGATTAACATGCTAAAAGTGTAACAAGTGCTCTTCGCAATATTGTTATTGTCAACTAGTTACCTGTGAAGATAAATGTATTTGTTTTATTTATTCTTTGTTGACGGTGTTAGTTCCACTAAGCTAGTAGCCTCTTTTTAGGGGAGACCCAAGGTAGTATTTATACTACTATAACCAGGGCATCAGGGAACTTCCATTACTCATTTTGGCAGGTGCTGTGGGATCTTTTATATCCACCTGAGCTACCACCAACTCAGGCAAAGGAAGACACACTCAGGAGTGCAACACCTACTACAATGTCACCAGTCCATCTTCCTGGTGTAGGAAAAGAACTCACAGCCTTCATCACCAAAGGTGAGTGCGCTACCTTTTGCGCCACTGACACTGCTCTGATAATGACCTTGTTCACCTGAGATTTTTCTTGAATTTTCTGGGGGGGGGGGGGGGCTCTTTAATCTTTGTTCATACAAAGGCTCCTAAGCTACCAAACAGACTGGTAGCACATCACATGACATGGGTAGCAAAGTCCAGAAAAGGAATCAAGTGTAGCTCATCTGGATTGTTTCCACTAACCTCCATAAGGAACTGGTGTAAAGCAGGACAGACAACATCAGGGTTATCGAGGTTGTAATTGCTGCAATGCATCAATTCAAGATGGGGGAGCCACACAAGAGAACTTGGCCTCAAAGTGTACCAAGCAGTGGTCAGAAAAGGAAACTGGCTCCATCACCAGGTCAACAGCTGATATACTTGATTGTAAAAATCAAATGTACAGTATATCTGAAATAACTGGTAGCAAAGAGGTTACCACCTGAGAAAATGTAAATCTCTTAATAATATACATGATCTATTTCACAAGAACCACAAACTCCTTGTTAACATGGATATTTAAATCACTCAAAAACGGCCACTTTGGGTTAGGGAAGACTGAGGTAACCAAAAAGTGTTTGAACTCTTGAATGGCTGTTAGATGCTAAAGTACTCATTGTTGAATTAATGACAAGGAAGGAATTGAATGAACAAACGGCAGTCTTGGGCTGGTGCACTTGAAAAGGATAAAAAAAAAATAGCTGCTAACCCCTGATACTACCTGAACATGACCCCTGAATTTTGAAAAAAACTCAAGAGGCAGAAGTGCTGCAAAGGTTAGACTAAAGTCCATCTTGAGCATTTTCCACGAGGCCATAGTCATGAAACAAGCAGGAGATAATAGCTGTCTTACTATGGACAGAGCTATTATTACTGTACAGTACACACATGCAGAGTAAGTCCTTTGTAGCAGTATTGTGATGTTTCAAGGATCCACATGTACATAATTTGGAGTTGCTGGACCCAAAATACTATTTTGTAATTCAAATATATACCTGGTTGTCTATCCATCTCAATGTTTAATTTTATTTCAATAAGCAAAAATTTACTATACAACTCATCACCTATTCATTCTCACAAATTGTGACAGAATATGTTTCCCATTACTTTCAGTCTTGCTGTTACTACTGAGCAGAGACATTCATGTTAATCCTAGCCCAGCCACTCAACTTCCTCTAGTACAGTCTCCCCAAAATTCTGTCTGTCTCTCTAGCTCTTTGTTGCAAGAATATAACCAGTATCAATAATAAATAGCCAAAAATGGAACTCTGGGATTTTATTTATTAATCAAAAATAGAAACTATCACTCTACCTGAAACCAGGCTTTCAAGAATATGCTGTTCTCCTGCAGGAACTTCTAACTTTAACATTTTTTTCTGATAACAGACCAGGAATGAGAATAGGTAATGACGTGCATATTCCTATCAGAAAAAAATCTAATCTTTCTCCTATGCTATTTGCACGAAGTAGTGCTACAACTATTATAACCCAAAACCCCAGCAGTTTATTCAAATACAGTTAGGAAAACATACTAAATTCTTTATAGGAATATTATATATCCCACCAACCTCATTCTTAAGTTTACTACAACAAACATTCAAAACTATACTTAAGTTTACCAATCAACATAAAGTAGCTCTCATTGGTGATATCAACATAGATTGGAATGACCACAAAAAGAAAAATTACTCTCACAGAATTTTGCAGGTCTATATACTCAAAAACAGATGGTTAGAGACTGCATAAGACCAAACTCTTCCACTGATAAAAATCCAACTCTTTACATATAACTTCTTTACAAATTAACTCATATCTCTGCACTTCCTACTGCCATGAGTGATAATGAGAAGTTATGTACCTACCATAACGTTCCATGTTAGTTGTCTTCTCTCGCCTTCTTTCTTGCTGGATGGGTTCGGAGCCGAACCTCGGCTCCGACTCGGCCACTTACTAAAGCTCGAGAGCTAATTTTACCGTCTCGACGCAACCCTATATCCCATGATGCTAGGCGATAACTACCCAGATCTCGTTTGGTAGCTGAAACAACATTAGGCAATATAGTCCTCCAACTGGAGAGGAGGAGGAAAAAGGATAACCCCGAAAGGATCACTATCTAAGCTGTAGTTACCCTAGGACAAGGTATTTGGCTGAAAGTGCAAGATCAGGACCCTTCAAAGAAGGGGAAATCTTCTCGGTCTGTCCAGGCTAGGGGGATGGTGGGTGGGATGCAAGAAAGAAGGTGAGAGAAGACAACTAACATGGAACGTAATGGTAGGTACATAACTTCTCAATGTTAAGTTGTCAATCTCGCCTTCATTCTTGCTGGATGGGACTGCGTCCCTAGCACCTTCATCCTAGGTGGCTCATTGGAACAGACTCTTGAGAACGGTGGAACCAAAATTTGCCCTGTTTCTGGAGGCCATGTCCAATTTGTAATGCGAGACAAAGGTATGAGGAGAAGCCCATGTGGCTGCTGCACAAATAGTGTATATTGGTAGTCTAGCTTGAAAAGCTGTTGATGTGGCTAGCACCCTGGTTGAATGGGCTCTTGGCCTAGAAGGCAATTCTTTACCTCTGAGTTGGTAAGTATACGTGATCAGAGAAGAGAGCCACCTAGACAGGGTTACTTTGGATACTGGAAGGCCTTTCCTATTTTCTGCATAAGATAAAAAGAGTTGATCAGATTTCCTGATTTGTTTAGTTCTGTCCAAATAACATCGGAGCTGACGATGAACGTCCAGACAATGCAGTTTTTGTTCCGCCCTGTTCGAATAATTAGGGAAGAAAACTGGGAGGTCAATTGATTGATTTAAATTTGTCTGCGAAGCCACCTTGGGTATGAAAGAGGGGTTCGTTCTTAGAGAAACTCTGTCTTTGTGGAAGACTAAGTAAGGAGGACGAATGCAGAGGGCATGAAGTTCAGATACTCTCCTAGCAGATGTAACAGCGACCAGGAAGAGTGTTTTCCAGGAAAGTAATTTCAATGAACAGGAAGCCGCAGGTTCAAATGGAGGTAGAATCAAGGATGGTAAAACTAAGTTTAGATCCCACTGTGGTGGAGGATCTTTGATCGGGGGTCTTAGTAAAAAGACACCTCTAAGGAATGCTTTGCAAAGCTTATGGGACATGATGCTGCAGTCCGACAGGCCTATGTGAAAATTTGAAATGGCTGCCAACTGAACTTTTACTGTGGAGGATGAAGATCCTGAATGAAAAATTTCAGCTAGAAAATCCAAGACCGAGTGAATTGGAGCAGTGAACGGATCTATATTTCTAGCCTTTGCCCAGAAGGAAAAACGTTGCCATTTACTAGTGTAGATCCTTCTGGTGGAAGATTTAAGGGAAGCTACTATGATATCCCGGACGGGATTTGAAATGATAGGAAGCCTGGCTAGGGACGGAAGTGGAGCAACCAAGCAGTGAGGTTGAGAGAATGGAGGGATTGGTGCAGCTGCCCCGACTGATGGGCCAAAAGATCTGGCACTGGATCCGGATGCCAAGGCTGCTCCAAGAGATAACGATGCAGGAACGGAAACCATATCTGTCGAGGCCAATAAGGGGCAATGAGAATCACCTTGGCTCTCAAGGCGGTTGCTTTCTGAATTACCTGTGATATTAACGGAAGGGGTGGAAAAGCGTAAAGAAGTCCCCGAGGCCAATCGTGGACTAGAGCGTCTCTGGAGGGATGGCCTGGAAGGGGGAAGAGGGTGAGGAAGTCGGGGCATTTGCTGTTTTGAGGTGTAGCAAAAAGATCACAGCAAGGAAGGCCCCACTTCTGAAAAATCTCTTCCGTCGCAGATTGTTTGAGAGACCACTCGTGTGGCATGAGAATAGCTCTGCTCAACCTGTCCGCTATGATGTTGGACTTCCCGGGGATATGCGTTGCTATCAGAAACCGCTGAGAAGAGATCACCCATTGCCAAAGTCTGAGTGCTTCTCAACACAGGGAATAGGACTTGGTTCCGCCCTGCTTGTTGATATACTACACTACGGACATATTGTCCGTTTGGATTGCAATAGTCCCCAGGGGAAGAGAGTCGTGGAGGGCTTGCAACGTCAAAAGCACTGCTCTCATCTCCAGGACATTTATGTGCAGGTGGCATTCGAAAGGTTGCCATGTGCCATGGACTGTCCTGCCCTGAAAATGCCCCACCCGATCAGGGAGGTGTCGGATGTGACCGTGGCCATCGGGGAGGGAGGAATAAAGGGTCTGCCTTGATGGACTTGAGGGGACAACATCCACCAAGACAGATGATTTTTGCAAATTGGAGTTATCATGATCTTGTGGTGCATAGGGAGTTGTTGGAAAGACCATTGGGCGAAAAGCATCCACTGTAGAAGACGCATGTAAAGGCGGGAAAGAGGAAGAAGTGTGATGGCGGCCATCATGAGCCCCAATACTTTCAGGACATACCTGGCCTGAATTCTGTCGCTCTGAAGCAGAACATGGACATGGTTTTGAATATCTAAGATCCTTTGATCTCTTAACTTTGCTGAGAGCTGCACGGTGTCCAAGTTGGCGCCTATAAAGGTAATAGACTGACAAGGTGACAAGGCGGACTTTTTGAAATTTATAGAGATTCCTAGATCTCTGCAAAGGTGAATGGTGTAATCTCTGGCCTGAAGAAGTTAAAGCCTGGTGGTGGTGGTGAGGAGCCAGTCGTCTAGATATGGAAACACCTGGAATCCTTGACGCCTCAGGTGAGCCATAACCGCTGCCATACATTTGGTGAACACTCTGGGGGCTGTAGTGAGACCAAAGGGCAGGGCTCTGAACTGGTAGTGACTGGTCCCCAGCCGAAAGCGGAGAAACCTTCTGGAGCGCCTGTGAATTTTGATGTGATAGTACGCGTCATGAAGGTCCATGGAGCACATCCAATTGTCCTTGCCCAGAAAGGGTAGAATGGACTGTAGCGTGACCATCCGGAATCTTGTCCTTTTTACAAACTTGTTTAGTTTGCTGAGATCTAATATCGGTCTCCAGTCCCCTGTTTTTTTTGGTACCAAAAAGAACTTTGAGTAGACTCCGGATCCTAGTTGGTCTGCTGGGACTGGCTGGATGGCTCTTTTTGCTAGTAGTTTTGATATTTCTAGCACTGCTTGTTCCCTTAGACTGGGTGGAACGTCTGGAAGGGTCCCCTTTTGTTGAGTTGGGGTTTGGATAAACGGAATTTTGTAACCCTCGGATATAACCGACTGTACCCATTTGTCTAAAGTGAGGGAGAGCCAGGCTTTTGGGTACAGCGACAATCTTCCCCCGACTGCCTCCGAAGGTGGACAGTCAGGCAACACCTCAGGGATGTTGGAAGGGTTTGTCAGAGAGAGACTCTCTGCTACCCTGATTCTGCGGACACCCCCTCTGCCTCTTGGGCGGCGTCTGTTGTTGTTACCCCCTATGCCTCTGGGGGTAAACTGACCTCTTGCGTCAGGCGTGACTCCTTGTGATTTGCGGAACCACATCTTTCCACCCTTTTGACCCTTAGGATATGGTCTGGAAGGGGTGGAGAAACGGACTCTTACGGCAGAAAGAGTCTTGCCATCTTGCTCGCATCTGGTCAAGGTGTCTTTCACTTGAGGCCCGAACAACGTCGAACTATCAAAAGGGGAGTAAGTGAAGGATGCCTTGAAGGGGTCTGCAAAATTACAAAGCCGCATCCAGGCGTGACGCCTTAAGGCCACACCTGTGCCTGCGGCCCTACTCGCTCCATCGTCTGCATAGGAAATGAGCCGCATGGAGGAGTTAACAATGGAGTTTAGGATTCCTAGCTGTGAGTTGATTTTATCTTGGGACCCAGCAGCTGACGGATCCTGTAAAACTTCACCCAACTCTTTGAGAACATCTCTCTGAAGGCGGGTGAAGTGACAAGTAATTCAGCGACCGCATGGCAAAGGTCGCTGAAGAAAACATCTGGTTACCGTACCTATCCATGGTCCTAGAATCCTTGTTAGGAGGATGGATAGGTACTGAAGGATCGGCTAGTTCCTTCTTGGTGGCTGCAGCCACCACCATGGCATCAACCGAGACACCTTTTGTTAAAAATTGCATATCAGCTGGAGCCGTAATAAATTTAGAAGGCCTCCGTGGGGTGGGTTCCACTGAATCCGGGGCCGTCCACGCCTTCCGTGCCACCACTTCCATAAGGGGGTCAAAAGGCGGAGACACCCAGGAGGTGGAGGGTCGAGAACCAAACGCCTCCAGGTAAACCGACTCGTCCTCAGAAGGATTAAGGGAAGACCAGTTCCCCCTCTGTTTGAGGATTTCAAGGATGTCTGAGAAAGAGACATCCTCAGAGGGGGACATTGGGGATCCTTCCGACTCATCCAAATCAGTATCGGATGTAATGGACTCAGGGGAGTCCACAGGCTTCCTCTTACATGTCCTCTTGCACGGAGGTTCACCTGACGGGTCAGGAGAAGCCTCGGAAGAGGAAGACATTCCCAGTGGGGAAACCTGAGGCGTTGGATCTCTGGGTCCGGGAGCAAGAGAGTGGAAAGAGACGTCAGCAGGCACTGTAGTGGGAGGAGCTGATGGAGCTGACTGTTGATCATGCCCTGGGGCTAGTACGCTCCTCATCACTTCGAAGGCTCCCCTATCAGACAGGCCAGAGGGCTCCCGCTCCGAAGAAGTAGGAACCCCAGGCCGCACCGACAGGGACGGCTCCGAAGCCGATGTCGGGGCCGAGCTCATCAGCGCCGACACTCCGAGAGGGAGAACGGGGTCGGACAAGGGTCCGATGCCACTTGCCCCCTCGGAGCCGGCGAGAGAGACCAGGTGCCCGGATCCCTCCAATGAAGGCATCAAGGAGGAGATCGGAGCAGAGGACGACGGAGCCGAAGGGGAAGGTATCGGCTCCAACGCCACAACAGTCACGGCTCCGAGGAGCCCCGGCTCCGAACTCTGAGGGAGAGTCGAAGGAGGAATAGTAGGAGAAGTTGAAATAGCCACTGTCTGATGAGATGGGCTATGAAGCATTTGGGCCAGTGCCTGAGACTTTAAGAGTCTACTGACCACTCTCTCAAGGTCGTGGTCGGAAAGCCTGGACGACCGAGAAGAACGGCTCCGATGGCTCCGCTCCGAGAGCAAGGGTGACCCCGGAGCCAAATGGATCGATTCCAAAGATGGGGATCTGGACCTTTTCCTGGAGATGGATGGAGCCGAAGATACGTCGGCTCCGGTCAGAACCGACCGTGAGAGTAGAGGCTCAGCGGTATCGGCGCCGAGTAGAGCCGATGCTGGAAGCTGTGACATAGAAGTATCGGCTCCAGCCGGAGCTGATCTTGCCACAGATGGTGAGCCAGCAGCCGAAGGCTTACTCGGAGCTGACGGTTTGGCTGGCTTCGAGGGCTTCCCCGGCACAGACTTAGACGGGGAGCCCTCAGGCTTTAACAAGCCCCTTAAGATTAATTTGTTCCTGCGCTCCTGCAGGACTCGTGGGCTGAACGCATGGCACACAGAACAAGAGTCCTGCAGGTGCAGGGGTCCCAGGCAGTAAACACAAGAAGTGTGACCGTCTGTCAGAGATATCTTCTGACAGCATGAGTCACACTTCTTGAAACCTGAGACCTTTGTGTCCTTCGACATAACGCTGTCGAAGTAAAAGGCACAAAAGTAAGAAAACACACACACACACACGCCCAATCCAAACAAACTGGTAAAACAGGGCTACACAAGCGCACCACAGACACAGCACAGAATCCCTGTCAGGAACTAGGAAAGGTGCAGGCCTAAGGCCTAACCTAGGGGGAAGGGGAAATAAATTGGATAAAAGGGAAAAAAAATAGCACTAACGGGAAAAAGGGTGTAAAATGACCGTTAAGCTAAGCTAAATGAAGAAAGGGGTGGGAAAGCTAAGTACAAAGGTAACTTTTAAGTAATAAAATCCCAACACTTACCAAGAGCCGGTAAAACGCACCTCGTCAGCGAAAGCGGCAAACGAGATCTGGGTAGTTATCGCCTAGCATCATAGGATATAGGGTCGCCTCGAGCCGGTAAAATTAGCTCTCGAGCTTTAGTAAGTGGCCGAGTCGGAGCCGAGGTTCGGCTCCGAACCCATCCAGCAAGAATGAAGGCGAGATTGACAACTTAACATCTGCACTATACTACCTTAGTGGTCCTTTAAATCTCACTAGATGCCCCCCCTAACTTATTTATCCAAAGTATATTCAAGATTCCTGCAGTGCAACCTTACTTAATGAACCTGAGCAAATTGACCGAACTTCTGCATTATATAACGTAATTACTGATATATAATAGACTATTCTCAGTAGCTACATTAAGTATAAAGGGTTCTGCTACCACTGGCTTACCTCAGAATTATTACAGTTATAAAAATAATTAGGGAGAGCTTTGAACAAATGGAAAGTGAATCAACCTATCTCATTCTACCCGAACTAAAAAAACAAATACAATGTAATACTAGATTAGCAACTAATCAACCAAAATTCATTACATAAGGCAAAACATGCCTAACTTGGGCAACCAAAACATTTCTGACAGGCAGTAAAACTGCTAGGTTCAGATTACTATGGACAGAGCTATTGTTACTGTACAGTACCCACATGCAGACTAAGGAAAATTCCTTTGTAGCAGTATTGTGATGTTTCAAGGATCCACAGGTACATAATTTGGAGTTCCTAGACCCAAAATACTATTTTGTAATTCAAATATATACCTGGTTGTCTATCCAAAGTCAACCGAATTTTCACATTTACTGACTTTCATGTTTGTCACAATTACGAGATCTGTACGAAAAGCAAATTCTGCTTTCAGATGCAAAATCATGCACCACAGCAAAGCAAAATAATCTTTAATGATTTCCCACAGTCAGGCAGAACTACATGCCACGGCATCACAAGTTAGCCTTACGGAGCAGCTCACACTACAAAATACGATTTATTTAAACAGCTAGTTGCATTGCAGTCACTGATAATAGTACTAACGTGCGGATTTTTAAATATTCAAAACATCATTCCATTCCAGACAGATCCCCTCTAGTTCTACTGCAAAGTTCAACTTCCAACATTTTTCTGAATCAACTTACCTTCAAAAGCCAAGGGAAGCAAACAAAAAGGGACACGATGAGAAAAAAAGCGAAAATCCAACTTGGTAGCCCGCATGTTGTACAGGGAGCTAGTCCGCTGATAATCCATGCCATCCAGACAGTCCACTGATCAGGAAAAGAACAGGAAGTAATGTCACTCAGCCAATAGATACGCCTGCCTCTATCTCCGCAATGAGGAAAGGAATGAGAGGCGGGCGTGAGCTGCATTATATACTCTGGATTGGAGCAGTAGCCAGGGACGTCATGGTACGAAAGCATCATTGATTGGATGCTTTATAATGCCAAACAAGAGCAGCCACTGAAAACTCGTCGGGGGGAGGGAGGGAATGGAATAGCTAGTACTGTAGGTTCTTTTATGTGCTGTGAAACCTGTGATGAATGAATTACGGAAGTGGGGGAGGGCGCAATGCTACAATGGGGCTGGGCGCAATGTTGCTGAAGAGAGAGATTTCACAGAAGTATGAAATTGCGCCCTTTACGATGCCGGCCTTTACGGCGCCCTAGGCGGTCACCTAGTTCGCCTATGCCTAAGGCTGGCCCTGTTGTCTGTATCTCGCCTTCGTTCTTGCTGTTTGGGACCACGTCCCCAGCACCTGATTCTTGGGTGGCTCACTAGAAAAAACTCTTCAGGACCATGGAGCCAAAGGATGCCCTGTTCCCAGAGGCCACATCTACTTTGTAATGAGTGATAAAAGGTATCAGGATTAGCCCATGTAGCTGCAGCACAGATTGAATCCAAAGGCAGTCTGGCTTGAAAAGCAATAGAAGTAGCCAATGTCCTTGTTGAGTGTCCTTTAATTTTTCCTGGAAGTTTTTGTTTGCGCAAATCGTAGATATATTTTATAGTGTCTGAAAGCCATGAACAACCTTTCTTATTGTCCGCAAAGGATATGAACAACTGGTCCAATTTTCTGAAGTCCTTGGTCCTGTGTAAATAGAAACGTAACTGCCTATGAACATCCAACTGATAGAACATATACACTGCCTTGTTGCCATGATTGGGGAAGAAAACGGGAAGCTCTATGGATTGATTCAGATTGTAGTCAGAACACACCTTGGGTAAGAAAGAGGGCTTGGTTCTGAGAGAAACCCTATCTTTGTGGAAAATCAAGTATGGGGGATGAATAGATAAGGCCTGTAATTCTGAAACCCTTCTAGATGAGGTAATGCCAATCAAGAAAAGGGTCTTCCAAGTCAGAAATTTCAGTGGACAAGAAGCAGATGGTTTAAAGGGGGGAAGAATCAGAGCGTCTAAAACTAAATTTAGATCCCAGGGGAGCGGTTCTCTTATTGGAGGTCTTAAGAGGGTAGCACCTCTTCGGAATGCTTTGCATAGCCTATGGGACATGATGTTGGAGCCCATTTCTCCCACATGGAAATGAGAAATGGCAGCTAGCTGAACCCGGATAGTAGCTGCCGCTGCTCCTCGCTCAAAGGTTTCAGCAAGAAATTCGAAAATCTTTGAAATGGGTGCAGTAAAAGGATCGATCTCATTTTTGCCAGCCCAACAACAGAAGCTCTTCCATTTACTAGCATAAAGTTTCCTTGTAGTGGGCTTATGGGAGGAAATCAAAATGTGTTGAACTGCCAGAAAAACATCGTGAAGCCTGGCTAACACCAGAAGTGGAAAAACCAAGCTGTCAGCTTGAGAGTTTGAATGGAAGGGTAGACAGCCCCTGACTGATGCATCAGCAGATCTGGAGATGGGTCCAGGATCTAAGGCACCCCCTGCAGATGGGGCAAAAGGAATGGGAACCATACCTGATGAGGCCAGTAAGGGGCAATGAGGATTAAATTGCAACCCAACAACTGTGCTTTCTGAAGAACCTTGGGGATCACTGGAAATTGTGGAAAGGTGTAAAGCAGTCTCAGGGGTCAATCGTGAACAAGTGCGTCCCTGGGTGACTGTCCCGGTGGTGGGACTAGGGCAAAGTAGCTGCTGCATTTGTTGTTGAGGGGGGTGGCAAACAGATCTCAGCATGGCTGGCCCCATTTGAGAAAAATCAAGTCTGAAACTTCCTGTTTCAGGGACCACTCGTTAGGCATCAGAATATGAGCTTGTCCGCTATCACACTGGATTTCTCCGGGATGTGCGTTGCAACCAGAAAGCGTTGGGAAGACATCACCCATTGCCAAACTCGTAGAGCCTCTCAACACAAGGGATAAGAACTGGTTCCGCCCTGTTTGTTGATGTACCATACTACCGACATATTGTCTGTCTGAATTACTATAGTCCCTTAGGTAGAGAGTCCTGAAGTGCTTGCAACGTCAGAAGCACTGCTCTCATCTCCAGGACATTGATGTGGAAGTGATACTCGTGTTCCTGCCAAGTCCCTTGAACAGTCTGTCCCAGATAATGCCCCCCACCCTATCTGGGAAGCATCCGTGGTCACTGTGGCTACGGGTTGGGGGAGTTAGAAATGGCCTGCCTATTGTTACCATAGGGGAGTGAAGCCACCAATCCAGATCCTTTTTGCAGGATTCCATGATCCAAATCTGATGTGACATGGGTAAATCCTGGAATGACCATCGTGCAAAGAGGAGCCACTGCAGAATTCTCATGTGGAAGCAAGCCATAGGGACCAGAGTGATTGTTGCTGTCATAGAACATAGGATCTTGAGGACACATCTTGCCCGAGTTCTCTTTTTTGTCATCAGTATTGCAACTTGGTGATGAATCGTTAACACTCTTTCTTGAGACAGTTTTGTTATCATAGCTCTTGTGTCTAAATCTGCCCCTATAAAGGTAATATACTGACAAGGCAAGAAGGCAGACTTTTCATAGTTTATGGTGATCCCTAGTTGAGGACAAGTGCGAACTGTGGATTCCCCTGCCTTGATTAGCTGATGCTCAGTAGTTGCAGTAATGAGCCAGCCATCTAGATATGGAAACACCCAGAATCCTAGATGCCTCAGGTGAGCCGTAACTACTGCCATGCATTTGGTGAACACCCTGGGGGCTGTGGTGAGACCAAAGGGCACAGCTCTGAACTGGTAGTGACTGGCTCCCAGCCGGAAGCGTAGCTATCTCCTTGACAGTCTGTCCATTTTTATGTGGTAGTATGCATCCTGAAGATCGACAGAGCACATCCAATTGTCCTGTCCCAGAAAGGGAAGAATGGACTGCAGTGTTACCATCTGGAACTTTATTTTCTTGACTGATTTGTTCAGCCTGCTGCGATCCAAATGGGTCTCCAGTCCCCTATTTTCTTTGGAACTATAAAGAACCTGGAATAAGTTCCGGATCCAATTTGGTCTGCGGGGACTTCCTGGATGGCTCTTTTTTTTAGCAACCTTTGAACCTCTAGGTTTGCTTGATCCCAAAGACTGGGTGGAGCATCTGGGATAGAGTGTTGTTTTTTTGACAGGGGTAGTTGGAAGAATGGGATATTGTAACCTTTGTATATTATCAATAGTACCCATGTATCTTCTATGCTTTTCTGCCAGGCTTTTGGGTACAAGGATAATCTCCCCCCAACTGCCTCTGGAGTTGGGCAGTCGGGCCTCCCTTCAAGAGCACTGGAAGGGCCTACTAGAAAAGGCATCTCTGTCTCCCTGATTCTACAGCCCCCCCTTGCCGCGAAGACCAGCGTCTTCCATTGTTATTTTCCCATCTGCTCCTGGGGGAAAGATCTCCACGTGTGTCAGGCAAAGCTCCCTGGGATTTCCAGAACCACATTTTTCCGCTCTTCTGTCCCTTAGGATAAGGCCTAGATGGAGCAGAAAAACGTACTCCCACAGCAGAGAGAGTTTTGCCATCCTGTTCACACCTGGAAAGAGTCTCTTTTACCTGAGGCCTGAACAAGGACGAGCCGTCAAAGGGGGCATTAGTAAAGAATGACTTGAAGGGCTCTGCAAAATAAGAAGTTATGTACTCACCATAACGTTCCATCTGAATAGGTAAACTTCATTTGTCTGCAACCTTTGGGAATCGGATCCGACCTTGGATCCGAGCCGGCAATCTTTCATAGCTTAGATCCGAGCTCCTAGCTCCTCCCCTTCACCCATAATCCCCTGCCAACCCTGACTGACCTCAGATCAAGTTTGCCCATAACCAATAAGGCTGAGAAAGGAAACTAACTACCTTCCTTAAAGGGCAGAGTAAAACCTCTGGCGAAATAACATCCGAAGGTCAGGGGGAAGGAAGGTGGGACGTTTGCAGACAAATGAAGTTTACCTACTCAGATGGAACATTATGGTGAGTACATAACTTCTTAATCTGAAGTAGTTAACTTCATTTGTCAGCAACCTTTGGGACAGAGTCCCCAGCTACCTGGACCTTGGGCGGCCTTCATGGAAGGATGTTCCGGAGCACTGCAGAGCCAAAGGATGCTCTCCCTCTAGAGATAATATCCAATTTATAATGGTTGATGAAGGTATGAGGTGAAGCCCAAGTGGCTGCTGAACAAATATCATCCAGGGGTACTCTAGACCGAAAGGCAGCAGAAGTAGACATGGACCGAGTAGAGTGGACACGGACTCCCTGAGGTGCGGGCCTGCCAGAACATTCATAAGCCAAAAGGATGCATTGCGAAATCCACCTCGACAAAGTGACCTTCAACACAGATTTACCTAAGCTAAATTTGGCAAAGGAGACGAACAACTGGTCGGATTGTCTATGACCAGCCGTTCTATGAATGTGAAAACGTAGCTGTCTATGCACATCTAAAGAATGTAGTTTGTATTCTCCTTTGTTCTGGTATTCAGGAAAGAAAACTGGCAGATTAATGGATTGGTTAATATTTGCCTCGGAAGCAATCTTAGGAAGGAACGAGGGATTGGTCCTGAGGTAAACCCTATCCTTGTGAAAGGTCAAGTAAGGAAGTTTTACACATAGGGCTTGAAGTTCAGAAACCCTCCTAGCTGAAGTAATAGCGACGAGAAAGGCTGTTTTCCATGACAAATGTCTGAGATCAGCTGAAGCTGCAGGTTCAAAGGGGGGAGCTGTCAAGGCCTGAAGTACTGAAGTCAAATCCCAGGGAGGCACTACTTCCTTTATTGGAGGTCTGAGTAGGAAGGTGCCCTTCAGAAAGATTTTACATAACTTCGTGGTGATCAATGGACCCAGTTCATGTTCCACGTGGTAATGAGAGATAGCTGCTAGTTGAACTTTGACTGTGGAACAGCTAGCCCCCTGATGAAAAAGCCCTGAAAGGAAATCCAAAACGGCGGGCAATGGAGCTGTGAAAGGGTCCAGGTTCTGACGCTCCACCCAAATAGCGAAACGTCTCCATTTACTACTATAGACTTTCCTAGTAGAAGGCTTGTGTGCTGCTACTAGGATAGCTTTAACTGGGGAGGAGATATCGGGAGTCCTAGCTACGAGTGGAACTGGAGCAACCAAGCTGTAAGCTTGAGATTGTCCAGGTTCGGGACTGGGAGGCCTAGGGGGTGGGAAATCAGATCTGGGAGGGGATCTAGAATCCAAGGGGGATTCACCAGATGAGACCAGAGGTAAGGGAACCAAGCTTGACGAGGCCAGAATGGGACAATGAGGATCATTTTGCTCCCCAACCGAATGGCTTTCTGTAGAAGCTTCAGCATCAGAGGTAAGTTTAACTAAAAAAGAGGTATAAACTAGGATAGTTTTAGCCAAAAAAAGGGAACCTGACCACACAACACTCACTCGACACTTAAGGGGATAATAAAAATTGAAAATCTCTCACAAAAACCCTACGACACCAGGAGCTCAAAAACCTAGCTGCTGACAAGAAGCGCGAAAAACTAGATCTGAGGTCAGTCAGGGTTGGCAGGGGATTATGGGTGAAGGGGAGGAGCTAGGAGCTCTGATCTAAGCTATGAAAGACTGCTGGCTCGGATCCGAGGTCGGATCCGATTCCCAAAGGTTGCTGACAAATGAAGTTAACTACTTCAGATTGACAAAAGTGCATCTAGGAGTGTCTGTGTAAGGCAACCCCTGTGCCTACCACCCTGCTTGCTCCATCGGCTGCGTACAAAATTAGCCACATGGAGGAGTTAACTACCGAAGTCAAAGTCGCAAGATGAGAATATGCCTTGTCCGTGGCTCCCGCAGCTGTAGGACCTTGTAGGGTATCTCCTAACTATTTGAGGAGATCCCTCTGAAGCCCTGTAAAGTGGGGCAAATAGTTCAGTGACCTGAGTGCAAAGGTCATTGAAGAAAACATATGCTTCCCGTATCTGTCCATCGTATGAGACTTTGTTCGGCGGATGGACAGATGAAGAAGTTTTTGCTAATTCCTTCTTGGTGGCTGCTGCCACCACAACAGCATCAATGGGCACACCTTTGGATAAGAAGGCTTTGTCTTCAGGGGCTGTTACGAGTTTATTGGGCCTCTGCGGAATTGGTTCCATCGTGTCTGGTGAGTTCAACACCTTTCGACTCACTACGTGCAATAGTGGGTTGAAAGGTGGAGATACCGAATGCATCCAGGTACACTGACTCGTCTTCAGAAGGGGCAAGGGACTTCCAGTTACCCCTCTGTCTAAGGATTTCTAAGATGTCTGAAAAGAGGACATCTTCAGAGGGAGACCTTGGGTATCCTTCTGAGTCATCCAAGTCTGTGTCAGATGTCAAGGACTCAGGGGAGTCTACAAGCTTCCTCCTGCAAGTCCTCATTCAAGGGACCTCCTCTGAGGGTGCTCTGGGGAGGTTTCAGAAGAGGTGGGATCACCCAATGGGGCATCCTGGAACATGGGTTCCCTACGCTTTGGGTGGAGGGGAGGTTTGGAGGCGGACAGCGGCACTGAAGGCAAAGGAGCCAATGGAGCCGATGATGGAACTGTCTCAGTAGACAGCACGGTCCTCATCACCTTGAAGGCACCACAGTCCCATCCAGAAAGAGTCTCCGACTCCAAAGAACCCGGAGACCTCCTCCGAATTGAGGGCAATGGCTCCAAGGCCGATGTAGGAGCCAAGCTGACCTGCGCCAAAGCTCCAAGAGGGAGAGTAGAGTCGGACAAGGGTCCAATGCCGCTCCCCCCACGGAGCTGATGAGGGAGCATCAGCCCCCAGATCCCTCGATAGAAGGGGGTATCAAGGAGAGTGGCTGTCAGAACTGGAAGACCAGAAGGTTACCGGAACAGACAGTTCCACCACAATGACTTCCATACACTCTGGCTCTGAGCTCTGAGGAGGCAGAGGAGGAATCAAGACAGGTGTTGGTTGGGCTGTCGGCACCACTTCCATCTGGGATGGGCCCAAAAGTAATTTAGCTAATGCTGGTGTCCTAAGAAGCCTCTTCACCACCCTCTCCACATTATCATCCGAGAGACTCCTGGATGACCGTGAGGAATGGTGACTGCCTGCCACAGATTGTAATAAAGGAGATTGTGACGCAAACCGCACCGGTTCTAAGGTAGGGGACCTAGATCGCTTATGAGACCTTACTGGCTCTGAGACAACAGGTGGAGCCGTAGGTGAGTGTCTTGTCGGAAAAGACAGTCAGATCCGACCTAGTTTGATACTTGTCCTTCTCTTTAGATGGTTCCGAAATCGGAGCTGAAGAGGATGAGGGCTTGGGTTTGTCCAGTTTTTTTGCTGGCTGAGTCTCCTCCATAGAAGCATCAAAGGGACACTTCAGTAACCCTCTTAAGATCAATTTGTTCTTTCTCTCCTGCAGGACTCATGAACTGAATGCATGGCAAATAGAACACGAATCCTGCAGGTGAACTGGCCCTAAACAACACACACAACTCGTGTGCCCATCCGTGAGAAACATCTTTTGGCAGCACAAGTCGCACTTTTTGAAACCCAAAGGTTTAGAGTCCTTGGCAGTACCTTTTGACATAATGCCGAACAGCACTATCTAAATCTAGAAAAACACACTATTAGCAAAGATAGACAGGAGAATACAGACAAAACTTTTTTTTTTTTTTTTTTTACAAACAGGAAAGAAGAGAAGGAGGAAGAGCCTATAAGTTAAATGGTGAACCTCCCACCGAAGGAGAGCCTCTAACTTAAACGGCAACTCCTAACAGGCGAAAGCTTAATACAGTTTGAAGAAAGGTAGGAAAGGCAAAGAACCCTCTAATTTAAATGGGTTTAGAAGAGGGGAAAGAGGCCTAGGAAAAAAGGCTAGTCTACAACAATAACAAAACACTCGGACGGGATAGGAAAAGGTAGAAATACGCAGAACAACTATTGCTTCAAAGTTAGGTAATATAAATAAAAAATTTAACTCCAAAAATATAAAAGAGAAAAAACACTTAGCCTGAGCCAGTATCCGCAATCTCGATGGTGCAAGCGGCAAATGAAATCTGGGTAACTACCGCTAGGCATGTTGGGATAGGGGCTAGCCTCGAGCCAGTAAAAGCTCTCGCGCTATACTATACAGCCGGGTCAGAGCCGAGGATTGGCTCTGAACACAAACAGCAAAAACGAAGGTGAGATACAGACAACATAACATCAAATAATTATCTTTTTTCCAAAAATTCTTTGTTCTATGCATACAGAAATGTAACTGTGAACATCCAACAAATTTAACATGTACTGTTTGTTGATGTATTTGTGATAAAAAGTGCACTCTGAAAAGGCTGTGAAAGCTGAGGTGCTAGAGAAATTAACCTGTGGATTTTATACTGCTGCATTGTGCTGCTATTTTGCTACTGGTGCTTTTTATTAAAAGAAAAAAGAAGGAAGAAAGACTCCTGATAATTCATAATGTTATTGGTGAAGATTTTGTGGATTTACTGGTCTGACGTTCTTGTGGTAAAAGACTGCTGTTTGTTCCTTTGTGTGTGGTTTACATATGTATCGTCCTTTGTTTGTGAAATCTGGAAAGAAAACTAGAAGATTAAGAGATTGACTGATGTTGGATTCTGACACCACCTTAGGAAGAAAAGATAGCTTGTTTCGTAATGCTACCCTATCTCTAGGGAATATTAAATAAGAAGGCTTAGAAAATAAAGCTTGAAGTTCAGAGACTTCTCACAGAGGTTATAGCTACCAAAAAGAGTTTTTCATGTTAAAAATTTTAGTTCACACTTTGCTGATGGTTCAAATGGAGAGTTAAAGCTTGTAAAACTAAATTAAAATCCCGTGGCGGAGTTGAATCTTTAAAAGGGGGTCTCAGAAGAAAGGTACCCCTTAGAAAGGCCTTACAATGTTTTGAAGAAGCTAAGGTGGAATTGTTAACGCCTATATGAAAAGCAGAAATGGCAGCTAGTTGTATTTTAATAGCCAAGGAGCTATCCTCTTCATTAAAATTGTAGCTAAAACTTGAGAACTTTATGTACAGGTGCTGAAAGAGGGTCAATGTCTTTCTGTAGTGACCCCCAAAAAGAAGTTATGTGCTTATTATAACATTCCATGTGTGTTGTCCATCCCGCCTTCATTCTTAACTGTTTGGGTTTGGAACACTTGGCCTTATACAAAAGCTCGAGGTCTTCCACTAGTTTGTGTCTGAACATCCCATCCCATCATGCCCTAGGAAAACTCCCCAGATCTTGTTTGCTGATATAACAACAGGTACCAAATGAACTATCTAATATCTTATATCAATGAAGAAGGTCAGAGAACATTAATTACCAGTTGTAACCGCATGGTCCTCCAAGAGCCAAAGGCTGGGGGAAGGAGGGTGGGATGTAAGAATGAAGGTGAGATGGACAACACACATGGAACATTATGGTGAGTACATAACTTCTTTATGTGATGTTGTTCTATCTCGCCTTCATTCTCAACTGGTTGGGGCAGCGCCCCTAGCACCATCTTTCTTGGGTGGCTCAAGGGAGAATATTCTTCAGAACAGTGGACCCAAAAGAGGCCCTGTTCCTGGAGGTCAAATCCACTTTGTTATGAGTGATAAAGGTATGAGGCTTTGCCCATGTTTCTGCAGCACAAATGGTTGTCAATTGGTAGTCTAGCCCAAAAAGCAGAAGAGGTTGCTATGGTTCTTGTAGAATGACCTTTTACTTTATAGGAGAGATCTTTGTTCTGAGATTTGAAGGTAAAGGTAATACAATCTGACAGCCATTTCTTAGAGTCTAAAACTGATACAAATAATTGGTCAGATTTTCTGAAGTCTTTTGTCCTATGTAAGTAGAAACGTAATTGTCTATGTACATCTAGTTGGTGTAGCATATATTCTGCTTGTTGCCATAGTTGGGGAAAAAGACTAATAATCCTATGGATTGGTTCAAGTTAGATGCTGAGCATACTTTGGGTAGGAAGGATGTTTTTGTTCGAAGGGATACTCTGTCTTTGTGGAAAAGCATGTAGGGGGGCTTTATAGACAATGCTTGCAGCTCTGAAACTCTTCTAGCAGAAGTGATGGCTATCAAAAGAATTGTCTTCTATGTCAAAAACTTTAGATCACAGGATGATGCAGGTTCAAAAGGGGGGAAGAATCAAATGGGATAAGCCAAAGTTCAGGTTCCATGGTGCTGGAGGGGCTTTAATGGATGGCCTTAATAAAATAGTGCTCTTAAGAAATGCCTTGCAAAGTCTGTGGGACATCACATTTGGCCCCAATTCACCTATATGGAAATTAGATATCGCTGCTAACTGAACTCGAATAGCAGCTGCAGCTGCACCTTCATTAAATAGCTTTGCCATGAATTCAAGAATGGAAGCTATAGGGGCAGAGAAGGGATCAATGTAGTTATTCAAGGCCCAGGAAGAAAACCCCTTCCATTTGTTCATATATAACTTCCTCATTGAAGCCTTATGAGACGAGATCAAGACATGTTTCACTGATGGGGGAAAGGTTAGGAGCCTGGCTATGTTTGGAATCGGAGCAGCCAAGCTGTCAATTTGAGGGTTTGAAGGGAGGGGTGGAACATCCCTGATGCATGAGTTAGAAGGTCCACAACTGGGTCCAGAATCCATGGCCCCTCCTGGAGATGAGGCCAAAGGAAGGGGAACCAGATTTGATGAGGCCAGTATGAGGAGACGAGTATCAAATTCCTTCCCAATGAGCTGGCATTCTGAAGAACTTTGGGTATCAACAGAAAGGGAGGGAAGGCGTAGAGGAGACCCAAGGGCTAAACGTGTACAGGTGCATCCCTTGGTGACTCCCCAGAGGGGGGATTAGGGCAAAATAGCTGATGCATTTGGCATTCATGGACGTGGCAAAAAGGTTGCAGGAACTCTGGCCTCATTTGTGGAAATCATCTCCACTACTTCTTGTTTTAGGGACCACTCGTGAGGCATCAGAATCACTCTGCTGAGTTTGTCTACTATCACGCTGGATTTCCCCGGGATGTGCACTGCTATCATAAAGCAGTGGGAGGAAGTCACCCACTGCCATACTCTCAGGGCCTCTCGACAAGGGGTAGGACCTGGTTCCTCCTTGCTTGTTTATGTACCACACAACTGATATGTTGTCTGTCTGTATTGCAATACTTTCTAGCGGAAGAGAGTCTTGTAATGCTTGCAATGCTAGAAGCACTGCCCTCATCTCTAGTACATTGATGTGGAAGTATGCCTCGTGATTCTGCCAAGTGCCTTGGACTGTCCTTCCCAGGTAATGCTCCCACCCCCACCCTATCTGAGAAGAGTCCGTGGTCACTGTGGCTAAAGGTTGTGGAAGAAGAAAGGGTCAACCTAATGTCACATGAGTGGAGTGAAGCCACCAACAAAGATCTTTCTTGCAGGATTACATTACTATAATTTGGTGTGACAGGGGTAGTTCATGCATGGACTACTGAGTGAACAGTAACTACTGTAGAATTCTCATATGCAGACTTGCTAACAGAATTTGGGTTATTGCTGCTGCCATGGTTCTCAAGCCATTAAGAACTGTTTTTGCTTGTACTCTTTTGTTGTAAAGTAGGAGTAGGACCTGACTTTATAGAACTTGAACCCTTTCAGAAGGAAGCTTTGCCATCATCTTCACTGTATCTAGATCTGCTCCTATAAAAACGATATGCTGAAATGGCAATAAGTCAGATTTTTCATACTTTATTGTGATTCCTAGGTGAGAGCAGAGCTGCAAAGGTGGTGTCTCTCGCCTTTGTTAGTAGATGCTCAGTGGCGGCGGTTAGGAGACAGTTGTCTAGATACGGAAACATTTGGAATCCTAGGTGTCTCAAGTGAACCATGACTACTGCTATACACTTGGTGAACACTCTGGGGACTGTAGTGAGACCAAAGGGCAGAGCTCGAAACTAGTAGTGACTGGCTTCCAGCCGAAAGCGCAAATGACTCCTGGATCACTTGTCCATTTTTATATGGTAGTACACATCCTGGAGATCTATTGAGCACATCCAATCATCTTTTCCCAGGAAAAGGAGTATCGACTGCAGTAGTACTATCCAGAACTTTGATTTTCTTACTGACTTGTTTAATTTGCTGAGATTCAGAATGGGTCTCCAGTCCCCTGTTTTCTTTGGAACTTAAAACAATCTTGAGTAAGTTCTGGATCTATTTGGTCTGCGGGGACTGTCTATATGGCTTTTTTCTAGAACATTTTGTATTTCTAGAGTTGCCTGTTCCCTTTGACTGGGTGGAACGTCCGGGACATTTTTCATGATTCGGGCAGGGAGTGAAAGGGTATGGAGTAGCCTCTCAATACGATGCCTTGTACCCACTTGTCTTTTGTAATTTTTAGCCAGGCTTCTGGGTACAAAGTTAAAGGACCCTGGACTGCCTCCAGAGATGGACAGACAGGCCTCCTTTCAGGAGCACTGAAAGGGCTCACCAAGGAGCGATTCCCTGTCGCCCTGATTTTGCGGACCCCCTCTGCCGCATGGTCAGTGTCTTCCATTACTGCTTCCCCCTCTGCCCCTGGGGGAAGAATCACATGTGTCCTGAAAAGCTCTCTGGGATTTTCAGAACCTCATTTTTTCTCCCTTTTGACCTTTTGGATAAGATCTAGAAGCTTGGGGAAAACGGACTCCTACAGCAGAGAGTTTTTCCTTCTTGTTCACACCTGGTTAGCGTGTCTTTGACTTTTGGCCTGAACAAGGACAAGCCATCGAAAGGGGCATTAACAAAAGAAGATTTAAACGGCTCCACAAAGTCACACAAGCACATCCAGGAATGTCTCATTACGGAAATTTCTAAATCTGCTGACCTACTCGTTCCATCCGCTGCATAAGAAATGGGTCTCATGGAGGAGTTGACCACTGAATTTAAGGTGGAGAGCTGAGAGGAAACCCTCTCTGACACCCCTTCAACTACTGAACCTTGAAGAGTATCTCCTAGCTCCTTCAGGAGATCTCTCTGAAGTCTGATAAAGTGGGTGAGATTATTCAGCGATCTGACTGCAGAGGTTGCTGAAGAAAAGGTGCATTTTTCATATCTGTCCATCATACGAGACTCCTTCTTCAGTGGATGCTCAGAAAATTGGACGTCTCAGAAAGTTCTTTTTTGGTGGCCGCCGCCACCACCATAGCATCTACTGGGACACCTTTTGTAAGAAAACTCTTATCTGTAAGGGATGTTATGAATTTGTTTGGCCTATGGAGAACTAGCTCCACTGAGTCTGGAGACTCCCACGGCTTTTGACAAACTAGGTCCATCAGTTCATCGAAAGGCAGAGACACCCAAGTGGCGGAAGTGTGAGACCCAAAAACCTTCAGGTATACAGACTCCACTTCAGAAGGGTTGATGGGCTTCCAGCCGCCTCTCTGTTTAAGTATTTCCAGGATGTCTGCAAATGAGACATCCTCAGAGGGTGACCGTGGGGATCCTTCTAACACATCAAAGTCTGTATCAGATGTGATGGACTCATCTGGGGAGTCTAAATGCTTCCTCTAGCAAAATCTCTTCTGAGGGAACTTTTCAGAAAGGTATTCTGGAGATGTTTTGGAAGAGAGGGGTTCACCCAATGGGGCATCCTGAGGCCTAGGGTCTCGGCGTCTCTGTGGATGCAGCAGTGCCAAGACAGACACCAGTGCCTTTTGGGGGAAGAATGTCCAGACTTGAGAGTGGACCTGTCCGTGGAGACAGCACTCCCCTCATCAACTTGAAATCCCCCCTGCCCCTGATCTGAGGAAACTCCCTGCTCTGACGAACCAGAAGGCATCCTCGGAGCCAAGGAGGTTGGCTCCAAGGCCGATGTAGGAGGCGAGCTCACCCGTGCTGAAGCCCAGAGAAGCAAGTTCGGATCCAACAACTGTCTGATACGACTCCCCTTCCCAGACCTGACCTGAAAGCATCGGCTCCTAGACAACTCGACTTTAGATGGAACCGAGGATGTCAGAGCAGTAGTTGGGCCCAAAGATCCTGGGATAGGTCTCGGCTCCGATGGTTCCACTATGACCAGTTATAGACATTCTGGCTCCGAAGTCCGGGATCGGCTTGATGGAATCAGTGGTGAAAGGGCAGGATTGGCCGATTCCAAAGCCCTCTGGGGTGGATATGACAACAATTTGGCAAGCACCAGTGTCTTCAATTGCCTCCACACCACACGATCCACATCATCATCAGAAAGTCTCCTGAAGGATCGAGAGGAGGGAGCAGGAGATCTGGATACTTGTAGTAAGGGAGAGCTTAAGGTTGGAGATACTGGTTCCAATTCTGGAGACTGGCTTCGTACCAGAAAATCCAATGGCTCCGAAACTAAAGGGAGTTGGGGTAGAAAGTTTCTAGGACCAGACCGTCTTCGGGTCCGAAGGTGAATATGAGCCTCCAAAGAAGATGATCTTTTCCCCAATTTGTCTGATTTAGAAGAGGGGGAATCGCCCAATTTTGAAGGACCATGACCTTCTTGAATAGCCTCTGAAAGAGGCGTCTTCAACAATCCTCTTAGAATTAATTTATTCTTCCTCTCCAGTAGCACCCTATGGCTAAAAGGGTGGCATATGGCAGAAGACTCCTGAAGGTGTATCGCTCCGAGGCAGTACACGCAGACTGTATGTCCATCAGTAACCGACATTTTTGGCTGCATTTTACACATTTTTTAAACTCCGAGGGTTTACTGTCCTTAGGCTGCTTAGTAGACATCTCGGAAAAAGGCAGCAACAAGAAGAAGAAGATAATAAACTAAGTACTACAACTTTTTTTAACAACAAGCAAATACAAAGGAGAAAGAAATGCCCTCTAAATTAAATGGGCAAAAGCAGCCCTCTAATTCAAAAGAGCTTGCCTAGTAATTTACAGAGGAACAAAAAGATATCTATGGTCAAACAGGCTGTCTAACTGAAACGATCCTAAAAATTAACAGAAAGAAAACCCTCTAACTAAAAACGGGCTTAGGAGAGCACCCCTCTAATCAAACAAGCTTGCCTAGTAATTTACAGAGGAACAAAAGACAAAATCTAAAGTCAAATGGGCTCTCTAACTTAAACGAGCCTGAAAGTTAACAGAAAGAAAGCCCTCTGACTAAAAGGGCTTAGAAGAGAAAAATTTAAACCGGGATGGGATGAGAGAAAAAGGCCTTGAGAGGAAAAATGATGGCGAAAAGCACAAACAGCAATAAACGAACACTCCAAACTATGTAATAAACACTACCTAAATATAATAGAAGTAATTAAAGAACAATTATCCAAAAACTGAACAAGAAGAATTCCACTTAACCAGAGCCAGTATGAAAGCACTAGATCTTGTTTAGTGGCAAACGAGATCTGGGGAGCTTTCCTAGGGCATGATGGGATAGGGTTTCAGCCATGAGCTAGTGGAAGACCTCGAGCTTTTGTATAAGACTGAGTGAGAACTGAGGTCTGGTTCTGAACCCAACCAGTTAAGAATAAAGGCAAGATGGGACAACATCACATCAAATGTTTTCCATTTACTTTTGTAAATCTTCCTAGTAGACGCTTTATAGGAAGATAAAAGAATATGACGGACAGGGGAAGAGAGGCTCGGTTGTCTATCAATGGAAGTGGAGAAACCATGTAGTCAGTTTTAGGCTTAAAATGTCCAGGTGAATCATGTCTGTTGGGTGAGACAGGAGGTCTGCAATTGAATCCAGATTCCATGGAGGGTGAACTAGATGATGTCAAAGAAAGGGAAATTAAACCTGATGAGGCCAATAAGGGGTAATGAGGATGACTTTGCTCTTCAGTCGAATTGCTTTCTGGAGGAATTGGGAATTATAGGGGTTGGGGGGGTAACCACAAGGAGATCGGAGAGACAAACGTGTAGGAGAGTGTCTCTCAATGACTCCCCTGTTGGGGGGGATCAGGGCAAAGAACCTGCTGCACTTGCTGTTTTGGAGAGATGCAAACAGGCTGCAGCAAGGTTGGCTCCATTGGCGGAATATCTTTTCTGCAACTTTCATGTTGAGAGAGCACTTGTGAGGTAATAAAATGGACCTGCTCAACTTGTCTGCTATCACATTGGATTTTCATGGAATGTGCATTGCTATCAGAAATCAACTGGATGAGATTGCCCATTGTCACACTCTCATAGCTTCTCAACACAAGGGGTAAAATCTCGTTCCTCCTTGTTTGCTGATGTATTATACCACTGACATATTGTCTGTCTGAATCACAACAGTCCCACAGGGGAGAGAGTTTTGAAATGCCTGCAATGCTGGGAGTACTGCTCTCATTTCCAGGACACTGATATGCAAATTGCCTTCTTCGGGGGACCATGTGCCTTGGACTGTCTTTCTCATGAACTGCCTCCCCCATCCAATATGGAAGCGTCCGTGGTCACTACAGCTTTGGACCGAGGAAAAATGAAAGGGACGGCCTTGTAATATCTGTTCTGATTGAAACCACCACAAAAGGTACTTTTTGCATGCCTGAGTTATTCTGATCTGGGTGGACAAAGGTTGGTATAGAATGGACCACTGTCTTGCCAAAGTCCACGGAAGAATTCTCATATGGTATCTTGCTATACGAACTAGAACTATCGCAGCAGACATTGACCCCAAGGCTTGTAGAATCAATCGAGCTGATAGAGAAGAATTCTGAATTAGCTTTTTTGACTTGAAATCAAATAGTTTAAACCCTTGGCAAGGTAAGAGAGGCTGTCACTGATGCTGCATTGAGCAAGACCCCTATGAAGTCTAATGACTGAGATGGTTCTAGGTGAGATTTGTTGTGGTTGATGGTAATCCCTAGATAAGAGCAAATCTGGAGTACATATCTTCTGATAAAAGCACAAAACTGCCTGGTCAGATTGGTTATGAGCCAGTCATCCAAGTATGGAAACACCAGAATCCCTTCAGTCTCAAAATAGTGCCATGCATTTGATGAACACCCTGGGGGCTGTGGTGAGGCCAAACGGCAGTGCTTTGAATTGGTAATGACTTGTACCCAGCTAAAAGCGTACGTGTCTCCTGGATCATCTGTTCAATTTTATGTGATAGTATGCATCCTGAAGATCTACTGAGCACATCCAGTTGTCCTTGTGCAGGAAAGGCAAAATGGACTGAACCATGACCATCCAAAACTTTGTATATGAACCAATTTGTTCAGATTGCTGACATCCAAAATTGGTCACTCGTCCCCAGTTTTCTCTGGCACTAAAGAATCTTGAGGAAGTTCCAGAGTCTATCTGGTCTGGGGGACCTCTTGGATGGCTCTTTTTTTTGAGCAACTTTTTTCTTTCTAGAGCTGCTGCTTTCTTCTGACTGGGTGGAACTTTAGGAATTTTATTTAATATTGAAGGAGGGGATAGGGAAAAGGGAAAAAGAGTTATGTACTTATCATAACTTGGAATCTGTACTATCCAGTGTCATTATTCATCATGGAGGGGTCTTGGATCCGACCTCTGATCTGAGCCGGCAAAGTGAGCGACAGCTTTTGAGCTCTAGCTCTGCCCCTCTCAGGACTCCTGTTACACATAATCCTGAGATTGAGTTTGCTAGATAAATATCAGGACAGTGACAAGGTCTACACCCAGGAACAGCAGAACCAAACACACCATTACTCTAAGAATCCTCTGGTCACCAGAAGGAGGGGGACGGATTGGTGGAATGTGATGAATAATGACATTGGATAGCACAGATTCCAAGTTATGGTAAGTACATAACTCTTTATCTGATGCTATCCATGTCATTATTGATCACAGACAGATCTGAGTCCCAAGCTATCCATAATTTTGGGAGGTCTCAAGGAAGGATAGAAGAACCAAACAAGGCTCTACCCCTAGATACCAAATCCAATTTGTAATGTGTTACAAAGGTATGGGGGTTTGACCAAGTAGCAGCATAAAAGTAATCCAAGGAAGTCCTGGCCCAGAAAGCTGAAGAGGTAGCCACTGACCTAGTAGAATGAGCTTTAACAGGCTTGGGAAGATCCCTCTGATTACTTTTGTAAATGTGAGCTATACAAGAAGCTATCCAGTGCGAAATTGACACTTTGGAAATGGCCCTGCCTTTCCTGGCCTGAGAGAAGGCTACATAAAGCTGATCTGACTGTTGGAAATCTTCAGTCCTCTTCAAATAAAAATGTAACTGCCTATGAACGTGCAGGCAATGTAGTTGATACTCTCCTTTGTTTGAAAAGTTGGGAAAAAAGACAGGAAGCTGAATGGACTGCTTTAAGTTAGTTTCCGAAGCTACTTTTGGAATGAAAGAAGGACTGGTTCTGACTCTATCCTTGTGAAAAATCATGAAGGGAGCCTTTATGCAAAGAGCCTGCAATTTAGAAACCCTTTTGGAAGAGGTAATAGCCACCAAAAAGGAAATCTTCCAAGACAGAAACTTAATAGCACACTACCCGGCAGGTTCAAAAGGAGTTTGTGTCAGGGACTGCAACATCAAAGTAAGATCCCAAGGAGGAGATGGATCTTTGAAGGGAGACCTGAGCAAGAACACCCCTTTAAGAAAGGCCTTGTAGAGCCTAGAAGAAAACATGGGACTATCACTTAGGTGAATGTTAGAAATAGCCACTACTTGAAGCTTAATCACCAGGAAGCTCGCTCCCTGTTGGAACAGAGAGCAAAGGAACGCCAGACTGTCTGGAACAGGAGCAGAAAAGGATCACTGTCCCTTTGACGAACCCAAAGAGAGAACCTCTTCCATTTGCTGGAATAAACCTTTTTAGTGAAAGGTTTCTGAGATGCCAAAATAATGTCCTTCATTGAAGAAGGCAACTTAACCTGATTGATGATCATTAGAACTGGAGGTACCATGCTGTCAGCCTCAGGGATATCAGATCGGGAGGGGGAAGTCCCCATGGATGGGAGATGAGATCCTGGACAGGATCCAATATCCAAGTTGGATATTTCAGATGAGACCAGAGGAGGGAGAACCATGTTTGACAAGGCCAGAAGGGGGCAATGAGGATGAGGTGAGCCTTCAAGTGATGGACTTTCCTTAAAAGTTTGGAAATGAGGGGCATTGGGGATAGGCATAGAGGGGCCCTAGTGGCCAATCATGAATCAGAGCATCCTTGGGAGAGTCCCTCAGTGGGGGAATCGGGGCAAAGTATTTGCTGCATTTGTGATTGGTTGGGGATGCAAACAGATTGCAGCATGGAAGACCCCATCAGTTGAATATCCGGCTTGCCACTGACGGTTTAAGGCACCACACGTGTGGACTCAGGACAGACCTGCTGAGCTGGTCTGCCAGCACAGTGAAATCGCCGGGGATATGCATGGCAAGAAGAAAGTGCCTGGAGTACATCACCTATCCCCACACTCTCATGGCCTCTCTGCACAGCGGGTATGAATGTGCCCCCCCCCCCCGCTTATTGATGTACCAGACTACTGTCATGTTATCCATCTGAATTGCTACAATCCTGAGAGGGAGAAAGTCCTGGAAAGCTTGCAGCAGGAACTCTGTCATCTACAGGACATTGATGTGCAACTTGGTCTCTGAGGGGGACCACGTGCCTTGGACAGTCCTTCCCTGAAAATGCCCCCCAACCCCAATAGGGAGGAGTCTGTGGTCACAGTGGCTTTGGGCTGCAGTAGACAAAAGGGTCTCCCTATCAGAATATCCTCAGACAGGAGCCACCAAGCTAAGTGATGCTGGCAGACTCAAGATATTCGGATTGTCATGGACATAGGGTGAAGGTGAGCCGACCACTGTACCGCAAGGGTCCAGTGAAGCACCCGCATGTGATACCTGCTGAGGGGAACCAACTGAATAGCTGCTGCCATCGACCCAAGGGCTTGAAGAATTTGATGGGCAGGGACACTATCCCGATCCAGGAGGAGAAGTACTTGCTACCGATCGTGTCTACCCTGCACATGGAAAGAGCTGCAATCTCCACCACTGTGTCCAGAAGAACTCCTATGAATTCCAGCCTCTGATACGGAGCAAGGTGTGACATGGGAAGGATGACAGTAATGCCCAGATTGCAAAATAGACAGAGTGAAGTTTGTGGCTAGGAGATGCTTTGTGGAGCCGTGAAGAGCCAATCGTCCAGGTACAGGAAGACCTGAAAACCCTGCAGCCAGAGATGGGCACTGCCTTGCATTTGGTGAACACCTGGGGGTGGAGGTGAGACTGAAGGGCAGGGCTCTTAACTGATAATGACTGGCCCCCAGCCAGAAGCTCAGGAATCTCCTGGAGCGCCTGCCTATTTTTATGTGATAGTATGCGTCCTTGAGATCTATAGAGCACATCCAATTGTCCTTGTGCAGAAGCGGAAGGATGGACTAAACCGCGACCATCCGGAACTTCAACTTCTTGACTGATAAAATCACCTTGCTGAGGTCCTGAATGGGATGCAGGTCTCCTGTTTTTTTGGACACTAAAAGGAGTGAGAGTAAGTACCAGATCATTTTTGTCCTGTTGGGACCTTCTGGATGGCCTTTTTTTAAAGGAGGTCTTGCAAATCCGTGAGAGCTAGCTCCCTTTGGTGGGGTAAGACATCAGGGAGTGATTTGTGGATAGGAGGGGGGGGTGACTGAAGGGTATAAAGTATACCCTGAACACAATGTTTAGCACCAACTGGTCTGAGGGAATATCAGCCCAAGCCAGGTGGTGCAAGGAGATATGACCCCCAACTGCCTCCAGGGCTAGACAGTCGGGCAACACCTCAGCAGCTCTGTGGGGGCTTCTCCGAGAAGAGTTCTCAGAAGCCCTGATTCTGCGGACCTCCTCTGCCTGTGGGGCAGCATCTGCCATTAAAATCCTCTTCCCCATCCAGAAGAAGAGGATTCCTGAATAGCATCCTGAATAGCATCCTGGAAGGAAGACTGTGTCCGACAGAACCACAGCTTTTTACTACCCCCTCTGAGTCTTAGAGAAGGAACGTTGGGGAATAAAAAACTTGATCCCCACTGCGGACAAGAGCTTTCCCTTCTGCTCACTGTGGGTTAATGTTTCCTCGACAGAGGGACCAAAGAGAGTAGATCCATCAACCGCTGCATTGGTAAAGGATGACTTGAAGTCGTCCGCAAATCCATAAAGGTGAAGCCAGGCTTGACGCCTAATAGCAATGCCTATACCCACCACTCGAGAGGTGGCTTCGACCTTGTTCGAGATCAACCTCATTGAGGCATTAGCAAGGGAAGTCAGAGTGGAGAGCTTTGGAGATACCAATTTAAGCCTCTCTGGAGGCAACAACTCCAAAAGGGAAGAGAAAAGTTCTGATACCAAATCCCTTTGCAGCTGTGTGAAATGTGCCATATAATTCATAGTTCTCTGTCCAAAAGTAGCTGAAGAGTACATGCACTTCCCAAAATGGTCAATCGCCCGCAACTCTCTATTAGGGGGATGGACCATACAGCTCTATTCCGCGAGCTCTTTCTTGGTGGTTGCGGCAACCACAATAGCATCTACAGGGACACTCTTATTCCAGCAAGGTTTGTCTTTGGGAGGACTGAGAAACTTATCTGCCCTCTTGGGGACCGATTTGATGGTGTCTGGCTCCTTCCACACCCTGCTGGCAATGAGGTGGACTAACTCATCTGCAGGGAGAGACACCCAAGAGGAAGATGGGCCCACCCCAAAAACCTTCAGGAACATGGATTCCTCTGAGGACAGAGTGGGGTAGACCAACCGCCTCACTCTTTCAGGATCTCAAGTATGTCTCCAAAGGACACCTCCTCGGACGGTAGTCTAGGGGAACCATCCCCTTCCTCAAAATCCATGTCCTCCATGAGGGACTCTTGCATGTCCCTCTTCAAAGAAAGCTCCTCCACCGTGGGGTCAGGGAGGACTCAAAGGGTATCCCTATGGGGGAAAGGCCCTTATGAAGGTGATCCTAGGGGGGGGCCAACCCCAGGCCAATGATGAAGGTTTGCCACGCAAGACAGACCCAGGCAGGGGTGAGTCCAGAGCACAGGAAGAGTCTGCCAAACAGCTGGAGACAGTTGTCTCTATTTCCTGGAAGACAGATGAACTGGACAAAGCTCCACCTTCCTCCCTGCCAGTACCGACTGACTGAAGCGGGAGGGGGCAATCTCAGCACAGTACCAATGGCTCTGAATGATGTCAGTCCTAACTATCCAGGGTGGGAGCCCCCAAGGGAAAGGAACGGCGTGAAAACTCTGAACCAGGACCCCTCCCTTCGGTGGCCTCCGGGGATCTCTTGGGTCCTAGGCAATGCCAGCCCCGAGGGCAAGGCGCTGAGACAGCCAGGGACCCAGTTGGCATGGGAGTGGAAGCACTACCCAGCTCCAAAGGCCTCTCCTTAGGTAAGCTCTGACCCAAGGCACTGAACTCACAGGAGTCGGACAGGAGAGCTGATGTGGATGAAGCGCCCCTTGGCAAGTGGCTAGGGGACAGAAGCAAGCCTAGCTCCATTTGGACTTTGAGAAAACTTCTCATCATCTGGTCCATATCAGACAGGAGCAAACTCCTAGTAGACCGGGAGGAAACTGAGGAATGGACTGAATGAGTAGAGTGCCTGCGGTTCCTAGATGAGGACCTACTACACCTTCTCAGATCTGAGACTCTGGAAGTGGTCAGGGGAGTGATAATAATAACTGGCTCCAAGGGAACCATCAGACCGGAAGACCCGGTTGGATCCGAGCATACCAAGGGCCCCACAGATGGATCCGATGAGCTCGACGGAGCTGAGGGGGATTTTGATCCGATCAGATCCAAGGAATTCTGAGTCAGCCAGGATTCGGATCCATCTAGGGAGCCGAGGGTCTTGGAGCTGAAGACCCTGGAGCCGATGCCCCTGAGGCTAGACTCGGATCCGGGGCACAGGGATCCCAGAGCCTTAGTCGTTTAGCAGGGGAGTCCTGAGATCCTGAGAGGAAGATGGCTTCCTCTTGGGATCCGATGGGGCTTTGGAGGGGGAGTCCAAGACCAAGGGACCCCCCCTTTAGCAAATCCTTTAAGGAGCAATTTGTTTCTATGGTCTAGGAGAGCCCTAGGATTGAGCCCTGTGCAGATATCACTTTCAAGCTCTAAATGGGGCTCTCCTAGACAGTAGACGCACTCCTCATGCGTATTGGCAGGAGCTAACTTCCGACCACATGAGGAGCAATGTCTGAAGCTGGAAGGTTTGTCAGTCATGACCCAAACCCAAAATACAAACCCTCCAACACACACACACACACACACACACACACACACACACACACACACACACACACACACACACAGACACAGGAAAAATATGTAAATAATGTCAATAAGGGAAAACAGCAGGAAAAACCCTAACGGCCAGTGAACAACTAACGGGGGGGGGGGGCTACTGCCAAACTAAGAAAAACTACAGTGCACTAACTAAACTTACTAGACAGAAGGAAAAGAGAGAGAATTTGAAAAGATATCCAAAAAAGTCACTTATCTGACCAATGAAGCTCAAGCTGCAGGGAACATGTCTGTTCACTAATCGTGGCAAACAAGATCTGAGGATTATGGGTAACAGGAGTCCTGGGAGGTGAGGAGCTCGAGCTCAGGAGCTGTCACTCACTTTGCTGGCTCAGATATGAGGTCAAATCCAAGACCCATCCGTGATCAGTAATGACACAGATAGCATCAGATTTATATAACTTCTGGAAATAATTTTCTGCACCTACGTATCTTTTGTAATGTCTAGTCAGGCCCTCTGGTGCAGGGATAGATGACCTCCAAATGCTTTCAGAGATGGAAAATTGGGCCTCCTTTCAGGAGCGCTGATACAGTCTGTCATGGAAGGAATCTCTAGGCCCCTGGTTCTACGGGCCTCCTCTGCCACGCGCATGGCATCATCCATTAGAGTTCCCCCCTCTGCCTCTAGAGGAACTACCTCCATGTGGGTCTTGGAAAGGAGCCTGGGACCTTCTGAACCACATCTTTTGACCACCTAGTTGATTCCTAGAAAAGCTTCTTTGAGAGGTCGAAAAACATACACCCACTGCAGGCAGGGTCTTACTGTCTTGCTCACACACCTGGACAGTGTCTCATTTACCTCAGGGCCAAACAAAGAACTTCCGTCAAAAAGTGCATTGATGAAGGAGGACTTGAAGAGCTCTGCAAAAATCACACAAATGCATCCAGCCATGCCTCCTAATGGAAATATCTGAACCCGCCATCCTTGACGTACCTTCAGCTGCATGTGAAATGGGCCTCAATGGAAGACTTTGTGATCAGTTGTAGGGTAGCCAACTGTGAGGCAACAGAACTCTATGCCTCAGAATTACTGGTCCCAGAGAGGGATTTGGAGAGCTCATTAATCAAATCCCTCTGCAATCTAGTGAAGTGTGCCAAATAACTCAGTGACCTGACAGCAAATGTCACTTGAAGCATATCCCAAGTCTGTCCAATGCCCTGGATTCCCTGTTAGGGGAATGGACAGATGAACCCTGTTCTGCAAGTTCTTTCTTCATGCTCCCTTGCTCCAAAACTCACTGGTAGTGCCAGGATCTCATCTGGTCTCTTGGGGATCAGTTCAACAGAGTCAGGTTCCTTCCACTCCCACCTAGAGATCAAATTGATGAGCTCAGTGTTGAGCGGAGTGACCCAGAAGGTAGACAGGCCACACCTAAAGGATTCCAGGACTAGTGACTCATCCTTGGAAGGGTTATTGGTAGAGCAACCATCCCTTTGCTTGAGAATTTCCAGGATGTCTCCAAAGGAAACGTCATCAGGTGGTGATCTTGGGGACCCTCCCCCCTCATCAAAATCTGTACCTTCAGCAGTCGACTATTCAGGAGAGTCTAAGTGTCTCCTCTTGCACTTTCTCTTCCTAGGGACTTCTTAGGTAGGGTGTTTCCAAGAAGTATTGGAAGAAATAAGAATACTCTGCTGGGAAGCCTGGAGACTTTGGGCTGGGTGTCCCTGTGGAGTAGAGTGATGAGGCTCTAGGCACAAAAACATATAAGATCCATGGAGGGGATCCGAGGAGGGTGGAACCATCCATCCTCCAGAAGCACAGAGAACTCTCTGCTACACCTCAAAGGCAGAGCTCTCTGGGGAGAAGGAGGTCAACAGAACCAAGAAGACATGCTTCCAGACCACTGGCTACCTCCAACCCGAAGGCAGTCCACACGAGGCAGAAGTCAGTGCCAAGCAGTCTAATGATGGGGCTCCAAGAACTTCTAAGCTGACTCTAACACCTCGAATCTGAAAACTCCTCTATGGCTCCGATACAGAGCAAGTGCACTCAGAGAATGTATCAGAGCCGAAAACAAGACTATCTTCAGATCTGACAAAGACAGTTCCAGAAGACTTGGATCCAAGTGCCCCAAAACTATGGGTCAGATGGGAGAAGGAGCCGAGATGGGCAGTGTAGTACTAGTAAAGGACTTCAGACCCAAAGGGCATGGAGCTGGGAGAACTCCCATCTGACTCTGTGCCGACAGAACCTTCCTCATCATCCTATCCATGGCAGCTTCTGTCAGGCTCCTGGAAGAACAAGAGGATGATGTCACTGAAGGAGATCTTGAATGTCAGCATTTCTCTAAAAATGGAGATGGCAGTCTGGAAGGAACAGGGTCCAAAAAGGATGCATCCTAGGGCCAAGGTAGATGTTTTGGATCCAAGGGATTTGAATCTGATGACACGGATCTCTTGTCAGATGATGTCTGATCTGAGGATTTAGTCTTCAGATCCATGGAATTTGAATCCAACCACTTGGATATTTCTAGAGAATGTTCAAATGTTGGATCTGAACTAGGAGTGGAGGATCCAGAAGGGTCCAATGAATGTTTTCTTTACCATTTCCTTTTACAATTTCTTGGAGGGTTGAGCTCCAGATATAGAGTTTGAAAATTCAGACGGTAATAAATATTTTAAGATCACCTTATCCCCTGTCCACTAAGGCCTAAGGATTCAAAGCCTTACAAATATCACACAATTCTTTTAAATGTTCTGGGCCGAAGCAATACCCACATGAACTATGTGCATCAGATAATGGTATTTTATTTCCACAATGAAAGGAAAGGGGATTACCAAAAATGGTAATCAAAAATACTACAAATGTAAAGAAAGGGAAAAAGCACCACCAACTATGGTAAGTTAAAAATACACTAATACAGGATAAGGGAGGTAATTAGAATATAACTGGAATATAATAGAAAAGACAAAAATCTATATAACTCACAAAACCACACTAAAGCTTGAGAACTATCAACGACCATGTCTGCATGCAAAGGCGGCAAACGAGATCTGGAAGTATGTTAGGGGTAAAGCATTATGGGTAAGGGAGGAGCTCAACAGTTCCAGTAGCCACAAGCTGTAAAAAGCAACCAAGTCAGATCTGAGGGTTGGATCCAAACCCATTTGTTGAGGAATTAATCAAAACTGACAACATCAGATGGAAAATTAAGTCAGGGGAACACAGCAAGCTCAGATGAGGTTACAGCAGATATTTATTTATTTATTTATTTATTATTTGTTTACTGGGAAAGTCCAACTTGGAACAAAGCAGAGGCCCATGGAGAAATGCTCCAGACATCTGCAGATATGACCAAGATGTTGGGTGAGTTAGGGGAGATATGGCCCCATAGGGTACTCATGGTAACATGAAGACAGACGTATCCAAGATGACTTTAGAATAAGTGTACTAATACCACTGTACAAGAGCAAGGGGCCATTCATAACTGTGGGAATTATAGAGGTATCAAACTCCTGTCACACTGCATGATAGTGCTGGATTGGGTGACTGATAAATATGGGACACGAGCAGTTCGAATTCAGATCAGGATGCAGCACTACTGACCCGATATATGCAAAGAGACAGACAGTTGATAAGAAGGTAGAAATGAGTAAAGAGCCAAACTGCGCATTCCTAGACTTGAGGAAAGCATATGAATACATCCCAAAAAATCTGATTTGGCAGTCTGGCAATGGTATGTAGTCACATAAATATTGATAGAATTAGTGCAGGCTATGTACAAGGACCTAATGACTGAAGTATGAACAGTATTTGGACTAATAGAGGGGTTTCCAGCTGAAGTGTATCAGGATTCAGCACTGCTGTTCATCACAGTGATGGACTACATTAGCAAAAAAGTTGGCAGGGACAGATCAAGATAGATGCTGTATGCAAACAATGTGGCATTACAGGCAGATTCCGAATGAGAAATTCAGAAAATGATAGGGGAAGGGAATGCAAAACTGAAGGCACACTGGATGAAACAGAGTACAGACAAGACAGTTGTAAAGGCAGGAAATTGGGGAAAACAGAAGCAGTTAAGTACTAAGATAGAAGGGAAAAGTACAGTTGTGTACACTTACCATAAATGTAGATGTTCGAGTGTATTCACTGTTGCAGTCATTACACTTGGGTTATCCTGCTGGCAGGCTACCCTCAGTCGGCCTGAATTTCAAAGTCTAGGTCTGGCATCGATTGCTGTCGCCTCTTCCCTGACGTCAGTGCGCTAGGGGTATAAAAGATGCAGCCGACACCATTTTCTTCAGTTTTTCTTGCCCCAGATGTCAGGTGTCCCCAAAGGGTAGGCTACAAATATGCCAATAAAACATGCAACACCAAAAAAAATATATATAATACCTTCATCTACAAGCAAATACACCACATAGGTTGTATAGATTAGAGAAGTTTAGATAAGTTCCAGCAAAGAGATGGGGGATGGAGGGTAGGTAGCCTGGACAGCAACAGTGAATACACTCGAACATCTACATTTATGGTAAGTGTACACAACTGTACTATGTTCTTCGTGTTTCACTGTTGCAGTCATTACACTTGGCTTGAATCCCAAAGCTATGGTTGGGAGGCTGGAGCTAAATCGCATTAGGAGCAGCTTTGAGGCCCTGCAGGACTGCAGTGGCAAAGCCTGCCCTGGATTTAGAGTAGAGTGGTAAATGATTGTGCTTTGTAAAGGTGTGCACTGAACTCCAGGTAGCAGCCTCTAAAATGTCTGTGGTTGGTACTCCCCTGAGGAAGGCTGCTGAAGTGGCTGCTGCTCTGGTTGAATGTGGCCTGATGCCCTTAGGCACTGGCTTGCCATGTTGTGAATAGCAGAAACGAATGCAGTGGTCTATCCACTTTGAAATAGTCTGCTTTGAAATAGCCTTTCCTTGTGATCCTGCAGCATATGCCACCAGTAGTTGCTCAGTCTTTCTGAAAGCTTTGGTTCTGTTCAAATAGAAATGTACCTGTCTGTGTATGTCCAAAGAATGCAGAATTCTTTCCCCCTTATTCTGTGGGTTTGGATAAAAAGTAGGCAGATGGATAGTTTGGTTAAGGGCCACACTGGACACCACCTTAGGCATAAATGTCGGGTTTGTCCTCAGAGAAACCCTGTCTGGATTAAAAATGATAAAAGGTTCCACAGCCATAAGTGCCTGTAGCTCTGAGACTCTTCTTGCAGAGGTTACTGCTAGGAGCAGAGCTGTTTCCCAAGATAAAAACTTTATATCAGCTGTAGCGGCTGGCTCAAAAGAAGGCAGAGTGAGATTTTCCAAAACATTACTGAGGTCCCATGCAGGTATTGGTGATCTCCTTGAAGGCCTTAAGTTTTTGGCTCCTCTGAGGTATTGCCTTAGCAAAGGATGAGAAAAGATCGGTGGCTCTGTGTTGTAATGAGCCGAAATGGCAGAGGCATGAATTTTAATTGATGAAAAGGATAGGCCTTTGTCCAGCATCTCAGTTAAGCATTGCAAAATCTGAGGAATGTTTGGGACTGCTGTGTCAATTCCTTGAGCCTGGTTCCAGGCACAGAATCTCTTCCATTTTCCAGCATAGGATTTTCTAGTACTAGGCCTCCTGGCCTCCAAAATGACATCCATCACCGCTTTAGTGAGAGGTGTGTTTTGTATGACTACATTATCTGCCATGCTGCCAGATTTAAGGTCTTGAGTTGGTTGTGCAGGATCTGATTGTTTTGTTGGGACAGTAGGTGAGGTATTTGAGGTAAGGTCCAGGCTGGGCATTGAGACAAGTTCCTTAGGATTGGATACCAGTACTGGCGGGGCCAGTCTGGGGCAATCAGTATCATTTTTGGCTTCTCTTGTCTGACCTTTAGGAGTACCTTGGGGAGGTGAGGCAGTGGAGGAAGGGCATATACTGTTAAGTTTTTCCAGCTGAAAGCTAGGGCATCCACTTTCCATGCTTGTCTGTGATAAGTCCTTGTGCAGAATCTCTTTAGTTGGCAGTTGTGAGGAGAGGAAACTAGGTCTATGTCCGGGCATCCCCATTTCCTTGTTATCATGTTGAAGACTTGTGGATCCAATTTCCACTCGTGGGGATCCATGAGGTTTCTGCTTAGTTTGTCTGCCAGAGTATTTATCTTTCCTGGCAGGAATTGTGCCTGCAGATGTACTTGGTAAGTCAAAGCTGTGTCCCACAAAGTCATGGCTAGTCTGCAGAGGGGGTAAGAATGAGTGCCTCCCTGCTTGTTTATGTACCACATGACTGTGGTACTGTCCGTCTTTATCAGTAGTTGTCCTGGATGAAGTAGGTCCTTGAGGGCTGTCAGGGCATTCTGAACAGCTAGCATCCCTTTTTGATTGATATGTAGATGCATTCGGTTGGCAGACCATGTGCCTTGAATACATCTTCCTGCCATGTGCGCCCCCCCCAGGCGTAATATGATGCATTCGTTGTCAATGTCTGCCTGGCTGGGGGTAAGGTGAATGGCTGTCCCTTGTTCTGGAGACAGGCCTTTGCCCACCATCGAAACTCCTGTTGCAGGCAGGGAATGAGAGTAATTATTGTTTCCAGGCTGTGGCAATGTTGAGTCCAAACACTTTTTAGGTACCATTAAAGTTTCCTCATATGCAGTCTTGCATATGGAATTAGTAGAATGCAGGATGCCATGAAGCCCAAAGCCTGCAGAATTTTTCTTGCAGTTAACTGGGCCTTTGTTGCCAACAGTTTGAAATACATAGTCAGTTGCCTTTGTTTGTCTGGCGTGAGATAAGCCATCTGGGCAGTTGTATTTACGCTTGCACCCAGGAATATTATCTCTTGAGAGGGTACTAGTTTTGATTTTTGTTCGTTGACTGTGTACCCTAGACATGGTAGTAATCTCTTTACCAATGCAAGATGCTGTAGTATAATGTCCTTGTTCTCTGCTTGTATGAGGCAGTCGTCCAAGTAAGGATATATTTGTATTCCTCTTTGTCTGCAAAATGCAATTACTGTGCCAGGCACTTTGTGAAGACCCTGGGCGCAGTAGATAAGTCAAAGGGCAGTGCAGAGAATTGGTAGTGCATTGAGCCTGCTTTGAATCTGAGGTATCTTCTGCATGTTTGTCTGATTGGGACATGCAGGTATGCCTCTTTTAGGTCTAAAGTCACGAGCCAAGCCTTCTTGCCTAGCAAGGGTAGAAGCTGCTGTAAGGTCAAAATTTTGAATTTTGGTATGTCCAGATATGTGTTTAGAATAGAAAGGTCCAGTATTGGTCTCCAGGCTTTGTCCTTTCTGGGTACCAAGAACAGTCGTGAATAAAACCCTTGTCCCTGCTCTTGTTTTGGTACTTGTTGAATGGCCCTCATGTCCATGAGGGATGAGACTTGTTTTTGTGCCTCTGCCCATTGGTTTTTTGGCAGGTCTGGCCAACCGTTTGCCCTTGGCAGGGTATGAAAGTGAAACTTGCAGCCCCGTGACACTATGTCTAAGACCCATTTGTCTTGGGTTATTACGTGCCAATTTTGAGAAAAAAGTGCTAGTTTGCCCCCTAAAGGTGCTGCCAGAAGATAAGTGCTTGGCGCAGGCAGGGGGAAGTCATTGGGACTGTTTCTTATAAGGCTGTAATTTGTCTTCTCCACTTTTGGAGGTAGAAGCACCCCATTGTTTTGACCTGTATGAACCTTGGGGCTGTGATCTGCTTCTTGGGCATCTGCATCTGCCCCTTTGTGGTCTGTCTGACACTGGAAAGGACTAATTCTTTGTAGGCCAGTGTCTGCTAAATCTTGGAGGCTGTACCTGCAAGAAATCCTTGACTGTTTGCATAGATTTAGCTTTGTCCTCCATTTTCTTTAACACCTCTTCTGCTTTAACACCAAACAAAGTATCATGGTGTAATGGGGCATCTAATAATTTTGCTTTGACATGATCAGGCAGACTTTGTTCCTTTAACCAAGCATGCCTCCTAATGACAGAACCTGTGACAGCGGCCCTGCAGAAGGCCTCCAAAGAATCAAAACCACATTGCAAAGTATGCTTTCCAACTTGCTCAGCTGCATGCAATAAATCCTGCATTTCTTTGTTTTCTGCACCTTCAGAATTTATCAACATTTTCTGTTTAAGCAGTGACATAATATATTGCTGATATTTGAGCATATGAAAATGACAATTTAAAGCCCTTACAGCCAAGGTAGCAGAGGTGTAAATCTTCTTTCCCCACCTGTCTAATGCCCTTGAATCCCTGTCAGAGGGGGTAGGGTTTTTGCAGTGGATGCCTTGACCCCTTTGAGACCCTGAGAAATAGTTTCTGGGTCAGCAGCAGGGTTCTTGAAAAGGAATTTATGAGAGTCAGGTACCTCATAGTACCTGTCCGGCTTAACAGGAGCTGGAGGTAAGGAGTCAGGGGTCAGACTGGACTCTGTAAATACATCATCTACAATGTCTAACACAGGTGGAATAGCTAGGGGCCTGTGTTATGGGAGTAAAAGGAAGTCCCTGAGCCTTTTCTTAGATTCAGAATAATCTTGGCTCTCCCAATGGAAATGTTCCCTCATGGTATGCAAGGTTTCCCCAAAAGAGTAATCCTCAGGAGGAGAGACTGAAGGGATAGATTCTTCAGCATCAGAATCCTCATAGGGAGGAAGAGAGCATTCCTGATCAGAAGAGGAATCTGAAGAAATGGAAACCTGATCTGAAGATTCATATTCCGTCTCTTGCCTAGGCCTCTTATCAGGAGGGGGATGGGAACACCTGATCAGAGTAATTAAGTCTTTGGCCATTTTGAGCACCTGTTTTTTGGGCATGGAGGCCTGACCATGAGGCTGTTGTACTTGTTTCTTTGTCTTTAAAGATGCTTTAGTCTTTGCCTTTGTTGCTGGAGTCGCTTTAATATACAATTGAGTAGGTCTGAAAACACCCTCAGAAGCCGATGCCTGCTCAGCGGCTCCGGACCCATCTGAGGGAATAGTTTCCGAAGGTCCAATACCTTCAGCTTCCAGCAGCCTAGGTGACTCAACGTGGGAGTCTTTAGCGGCCTGGGGTTCCAAAATAGCAGGCGTCAGGGGCTGCGAAAGCACCTCACTGAGAGCCGGCGAACCGGCGACTGGCTTGGTAGAAGCTTTGTCATCAGTTTTAGACCTCGGATGCCTGTCCTTTTCTTTTTCTTTGCGTTTCTTGTGAATTGCGATAGTCGGTTGGCTATCCAACGGCATTGTGTAATAAAATCTTCTGCCAAAATAGTGAAAAGCAAAATCGTACCGGCGCTTTATAGTGCGCTGGATAAATCTAGCACAAAACCGACAACAAGCAACGTCATGGTCAGGGCCTAGGCAAGGAATACAGTAAGAATGAAAATCTTTATGAGTTATTTGCTTCCCACAAGAAATACAATTATTAACTTTTTCTGACGTTGGTCTGGAGCAAGAAAAAAGTTTTCCCCAACGGAGTACTTAGCTTTTTAAGTTGACTTCGGATCTGAAATTCGAACACGAAAATCTCAGGATTCGGCCGACCGGCACTTGCGAACTGCTTCTGCTTCAGGCACCGTGCGGCAAGAAGACTGAAGAAAATGGCGTCGGCTGCATCTTTTATACCCCTGGCGCACTGACGTCAGGGAAGAGGCGACAGCAACTGACGCCGGACCTAGACTTTGGAATTCAGGCTGACTGAGGGTAGCCTGCCAGCAGGATAACCCAAGTGTAATGACTGCAACAGTGAAACACGAAGAACATCTGGAACAGGTTAAGAGCCTCAAGTATCTGGGTGGGATGGTTCAAGAAATGGGAAGTCTGAATGATGAGGTTAATGCTACAGTCAGAAGGGCTACAACCAACTGGTCCAGAAGAATAGGAAATGCTACTCAAAAAACTGTTTTCTACCTTGTGGGTCTACCTGCATATAACTCCACTCTAATCTAGCAAAGAAAATAATGTAAGTACACCCACTATGAGTACAGGCGAAGACTATACAAGGAAATTCAGTGAAAAAAACTCACATATCACTCTACAAATACTCCCTTAATTACTCACACAGTTATTCTTCTTTTGGGCAAACAATTTCCAGTGAAGATACTATTGACCCCTAAGAAAAGCAACTTAAGAAAACTGCGTTAGGTTTGCTCTGCCAAGTCCTCTCTGGAGTGTGCCAGGAGGGGTAGAACAGGAAAGACATATAGGGGGTGCATAAGAAGCATGATAATATTGCTCTCCAATGTTGCCTTGTACAGTGGAACATATTTTAGAAGGTACCACAAATACCAGATACTTTCTTTTCCTCTTCCTCCTCCACAAGATGAAAATCGACAATATTGATAGAATGCTATGGTGTGTACGGCACTTCTTTTTCTGATATTGTCAATTTTCATTTTGTTGTCAGATATGGGACAGAGTCCCCAGTTACCTTTATCTTGGGTGGACTCGTGGAAGAATGTTCCTCAGAACCATTGAGCCAAAAGAGGCCCCTCTACTGCAGAACAAATCCAACTTGTAATAAGTGATAAAGGTATGATGATTAGGTAATGTGGTTGCTGCACAAACATCGTCCATGGATACCCTAGCATGGAAAGCTGAAGTAGCAGCCACAGCCCTGTTTGAATGAGCCTGTACAGGTCTGGGAATATCTATGTCTAGTTTGGAGTAGGTAAAAGATATGCAATCAGAGATCCATTTTGCTAGAGTAACTTTGGATACTGGAATTCCTTTCCTAGTGCCTGCAAAGGAAATAAATAACCGATTTCCCTTTTTAAAGTCTTTTGTTCTATGGAAATAAAAATGTAACTGCCTATGGACATCCAACAAATGCAGGACATACTAGTCAATACCCAAGATTGCATTTAGTGATGACTGCCCATTCCAGGAGGGCTATGGGCACTATCCCCAGTAAGAATTTATGGTGCCCCATCCACTCATCCAGGCTCCTTTTGAACAGTGTCATAGAAGTGTTCTGTTTCACATGAATTGGTAGCCTGTTCCAAAGATGTGGCAGTTGCTGGGTGATAAATCTGTCCCTCCAGCATGTCCTATTTAAGTCGCAGGCCATATTTAAGTCCCTGGAATGGATAGTCCTACACCCATTTGATTTATGGATATACAGTAAGTTCATTAGGTTTGGGCCTTGGGTTGCTCTGTACTCCAGGCATAAGTCTTTCCTAAGAAGTCTATACGATACGAAGTACAGTCACAGGGATTTTAGCCAGTCTGTGTAAGGCACATGCTGAAGGCCCTTGATCTTCTTTGTTAGAAACCTCTGAGGTCTCTCTAATTGCTGCAAATGCTTAGTACAATACATACTGAATGGAGCATTCTACTCAATTATGGGCCAGATAAGTGCTGAGTATAGGGGGATTATAACTTATTTTGCTCTCAAGGCAATGCCTTTACTAATTAAGTAAGCTATGTGGAAAGCTTTCCTTACAATGGTATTCACATGGTAGTCGAAGTTAAGGTCGCGGTCAACCTGTGATCCTAGGGCCCTTACCAATTCATGTGTACTTAGGGTATTGTTATTGATTAAACAGTGTGAATGGACATTGTTTGTGCCAAAGGAAATGATGCATTTCTTTGCATTCAGTTTGAGACTGTGACTAATACAGCAGTCTTTGGCCTGTGTGACACCATCCTGGAGTATACTGGCATCATTTGGGAATTCAATAATTGCACCTAGTTTGCAGTCATCTGCAAACTTGGTTAGCCACAACCCTTTAGTTTTGACCTGAACTTCTGACAGGTATACACCAAACAGTAGGAGGCCCAGCACTGATCCCTGTGGCACCCTGCTGGTAACAGGTCTGCTGGTTGATGTGAAGTCATCCACTTTGATAGTGTGTGTCTGGTTTGTGAGCCAGTTGGCAATCCATCTTACAATGAAGGGGCTTACATTCAGTTTGCCAAGTTTTTCGGTAATGCCTGTATGTGGGATTGTGTAGAAAGCCTTTGCCAAGTCGAGGTATGTTCTGTGCACAGATTTGCCCTCATCAATGGCCTTGGTCACACATTCAAAGACATCCACCAGATTTAACAGGCAGGAGCTGCCCTTCATGAAGCTGAATTGGGAAGGATCCAGGGTTTGGAGGTATGTCTTTATTTATGAGGTCCATAATGATACATGCTATGGCCTTACAGATGAGGCTGGTCTTGCTTATGGGTCTGTAATTCCCCAAGTCTGTTGCTAGGCTACCTTTGTGGGGGGAATAACTGTAGCTGTTCTTCATTCCGCTGGAACAAAGGCTGTGGTTAGCCTATAACTGAAAAGGATATTTAGTGGTGATGCTAGTTCATGCTTTAGCCTGTTTAGAAGACAGCCTGGGATGGCATCTGGTTCCACAGAAGCCGTGTTATTTGCCTTGGACAGGGCTTTGAGGACCTGCTCTTCAGACATTAAGGTGGGGGGGGGTTGTAAGTTAGGAAGGGATAAGGGAGTGACATTTTTGCCAAACCTATTCTCTAGCAGGTTCGCTATCTCTGTGGGTCAGTGTATGTGATACCGTTGGCCACCAGTTCTGCACATGCTTGGTTCTTACCCTTTAAGTTACATACATAGCTGTAAAAAGGCCTTATAGTTATCCTTGGCAGTACCTGCTAGATTTCTTTCAAAGGAGCTCTTGGAGGATTTGACAAGTTGTCTTATTTGCCTGTTAAGGCCGTAGAGGGTGTTTTTCCATTGTTGGGTCCTTGTCTTTGTCTTCTTGGACAGCAACTTTTTGCATTTACTGTAGAGTTTATTGATGCTGGAAGTCCACCCAGACTTGTCTTTTTGTCAGCTCAGCTACAGCTGCTTGACAGTTTGGGTGCAAATAAGGTGCCCTGAAGCTTTGGAAGCTGACCAGATGTTATATCCTTGGCACAATATAACCCTTATAACTAAGGTTCCACAATCAAGCATTAGGAAGTTTCCACCTGGGAGCTACTTCACTTCTGCTCAAAACATCTGATGAATTTATTTCTCAAGATATATATGCAGACAGCCTTATTATATCAGTGGTAACAAAAAAAATAAATCACTACGCAAGACAACATTTCTGTTACTATGTATAGGGTGTGGCCTATACTCCATGCACTGAGAAAGGCAGTGTGCTGCTGTGTAAATCAGGAATGGGATGAAGTAAAATTTGGTGGAGTAGGATGGCATTACTGATTGTGTTTTGAACCCAAGTATCGTATTAGAATATCTGATTTTTTTATTGAGAAACGCCTTAAGGAAACTGATATATTGTCTCGGATCTACTACTTTACAACAAATTTGCACTTAACCGAAAACGAAAAGTAGAACCCCACTTCAGCGAAACTGCACTTCAATGAAAGTGCACTTTCACTGAAGTATAGGCACCCGATTGCCTCACAAATAAAAAAAAAAAAAATATAACAAAAACATGCTTTGCAGGTGTGGGGGCTGTGCCCCCAACACCCCCTACTTAAATATACCAACTACGTGATCGCACTACCTCGAGGAAAAGGGAATATTCCCATTCTGCGCTGTATTGTGATCTCCATAGTCCGTTTTTGAAGTTTCAGTACATTGAACAAGTGGGTTCGTACAAGTGAAGTTCGAGTACTGAAACTTCAACCAAACATAGTAGACCCATTGCCTCATATATACATGTGTGTGTGTGTGTGGCAAATCATGCATTTCAGAGGGCTTTTCTTGTCACAGTCTGGTGATGCACCTGTTTTTTTTTTTCCTGTTTGGGGGACTGTCACCTGTACTGAAATGGCTGGAGGAAACCAATACCCAAAACAAATGTCAACTAAGTGCTGACTGGATCTTTAATTAAAAAAAAAAAAATCAAACATTTTATAAAACAAGCTGATGCTTTTGTTACAGTACACATGGGTTAGCCCTACAGTATCAAGATGCACTGGAATCTTTGGAGGGATGGCATTCTGTGGTGATTTTTGTCTATATGAGTATCACATCAGAATTCTGTTGTGACTGAGAGTAACTGATTGTTGGTCATGCATATAGGGGTGGGACCTATACTCCATGTACTGAGAAAGGCAGCATACTCCTATATAAATCATGTTTGAGATGTAATGAAATCATTGGCAGAATGGCATTCTGCAGTTTTAAATTGTTTTGTATTTAAGCATATCATTTTAATTTCTTCATTTTTGTGAAGTGCCTCGCAGGAGCTGACATAGTCTCCTACATACAGCTAGTAAATGAAAAGTTCCAAATGGCTTTTGTTGTCATTGTCTGGCATTACAGGCAGGTTTCTCCAGGAGGTCATTTCAGCTGTGAACCTAATGTTCAAAATATAAAAGCTCTTAAGTCCTCAGTATACCAGAATAAAAAAATAGTATTTTTATCAAGCTATGCAATATATTATCTGTTACAGTCTACAGGGTGAGGTCAATACTCTATGTACTCAAAAAAAAGTAGTGTTTTGCTGTGTAAATAGGGAAATCCATGAGGGAATAACGACATTCTTAAGTGGTCTTGTATAATCCCAGAAATTTCCACTGTCAACTGCCCTAGAGGGAATTACATTTGTCCTCATATATGCATCTACCAATTCAAGCATTTCAGAGGGCTTTTGTTGTTACAGTCTACTACTGTACTCAGTTTCTACTCAGTGTCCACTTCACCTCTACTCAAAATGCTGACTGAAACTAATAACCATAATAAGCATACACCAAATTCTTAAAAATATTTAGGTAGGCTCATTGGTAATTACTAGGCATGCAGTCCAGGAGACCATTAATCATCCTAGCCAAATTACCAACTGTCCCAAAGCAATGTCTGATTAAGTGACTTACTCAAGGTCACACAGCAGGCAAATGAAAGCAGAGGAAATCAAACCTATACTACAGGAAGTAGATCATTAAGAGCTCACAATCTTAATCCTCTGTTCCAACTGCCAAACTTGCATCAGCAAGGTAACATTTCTGTTACTACATAAAGAGTGAGGTCTGCCCCAACATATTAACAACAGCTTCAGATGGATATCACTGTCACAGTCTGGTATTCGACCAGATTTTCGTATGAAGGCTATTTCAACTATGTTCATAAGACTGGGTGAAACTCATGACAACCAGGTGAAAGGATGGGGATTGAATCCCATCAACACCACATGCGCCCCACACATTTCCAAAATCCTGAGGTCCTAGCATCCAAGGCGGAAAGAAAGAAAAAATAGTACCACAACTTCTAAAAAAAAGTCGCAATCATCAGGTTACCAAATGATAACAAAACAACTCCAGAAACAACTATTCTAAGGAAGGAAGAATAATTATTTTTTTCAAGTCTGAGGAGGCAAAGAGTGGAAAGGGAAAACCATGCCAAAATGGACAAAGCACAAAATTCTAGTCAAAGGGAAAACTAAGACTAAAAGGGTAAGATCTTCTAACAATCAACCTACTAGAAGGCAATAAGAGAGGAAAAAGCAAAAAGGAATCAGATTTTATAAAATAATCACTTATGTCTGTGGAGCCTCATCAAGCACATATGTCAGTGAAAGTGGAAAATGAGCTCTGAGGAGCTTGAGACAGGGAAAGCATTATGGCAGAGAAGACAGAGCTTCAGAGCATGAAGTTTCTAAGATAGCTGTCAGATATGCTTGGATCTCAATACCCAAAAGTTGAGGAAGACAGAAAAAATATTTGATCAGTGGATGGTGTTGAAGGCCTGGTATCAAGGTTTTGGCCCTAAAACTATACTGACTCCCAAGGTTTCAGTGTCAAGCAAGTCTAATATAAAGATGTCAGCAGTGAGACAATCAAGTCAGCTGGTGCCAACCTTACAGGTTCTGGGTGACATATAAACTTCAAGGTCACAGGTGAAAAAAAATTGAGACCACAGAAGGAACTTATAAAGGAGAAAGTGGGCTAACACGATCCACTCTGGAGAAAGAGGAGATGGGATGACACCCATTTCAATCTGAGTCTCCAAAAATGCAGTCGTCATCCTGTATCAGTCCATTTTAGATGTGCTGTGGAAGTACCAAGTAGACCTAAGGGAAGATATTGAAGGAGGGCAAGAGAATACAAATCTAAAGACTTCTCTTTCCATGGAATGTCCACATGCAACCTTCTCAGGGGACTTGTAAGGAATTATGACGGTCTCCATGTGGGAGGGACCCTGCACTTCAGAAGGAGAAGAATGTACCATAGCTGATACTGAACAAGGCTGTTGAGGGTTTGGTTGAGGGATCTTTGGAGATGAAGAAGCTCTCAGGTCCTCAGTCTTTCTCTTATTTCTTTCTTTTTCTATCAGATCTCTCCTTATCACCGTCCTTATCTTCTTCTTTACTTCTACAATGTTCTGGTGGAAGCAGACCTTTCAAAATTAGTTTATTTTTATATTCTAGCAGCAACCTTTATGTATTTCACAGCCACCAAAAGGTGTTATAGTCCCCGGCACACCACACACAGTTTATGTTTTTTGTTTTGTTTTTTTAAATTGGAATTTTTGTGGCCTTGCCACAGTCTTTTCTTGTCCACATCTATTAATTTAGCCAAAATGTCACAAGCAAACTACCAAAAAAAAAAAAAATTGCAGTGGACTAAATCTGAGTTTTTATTATTCCAGCAAAAACTAAACACTAAACAGAATAAGCATAAAAAGGGACAAATGAAATGGCAGTATAACAAAGCTACAGAACTTGTACTACTGAATCAAAAAAGAGAACTATTAAAATGGTAACAAGTAAGAAAGAATGAAAGCAGCAACTAGGCCTCCACACCCGTCGCTCATGGAAGGAGTGAGGTAAACTATGTAAACATGATGTCTTTCTTTTTTTCTGTTTTAATAGAAAGCTAGGAAACAGCTAGAAATTTTGCAGAAAAGAGAAATGAGACTGAAAGAAGGCTAGGAAAAAAGACGTTATGTACTCACCATAACGTTCCATGTGTGTTGTCCATATCGCCTTCATTCTTAACTGGTTGGGTTTGGAACCGATCCGGTTCCGACTCAGCCTAAAACAAAAGCTCAAGGTCTTCCACTTGCTCATGGCTAAGCCCTATCCCATGATGCACCTTGATAGTTCTCCAGATCTTGTTTGCAGATAATGCTAAATAAAGATCACTGAAAAGTAACAAAGCCATGAAGAAAGTCAAGGACATGAATAGCCAAATTACACTAGCTCGGTCTTCCAGGAGCAAAAGGCTTGGGGGCAGGAGGGTAGGATGTAAGAATGAAGGCGAGATGGGCAACACACATGAAACGTAATGGTGAGTACATAACTTCTTTATGTGATGTTGTCCTATCTCACCCTCATTCTTAACTGGTTGGGACAGCGTCCCTAGACCCATCTTTCTTGGGTGGCTCAAGGGAATACATTTTTCGAAACAGTGGTCCCAAAAGAGGCTCTTTTCCTGGAGATCAAATCTACTTTGTAATGAGTGATAAAGGTATGAGGCCTAGCCCATGTCACTGTAGCACAAATGATGTCACTAGGAAGTCTCGCCCCAAAGGCAGAAGAGGTTGCAAGGCTCTTGTAGAATGGCCTTTCACTTTATGGGGAAGTTCTTTCTTTCTTGATTGATAAATAAAGTTAATGCAATCTGATGGCCATTTTGAAAGTGTAACGTTTGACACAGGAATACCTTTTTTGAGTCTGAAAAGGATACAAATAATTGATCGGACTTTCTGAAATCTCTTGTTCTATGCAAATAGAAACGTAATTGCCTATGTACATCCAGTTAGTGCGGCATATTGTCTTCCTTGCTGCTACGATTTGGGAAGAACACAGGTAGTTCTATGGAATGATTCTGGTGAAATTCTGAGCATACTTTGGGTAAAAAGGATGGGTTCATTCGTAGGGACACTCTATCTTTGTGGAAAAGCAAGTAAGGGGGTTTTATAGACAGTGCCTGAAGCTCTGAAGCTCTTCTTTCAGAAGTGACAGCTATCAAAAGAACCGTCTTCCAAGTAAGATACTTGAGACTGCAGGCAGAGGTCAGCTCGAAAGGGGGAAGGATCAAACATGATAAAACAAAACTCAAGTCCCACGGCGATGGAGGGACCCTAACTGGAGGTCTTAACAAAAAAGTACCTTTTAGGAAAGCATTGCAAAGTCTATGGGACATGACGTTTGGGCCTGTTTCTCCCAAGTGAAAATTAGATATGGTGGCCAGCTGGACTCTAATAATGGGTGCAGCTGCTCCTTCATTAAATAATTTTGCCAAAAATTCAAGGATAGAAGGTAATGGAGCAGAGAAGGGGTCGATGTGATTATTCAAGACCCATACAGAAAATGTTTTCCATTTGCTTTTATATAGCCTTCTTGTCGAAGCTTTATGGGACAAGATGAAAATATGCCTTACTGACATAGAAAGGTTAGGAAGCCTGGCTATGGTTGGAATCGGAGCAGCCAAGCTGTCAACTTGAGGGTTTGGAGAGAGGGGTGGATCATTCCCGATGCATGAGTCAAGAGGTCTGTAACTGGGTCCAGAATCCACTGCTCCTCCTGGAGATGATGCCAAAGGAAGGGGAACCAGATTTAACGAGGCCAGTATAGGGCGACAAGTATCAAGTTCCTTCCCAAGGAACTGGCTTTCTGAAGAACTTTGGGTATCAGCGGAAAATCGAGGAAAGGTGTACAGGAGACCCGAGGGCCAATCGTGTACAAGTGCATCCCTTGGCGACTTCCCCGGAGGGAGGATTAGGGCAAGGTAGCTGCTACATTTGGCATTCATGGACGTGGCAAAAAGGTTGCAGCAAGACTGGCCCCATTTGTGGAAAATCATCTCTGCTCCTTCCTGTTTCAGGGCCCACTCGTGAGGCATCAGAATCGCCTTGCTGAGTTTGTCTGCTATCACGCTGGGTTTCCCCGGGATGTGCATTGCTGTCAGAAAGTGTTGGATGTAGCCCACTGCCATACTCTCAGGGCCTCTTGACAAAGGGGGTAAAATCTGGTTCCTCCTTGTTTGTTTATGTACCATACAACTGACATGTTGTCTGTCTGTATTGCAATAGTTCCCAGCGGAAGAGAGTCATGGAATGCTTGCAACACTAAAAGCACCACTCTCATCTCTAGAACATTAATGTGCAAGTGGGCCTCATGATCCTGCCAAGTGCCTTGAACTGTCCTTCCCAGATAACCCCCCCCCCCATCTGGGAAGTGTCTGTGGTCACTGTGGCTAATAGCTGTGGAAGAACAAAGGGTCGACCTAATGTCACATAAGTTGGGTAAAGCCACCAACGAAGGTCTTTCTTGCAGGATTCCATTATTATAATTTGGTGGGGACATGGGTATTTCCTGCATGGACCACTGAGTGAACAGTAACCACTGTAGAATTCTTATGTGCAGGAGTGCTAATGGAATCAAATTTATTGCTGCTGCCACGGTCCCCAGGATTTTCAGGACTGTTCTTGCTTGTACTTTTTTCCTGGAAAGTAAACTTTTGACTTGATGCCATAGGACTTGAACTCTTTTAGGGGAAGCTTTGCTACCATTTCTGTTGTATTTAGATCTGCTCCTATAAAAAAGATATGCTGAGATGGCAACAACGTAGATTCTTCATAATTTATGGTGATTCCTAAATGAGAGCAGAGATGCAAGGTGGTGTCTGTCGCTTTTATTAGTAGATGCTCAGTGGTGGCACTTAGGAGCCAGTCGTCTAGGTATGGAAACATTCGGAATCCTAAGCGTCTCAAGTGAGCAGTGACTACTGCCATACACTTGGTGAACACACTGGGGGCTGTAGTGAGACCAGAGGGCAGAGCTCGAACCTGATAGTGACTGGCTCTCAGCCAAAAGCGCAAATGACTTCTGGATCGTCTGTCCATCTTAATGTGGTAGTATGCATCCTGAAGGTCTACAGAGCACATCCAATCGTCTTGTTCCAGAAAAGAGAGTACTGACTGCAGTGTTACCATCCAGAACTTTGACTTTTTTACTGATTTGTTTAGTCTGCTGAGATCCAGGATGGGGTCTCCAGTTCCCTGTTTTTGTTGGAACTAAAAAGAACCTTGAGTAATTTCCAGATCCTATTTGGTCTGAGGGGGCTGTTTGGATGACTCTTTTGTCTAGGAACTTTTGTATTTCTACAGTTGCCTGATCCCTTTGACTGGGTGGAACATCCGGGATGATTTTTATGATTGGGACGGGGAAAGAAAAGGGTATGGAGTAACCTCTGGATACGATGCTTTGTACTCACTTGTCTTTTGTTATTCTTAGCCAGGCTTCTGGGTACAAAGAGGAGCGACCCCCTGACTGTCTCTAGAGGTGGACAGACGGGCCTCTTTTCAGGAGTGCTGAAAGGGCTTACCAAGGAAAGATTCCCTGTCACCCTGATTTTGTGGACTCCCTCTGCCATGTGGTCAGTGTCTTCCACTGGCATTTCCCCCTCTGTCCCTGAGGGAAGAATTACCACGTGTGTCCTGGAAAGCTCTCTGGGATTTTGGAAACCACATTTTCCCCCCTTCTGGCCTTTTGGATAAGGTCTGTTAGGTAGGGAGAAATGGACTCCAACGGCAGACAGAGTCTTTCCTTCCTGTTCTCACCTGGTTAGTGTGTCTTTGACTTTGGGCCTGAACAAGGACAAGCCATCAAAAGAGGCATTAATAAAGGAAGATTTAAAAGGTTCTACAAAGTCACACAAACACATCCAGGAATGTCTCCTTAGGGAAATTCCTGAACCTGCTGCTCTGCTCGCTACATCTGCTGCATAAGAAATGAGCCTCATGGAGGAGTTAACCACTGAGGTTAAGGTAGAGAGCTGAGATGCAACTTTGTCTGACACCCCTGCAGCTACTGAACCTTCGAGGGTATCTCGTAGCTCTTTTAGGAGAGCTCTCTGAAGCCTGGTAAAGCGAGTCAGATAATTCAGTGACCTGAATGCAAAGGTCGCTGAAGAAAATGTATGCTTTCCATATCTGTCCATCATATGAGACTTTTTTTCTCGGCAGATGGACAGACGAGGATGTCTCTGAAAGTTCCTTTATGGTGGCTGCCACCACCACCATAGCATCTACTAGGACATCCTTAGTAAGAAACTCCCCAAGTCTGGAGACTCCCACGCCTTTTGACTAACTAGTTGCATGAGCTTGTCAAAAGACGGAGACACCCAAGTGGCAGAAGGGTGAGAACCAAAAGCCTTCAGGTATACAGACTCCTCCTCAGAAGGGTTGATGGGCTTCCAGCCATCTCTCTGCTTAAATATTTCTAGGATGTCTGTGAAGCAGACATCCTCAGAAGGTGACCGTGGGGACCCTTCCGACTCAACGAGGTCTTTATCAGAAGTGATGGAATCTTCTGGGGAGTCTAGATGCTTCCCCTTGCATAGTCTCTTCAGAGGGACCTCTTCAGAAAGGCATTCTGGAAAAGATTCAGAAGACGGGTTCACCCAATGGGGCATCCTGAAGCCTAAGGCTTCCATGTTTCTGTGGATCCAGTGGGGCCAAGACAGACACTGGTGCCTTTGGGGGAGGAATGTCTGAACCTGAGAGTGGATCTGTCTGTGGAGACAGCACTCTCCTCATCACCTTGAAAGCCCCCCGCACCTGGTCCAAGGAACACTTCCGGTTCTGAAGAACCAGAGGGGATCCCCAGAACCAAGGGGGTTGGCTCTGAGGCTGAGGTAGGAGCAGAGCTCACCTGTGCCGAGGCCCCGAGAGGCAAGTGTGGATCTGACAACTGTCCGATCCGACTCCCCTCCCCAGACCCAACCAGAGAGTGTTGGCTCCTAGACTCCTCGATTTCTGATGGAACTGAGGATGTCACAACAGTAGCGTGGCCAGAAGATCCTGGGATAGGTCTCGGCTCTGACGGTTCCACTACAATCAGTTCCAGACCTTCCAGCTCCGAGGTCTGGGATCGGCACGCAGGAGGAATCGATGATGAAAGGGTAGAGTGAGTTGGTTCCGAAGCCCTCTGGGTCAGCTCCAGGAACAATTTGGTCAGCGCTAGTGTCATCAAAAATCTCTGCACCACACGATTCACATCATCATCTGAGAGGCTCCTAGAATAATGACAGGAGGGAGCAGGGAATCTTGATGGTTGTAGTAATGGAGATCTCAATGTCGGAGATACCGGCTCCAAAACTGGAGACCGGCTACGTATCTGAAAACCGAATGGTTCCGCAATGAAAGCAGCCGGACTGAAAGGAGTCTCAGGCCCGATAGGCTTTAGGTCCGAAGAGGACATCTTTTCCACTTTTTTGGTCGGCTCCAACTGAGAGTACGAAGAAGGAGAAGACCATCTTTTTCCAGCTTTTTCCGATTTAGAGGAGGGGGACTTGCCAGATTTTGAAGGACCATGACCTTCTTCAAGAGCCTCTGAAAAAGGGGTCTTCAACAATCCTCTCAATATTAATTTATTTTTTCTCTCCAAAAGCACCCTGTGGCTAAAGGAGTGGCATACAGCACGTGACTCCTGGATGTGCACCACTCCAAGGCAATACACACAAACTGTATGCCAGTCAGTGACAGACATTTTTTGGGTACATTTCTCACGTTTTAAACCCAGAGGGTTTGTTATCTTTTGACTGTTTAGTAGACATATTAAGAAAGAGACAACCACAACAACAAACAATATACTAGGAATTTTTTTTTTTAAATTAGAGAAAAAAATGCCCTCTAATTTAGTTCTCTAACTAAAACGAGCTTACTTGTTAATATGCAAATAGCGAAAAAACAAGGTTAAGCACTCTTAGTAAAACGATCCTAACTAAGGAAAAGAAGCAGCTGACTAGAACGGCTCAACTACAAACAGCTAACAACTACCACAAAGTAGCCTGGAAGTTGAAGAAAGAAAAAGGGAAGCCTTCTAACTAAAATGGGCTTAGAGTAAATATAATTGGGATAGAGTGAGAGCAAAGGCCTTGGCCTTAAGGGAAAAATGACGGCCAACACTTAGCTGAGAGATGAGATCATGATCTTTGAGCAGCAAACAAAATCTGGAGTAGAGTTAAGAGTCCTATGCATTATGGGAATTTGGAAGGAACTTGGGGACTGAACTCCTGCTAGAGCTGCCTGACTGTATCAGAGAGATGGCTGTAATCCCATTATTTCAACAGATAGGCTATAACAGGATTAGTTATTAATTGTAGGGAAGTTGTCACCTCAATGTTTTCTAAACCAAGACCAGTTAGTACAAAGACCACTTTCACATATTTATAAACCCCAGACTCCAGCCTTGTTCCCCAGAAGCTATTACATTATTTCTTTTTGCAGAAATACATTAACATCAAATTATTTTAGTAATTTGCTTTCCACCAACAAAATACCTAAACTAGTCTGTCCACCTGTAAAGAAAGCCTTAATTACATCACCTAGAAACAAAAGAAAGCACCAGTAAAAATACATCTCTTAAGTGTCTGGTTTCTTTTCACAGTTCTTGTCAGCTACTTATTTGAAGTAGACTTTAATTATATTTTATAACCTGCTATTACATAAGATGCAGGAGGGCATGTTTCACACGTCATACTGACCAGACATGTTGTATCCTTGGCTTTATATATTCCATTGGTTAGCATTACTGTTACGAATGACCTGTTTGAACATCTACCATTATGTTAAGTTCTTACAGAACTGTACTTTATTCCTGTTAGACAAAACAAGCTGCTAGGAGGGTCCTTTCACCATTGTGAACAAGGTGAGTAATGTCAGTTATACTATGCTGGAACTGCCAGTAATGCTAACCAGTGGAATAATTCCCAAAGCTTTTTATGAAGAGTGGGAGGAGGAAAAATACACTGAATTAGAGTCCAGTAAGTCCTGCAGAATGGTTCAGCAGAATTAAGTTCGGTCTTGGAAACAGCATACATTTTTTATTGTTCTGTAAATGTATGAATAGAGGACCAGATACCTGCTTATAAAATGGACTTGGAGTCCAGGCTGCTACAACTCTTGCAGCATGAACTGTGATGCCATTTGAGATAGATGTACCATAGAAAGAATAGCAATATTTTTACTTATTTAATTTTATTTTAACATTTGTTTACCAGTAAAGTCCGACTGGGACTGAGCCCACTGTCAGCAGAGCCCCAGAGAAAAATGCTCCAGACACACATCTTTGGAATGTGTGAGGAAACCAGAGGAAACCCACACTAATGCAGGGAGGGCATGCAGATTCCACACAGAAGGCATCCCAGCCGAGAACTGAACCAGAGAACCTGTTGGCTGTGAGGCGACAACGCTAACTGCTGCACCACTGCACCTCCCAAAAGGAGATGGCCAGGGCTATTCGTCTGGAAATGGTTTGTTTGAAAACTTCTAACCATCAAAAGAAACGAATAACTGATCAGACTTTCCCTTTACTTGCTCCAATAAAAATCTCAATTGTCAGTGTATATCAAGCAAGTGAAAAACATTTTCAACCTTGCTTTGGGGATTAGGAAAAATGTAGGAAGGTGAATAGATTAAGATATATTTATGTGATCTTCTTAGGCATAAATGATGAATTTGTTCCAAGACAAAACCTGTCCTTATGGAAAACCAGAAAAGGAGGAACAGACATCAAGGCTTATAATTCAGAAACTCTTTCATCAGAAGTTAGAGCAACAAGAAAAACAGTTTTCCATGTACAAAACTTTAAAGAAACTGAAGCAGCTGGCTTGAAGTGTGGTAGAGTCAATTTTTCAAGCAAAAAATTCAGGTCATATGGAGAAGGAAAAAGAAGTTATGTACTCACCATAACATTCCATGTTTGTAGTCCATCTTGCCCTTCATTCTTACATATGGGTTCAGAGCCAATCCTCAGCTCCGACTCGGCCTATTACAAAGCTCAAAGTCTCTTAGTTGGCTTGTGGCTAGGTAGGTATCCCATAGTGTACTAGTACAACCCCCAGATCTTGTTTGCTGCTAAACTATAGAAAGATAGAAAAGGTTATCCAGAAAGAACAACAATAATGAAAGGTCTTCACCCTACCAAAGGCAACACTATCTTGTCTCCAGATCCTTCCAGGATGGGGGTAGGTGGGTGGGTTCGTAAGAATGAAGGGTGACATGGACTACAAACATGGAACGTTATGGTGAGTACATAACTTCTTTATGTTCTGTAGTCCTATCTCGCCTTCATTCTTACATATGGGACAGCGTCCCTAGCACCTTTTTCTCGTGTGGCTCACGGGAATATACTCCTGAGTACCGTGGAACCAAAGGAGGCTCTACCCCTGGAGGTCAAATCCAGTTTGTAATGAGTAACAAAGGTATGAGGGCTAGCCCAAGTTGCTGCTGCACAAATACTGTCAATTTGAACTCTGGCTTGAAAGGCAGCAGATGTGGACAAGGATCTTGTAGAATGAGCCTTAATCTTGAATGGTAGGATCTTTCCATTGGAGGAGTAAATGAGGGAAATACAGTTTGAAATCCAATTAGATAGGGTCACTTTAGAGACTGGCAAACCTATTCTAAACTCAGAAAAGGACACAAACAATTGATCTGACTTTCTAAGTTCCTTAGTCCTGTGAAGGTAGAACCGTAACTGCCTGTGAACATCAAGTTGATGAAATTTGTATTCTGCAGTGTTGGAGTAATCAGGGAAAAATACAGGCAGTTCGATAGTTTGGTTCAAATTGGTCTGAGAGCAAATTTTAGGGATAAAGGAAGGATTTGTACGAAGGTAAACTCTTTGTGGAAAATCAAATAAGGAGGCTTGATTGACAGTGTTTGTAACTCTGATACCCGTCTAGCTGATGTGATAGCTACTAGAAACAAAGTCTTCTAAGACAGAAACTTCAATTGACAAGAAAGTGCAGGCTCAAAAGGAGGGGAAGTTAGTTTGGACAGAATGAAACTTAGATCCCAAGGAAGTACAGGTTCCTGAAAGGGAGGTCTCAGCAAAGTAGCACCTTTAACGAAGGTTTTACATAATCTGTGGGACATCAGATTAGGTTCATGCTGTCCAAAATGAAAGTTAGATATCGCTGCCAATTGGACCCTAATTGTGGCAGCAGCTGATCCCTGATGGAAAAATTCAGACAAAAATTCTAACACCACAGGGATGGATGCTGTGTAAGGATCTACATTTCTTTCTTTTACCCAGATAGAAAATCTTCTCCATTTTCTAGTGTATAACTTCCTAGTGGAAGGTTTATGCAAAGACATAAGTATGTGGGTCACAGCAGGTGAAAGATCATGAAGCCTGACTAGGGATGGAAGTGGAGCAACCACGCTGTCAAGTTGAGGGCGTGGAGGCAGGGATGAAGGGAGCCTGACATGCGTCAAGAGGTCTGGCACTGGATCCAGAGTCCATGGATCATCTAGTAGATGAGGTCCAAGAAAGGGGAGCCAAATCTGGCGAGGCCAGTAAGGAGTGATGAGAATCATCTTGCTTCCCAATAACCTTGGTTTTTGTATCACTTTGGATATGAGCGGAAAGGGAGGGAATGTATAAAGGAGTCCCAGGGGCCAATCATGAATACGTGCGTCTCTTGGTGACTTCCCCGGAGGGGGGATAAGGGAGAAATAGCTGCTGCATTTGGCATTGATCGGGCTGGCAAAGAGATCGCAGCAAGGCTGTCGCCATTTGTGGAAGATCTGTTCCACTACTACCTGATTCAAAGACCACTCGTGAGGCATCAAGATTGCCCTGCTGAGCTTGTCAGCTATCACGTTGGTTGTTCCTGGGATATGCATTGCTACTAGAAAGCATTGGGAAAATATCGCCCACATCCAAACCCGAAGAGCCTCTTGACAAAGGGGGTAAAATCTGGTTCCTCCTTGCTTGTTTAGATACCATACCACTGACCATACCACACCACTGGATAGTTATCGTCACTAGTGGAAGAAAATTGTAAAGTGCTTGCAATGCTAGAAGCAATGCTCTCATCTCTAGGACACTGATATGCAGGTGAGCCTCATGATCTTGCCATGTGCCTTGGACAGTCCTGCCTAGATAATGACCCCCACCCTATCTGTGAAGCATCCGTGGTCACAGTAGCAACGGGTTGGCGAGGGAGGAATAGAGTGCCTGTTGTCAGCTGATTGGGCTGAATCCACCAACGAAGGTCCTTTTTGCACGACTCTGTTATGAGGATATAGTGAGATAGAGGCAGTTGTTGAAGGGACCACTGGGAAAATAAAAGCCATTGAAGAATTTGCATATGAAATCTGGCTAGTGGGACTAGATTTATGGTAGAGGCCATGGTCCCTAAGTTTCAGCACTGTCTTTGCCTTGACTTTCTGTAGAGGAAGCAAACTGTGAATTTGTTGCCTGAGGTTTTGAATTCTGTTTGCAGGAAGATGAGCTAGCATAGCAACTGTGTCTATTTCTGCGCCTACAAAAGTCACAAATTGAGAGGGCAATAAGGCAGACTTTTCCCAATTTATTGTAATCCCCAGCTGCGAACAAAGCTGAATGGTCGAATCTCTGGCTTGTAGGAGAAGGTGCCTGGTGGTGGCGGTCAGGAGCCAGTCGTCCAGGTACGGAAACACTTGGAATCCACAATGTGATCTCAGGTGAGCTGTCACTACCACCATACATTTGGTGAACACCCTGGGAGCTGTGGTAAGACCAAAGGGCAGAACTCAAAATTGGTAATGACTGGCTCCCAGCTGGAAGCGTAAATGATTGCTCGATGCTCTGTCCATTTTTATATGGTAGTATGCATCTTGGAGGTCTATGGAGCACATCCAATTGTCTTTCCCTAACAGAGGGTGTATAGACTGCAGTGTCACCATCCAGAACTTGACCTTCACGGATTTGTTTAGTTTGCTGAGGTCCAAGATGGGCCTCCAGTCCCCTGTTCATTCTGGCACTAAAAAGAATCTGGAGTAAGTTCCGAATCCTATCTGGTCTGTGGGGACAGTTTGGATGACTCTCTCTGAAAGCAAATTTTGCACTTGTACAGTTGCTTGATTCCTGTGATTGGGTGGAACATCTGGGATCTTCTTGGGAGTGTGGGGTAGAAGAGAAAAGGGTATGGAGTATCCTCTGGTGATTATTCTTTGTACCAATTTGTCTTGGGTGATGTTTAGCCAGGCTTCTAGATACAAAGATAAGCGAACCCCGACTGGCTCCAAAGAAGCACATTTGGGCACCACATCAGGAATGCTGATAGGTAGGGCCTCAAAAGGATTTGCGGCCACCCTGGTTTGCGGACCCACCCTGCATCTAGGGCGACGTCTACCATTAGCTCCTCCTCCTCTGTCTCTGAAGGAGGAATCACCCTGTGCATCCGGGAAATCTCTGAGACTTCTTGAACCACATTTTACCACCTTTCTGACCTTTGGGATATGGTCTAGAAAGGATGGTAAAATGTACTCCCATGGCAGAGAGAGTTTTCCCTTCTTGTTCGCACCTGGTGATTGTATCTTTTACCTTAGGTCCAAACAGAGAAGAACCGTCAAAGGGGGCGTTGCTAAAGGTAGACTTGAAAGGCTCCGCAAAATTACATAAGCGCATCCAGGAGTGTCTCCTAAGGGAAACTTCTGAACCCACTGCCCTGCTCGCTCTATCGGCTGCATAGGAGATCAGCCTCATGGAGGAGTTCACGATGGAATTTAAGGTGGACAACTGAGCAGTCACCTTCTCAGGGACTCCTTCAGTACATGTACGTTGAAGAGTATCTCCTAACTCCTTGAGGAGATCTTTCTGAAGCCTAGTAAAATGTGTGAGATAGTTCAGCCATATGAGGGTAAAAGCCACTGAAGAGAAGATACGCTTCCCGTATCTATCCATCGTTCGAGACTCCTTGTTCGGCAGATGGACAGATGAAGATGTTTCCGCTAGCTCCTTCTTAGCGGCCGCTGCCACCACCATGGCATCTACAGGCATGCCCTTGGATAGAAACTCTTTCTCTTTTGGGGCTAAGAAAAATTTGTCGGGTCTTCTGGGGATTGGCTCCACGGCATCAGGCGTTTCCCACACCTTTTGATTAACCAAGTACAAGAGTTTGTCAAAAGGTGGAGACATGCAAGAGGCTGAAGGCTGAGACCCAAAAGCCTTCAGGTACACTGACTCCTCATCAGAAGGGGTGACAGTGGGCCAGCCGCCTCTCTGCTTTAGGTTCTCTAGAATGTCTACAAAGGAGACATCATCAGAGGACGACTTGGGGGAACCTTCTGACTCCTCGAGGTCAGTGTCTGAGGTGATGGACTTATCAGGGGAGTCTACATGCTTCCTCTTGCATGTACTCTTCCAAGGGGGCTCCTCAGAAGGGTATTCCAGGGAGGTCTTGGAAGACTGGAGGCCACCCAACCGGGGCTCCTGAGGCTGCAGGTCTCTGCTGCCAAGGGAGAGAGAAGGTGCTGAGACAGAGGTCGGTGCTTGAGGGGGAAGAGTATCGGTACCCTTGCGCAGAGCTGATGACCGAAACAGCACACTCCTCATCATCTCGAATGCAGATCTCTCCGACTCCGAAAACAGCCCCGGTTCTGAGGAAACAGAGGTAGTCCTCAGCTCCAGAGCGACCGGTTCCAAGACGGATGTAGGGTCTGAGCTCACCCTAGCCGACGCACCAAGAGGGAGACTCGGTACCGAAGAGGTTCGGGTCCGTGTCCCTGTCGGGGCCGACCGGTGAGCTTCGGCTCCTAGACACCACGGATGGTGCCGAAGGTGTCTGAGTGGAACTCGGTTCTGAGACAGCCACAAGGGGAGCTGGAACCGAGGGTTCCACAACAAGCGGCACTGAAATCTCCGGCTCTGAAAGACCAACTTGGCTAGGAGGAACCACAACAGGGAGAATGGACTCAGATGGCTCCGGAACTGACTGGGTCAGAGCCAACAACAATTTGGGCAAAGCAGACAACTTCAAGAGTCTAAGCAGTACTCTTCTCCACATCTTTTTCTGGCAGGCTCTTGGAGGATCTGGATGACAGGGTAGGTGACCTGGATCTCTATAAAAAGGGAGATCTTAAGATTGGGGAGACTGGCAAAAGATTTCTGGACTGGCTCCGATGCAATTTTTCAGTAGTCATCTCCAAAAGGCTTGGGGCCAACCCTGCAGTGTCAACATCGACCACCTCGACCGGCTCCAAGGACAGTGGAGCCGAGGAGGTAGAAGCTTTATCTAGTTTCAATGTTTTCTGAGGAGGTTCCAATAAACTAGTCGGCACTGGAGAATGTCTCTTGGCCAACTTGACCTTCTCTTTTCTAGATGAATGAGACTTTGCAGAAGAAGAGCTTGCTAAGTCTTCCTCGAAGGAATGCTTGAGGAGACCTTTCAGAATTAACTTGTTCTTTCACTCCTGGAGAACTCTGAAACTAAAGGAGTGACAGAAGGAACAAGTTTCCTGCAGGTGAATGGCTCCGAGGCAATAAACGCAATTATTATGACCATCTGTAATCGACATCTTTTGGGAGCACATAAGGCATTTTTTAAAACCCAAAGGTTTATGGTCTTTGGACTCTTTAGACATGGCTATAAGAGCTCTATGAACAGTAAAAAGGAGGACAGGGTCCTCTAACTTAAACGGGCCTTGCCCTAAGACAGATACACACCAAACACAATGAGGACTAGGTCCTCTAATTTAAACGAGCCTAGCCCTAACAAACCACACACACGGAGAAGAGAAACAACAGATGACTAGATCCTCTAACTTAAACGGGCCTAGCCCTGTTATAAAGATTCAAAGTTAAAGCAGAGGACTAGATCCTATAACTTAAACGGACCTAGCTGGAAAGGCGGAAGCTAAGCCAGAAAACAGAATATTAAGCAGCAGGCAAAGTATGAAAGGCAAATAACACTGCACACAATTATTAATCTACAAGAGAGAGAGAAAAAACAAGGTCTTAACACAAACTCGGACCTACGGAAATATAAACTGCATCAGAAAATGGTGCACAACACTGCACACGATATTAATATATGAAAATGTGAAAAACAAGGTCCTAACCACAAACGCAGACCTACGGAATATTAATTTTATTGGAAAACTAGCACACAGAATACCACAGAGAGAACAACCAGGGCCCAACAGCCAACAAATTCTTAAAACTAAGTAAATAGCAAAAACACTACCTATAAGATAACAATCTCTAATATTCAGTACAACTAGCTAATTATAACAAGAAATATTAATAAAATACGAATAATAATGAAAAAGTTTTGAACTTAGCTACGGCCAAGCAAGAAGCACTTCTGAACTCGCAGACACGGCAAATGAGATCTGGGGATTGTACTAGTGCACTACGGGATACCTACCTAGCCACGAGCCAACTAAGAGACTTTGAGCTTTGCAATAGGCAGAGTCGGAGCCGAGGATCAGCTCCGAACTCATATGTAAGAATGAAGGTGAGATAGAACTACAGAACATGGACTTTTCTATGTGGTCTGATGTGAAAGATGTCTATTTCTTTGACCTCTTAATATGAAGAAATGGGTAGCTCTAAAGGAAGGCAGGTTGATAGATGAACCTTCATGGAGGTGTATATGCCAGGCCAAAGTTGAACAGCTCATACAGGTATTGGACAACAAAAGGTATCCCCTAGCTGATAAGGATCCCACTCATTCTGCTGTACTACCAAAGAGAAAATCTCTTCCATTTAGATAAATATATTTTTCCTAGTAGCAAGTTTCCAGGCCTCCTTTATTACTTGTAAAATATCATCAGAAAACTGGTGCCTGAATGGAATCAAAAGTGTATCACCAAATCATGTCGAGTCTTCAGGTTGGGATGGATGAGAAAGCCCTTCTGTTGTGTGAGCAAGCCATCTCATGAGATAATGACTGGTGATTCCCTTTAAGCATTTCAAAGAGAAGGGAGAACCACTGCTGTCTAGGCTAAAAGGGTGGGTCAGCAAGGGAAACTTGAGTTTATCCTTCTGAATTTTCAGAAGAACCTTCTGTATAAGAGGAAAGGAAGGAAAGGCATACAGGAATTTTCACTTTCAAGAAATGGTGAAGATGATAGTTGCCCAGACTTCAAGTGGGCAAGGGATCCTGGAGCAAACATTTTGAAGTTATGGTTCGGACTGGAAGCAAATAAACCTCTGTGCAATACCCCATGATGGCTAATATGAAGGAAGAGTTCCCTTGTTCAACATCCAATCTTGAGGGTCTGCCCTCAATCTGCTCATTTGAACTGCCATACTGTTGGGTTCTGAAGGAGTGTGCACAGCTAAGAGAATGTCCCAAGCCAACACACAGTCGGCACAGGGTGTAAGACTTTGCACCTCCCTCAATTTGTTTATATACCAAATAACAGTTGTGTTGTTTGCCTGAAACTGAAGGGTTCTTGGGGAATCAAAGATGATAGAGGGATTGGAGATCCAAAATCAATACTTTCATTTATTTTATGTTTATATAGGTTTTTGTCCTTTTTTACCAAATTACTTACATTGTCAAACCCTTTCAGCAAGCCACAGGCTGTCTGAAGCATCTATTGAGACACTCCCAAGGGGAGGAGGAATTTAGAATGGAACTCCTAGGAATGGCCTAATTTGTGTGTTCCACCATTGTAAGCCTTTCTTCACAAATGGCAAAAGAGGAATGAGGAAGGTAGAGGATGACAGCAGTGAACCTTTATGGACTTTAGGTACCACTGAATTTTCTTCATGTGAAGTCTGACAAAGGTTGTCATCTGAATGGTGGATGCCATGTGCCCCAGGGTTCTCAACATCTCTCTCACAGAGGTCTGAGGACGGAAAGCAGTACGTTAGGAATATGATCTTCTGTGAAGTAAGGAAAATCACCATTAGAAAAGATTCTATGCAGCAATCTAGAAACACCTGAGAATGAGTAGGAAAACTGCTGGACTTGTTAAAATTCAACGTGAATCCCAGATTCTGACAGAAAAGAATTGGTTATGAACTATAAGTCTAACTCAGTAGTTAGGTGAAGTCTCTCAATACTAACAGGTCCCCTTGTTTAAAAGCTAGTATTTAAAGAAATATTAGTCAAATATCTTTAACTCCAATAACCAGATGCAAATAAAATGTATTATCTGTAATAATCTTGCTACTGTAGTCAGATGTTGCCACATAGAACTCCCCTGATTTATTTGCATAGAAAATCAACACTTCTGACATCAGGGCTTTACTTTTAATTACAGATTTCTTCCAGAAACAAGGGACAGTGCTGAGCCTAAGGCAAAAGAAAATATACTTAATTTACAATATTATTTTGATTATATATTTATTAGTATTTGTTTATCATGGTAATCCAATTGGGCACAAAGCCCCTTTTCAGTGGAGTCCCAAGAAGAAAAGCTCCACCTGTTACAAGTGCAATTTTTGTATACAAACTATCGGAAGACCATATCTTCTTTACATGGGCAAATAATCCAGTTCGTTTAACGGGTAAGTGAAAATTGCTGACATATACAAAACAAATTCAAGGCTCATGGGCAACAGCCGTATCAACAACTGACATCCATCCATCAATAACCCATTTTTCCCATTTCTGCACGCGGATCAAGAGTAATACATCAACAATATCAATCATCTAGAGCATTAAAATGTGCACACCACCGGGTGACAAATGGCACACAAATAATTAAGGAAATGTATCCTGAAAAGCTCCCCAAAGTCAATTTTCCTAACCCATTTATTCTGATTTTGACTTTGTAAGTCTGCCATTAGGATAACAGAAAATCTCTTCCAATAGTTTCCAATCAAAACTACACTTACATAAAGATAGCATGTAAAGAACAATTTATACTAATTTATAACAAAACTGAAAATATATATTAACTACATACACAACTACACATGAAGTCACTAAAGCCACTACTGCAAAAAGTCACAATATAACAGGCCATCTCTACCAGGGAATTCACTTTGAGTCCCCTTTTTTTGGAAGGTGAAAGCTTCTCATAGTATTAACAATATGAGGAGAGGAGAGTGATACCACAGACCACCACATGATTCCTAGTTATAAAGAAGGCTTTACAGCAAACACCAGGAAGGATAATGTCTAACTGGGGGAGGGCTGGGAAATATGCAAGGAAATATTATGGAAAGGAAAGAGAAAGAAAAACTTTGATCAGAATAAAAAAAAACTACTCGCACTACTTATTTGTATGAAAAGGATCAATTATACTGAGCCTCAACAATATTTTTCATGTGTAAAATTCCTTATTTTGTAAACCAAACCAAAAGCAATATACATATAAGAGCAATTCCTCAAATTTTCTCTAAATGAGTTCAAAGCTGACCTCAAATTCTCACAGTAAATGCAATAATTTCAGCTCATCTGATATAACAGAAAACAGTAGCACGGTACAGCAATAAGGAAGTCCATTACATAACAAAGTAAAGCTTGTAATTTAACATAGAACACTGACGTCCCACCACTGGCAACTTACCTTAAATGAGAAGTATTGCTCTAGGTATGTGAACCATTAGACCCTACCCAATAAGGTAGTAAGAATGCTGTTACCTCACCTTCAAGTATCCTGTGTTATAGATGATGACAGAAAACATAACTATATGACAAGAGGAAAAAGGAAGTGAAGAAAGAGGAAGGCAATATAAATTATGGGAACGGAGGGAATATCAAATTTAAGGAACACTACTCTGTCAATAAGAAAATTCAAAAGAATTTTACGTTGAGTCTGTCATGTTGATAAGGAAATTCACTCTGCAACAACGTTATGAAAGTGTTAGATACACAGTAAGATACCCATAGCCATGTGAAGGTAGAGTGCCTCTGGTGCCAAAAACTCCTCAGGCCAAGTACTCTGACATGCTTAGACAGTTGAAAAAAAACAATGTGACCAAGTATAACCCCTGAACAGCAGCACCAGACATCAGTTTCATGCTTAAAACCTCTTAAGTGTATTGCTGTAAGATGGAAACATGCATACCTTATTGTTCAGTTTCATGTAGATTTTTATAAATAGAAGTAGCAGAAGATCACTTCAACCAATAATGTCAAGTAGTGGCATCTGAAATAAAGCTAGATACCCAACATGGAAGATGCCTCATTCAAAACACAGTTATAACGAAAATTAAAGGTTATGTCTTACCATAACTTGGCATTTGTGTTGTCTTCCTTCATTCATCCTCAAGATAGGGTCTCAGATACGACCCTCAGATCCGTCTTGGCAACATTCCACAGACTTGGATCTGACTCTCAAGCTCCTCCCTTGTACCCACAATGCCCTGCATCCACCCAACTACCTCAGATTGAGTTTGCCAAATGCAGAGAATTAGCATTCAGACATCAAAGACTGGCAGAAAAGGCTCAGACATAGGACATAACAGTCCCTTCATCATCCAGGTTTCTCAAGAAGAGAAAGGCAGGGGGAAAGTGAGGATAAATGAAGGAAGACAGCACAGATGCCAAGTTATGGTAAGACATAACCTTTAAATCTGATGTTGTCTCCTTCATTCCTCCTCACAATAGGGTCAGAGTCTCCAGATACGTCAACCCTGGGTGGCCTCATGGAAGGATATGCGGAGCACCATCAAACCAAAGGAAGCCCTGCTTCTGGAAATAACATCCAACTTGTAATGCAGTAAAAAGGTGTGAGTATTAGACCATGAAGTTGCCGCATGAATGTCAAAAATGGAAGTTCTTGACTAGAGGGCTGAGGAAGTAGCCATAGATCTGGTGGAACGTGCCCTTGGAGTTTTAGATAATTCCAATCCTTTGGATGAGTAAATCAACAAAATGCAGTTGGAAATACATTTTTCCAAGGTAATTTTTGATACTGTTTGTCCAAAGTCTATTAGAAGAGAAAGCCACAAAAAGCTGATCAGACTTCCTGTGCTGTTTAGTCCTGTGTAGGTAAAAACAAAGTAGTCTATGAATGTCTAGAAGATGAAGAACATACTCCCCTTTGTTATAGAAATTGGGGAGGAACACTGGCAATTGGATGGATTGATTAATATTGTTCTCGGTAGCTACTTTAGGCATAAAGGATGGATTACTGTGTAAGGATACTCTATCTTTATGAAACATAATGTAAAGAGGTTTAGAGGATAAGGCTTGTACTTCAAAAATGCTCTTAGAGGAAGTTACATTCACCAAAAGGGCTGTCTTCCATGACAGAAAGGTTCAACCCTATCATTAACTGGGAAAACTACTCGTGTACCAACACCTTTGCCCAACGTGTTTTGTAATTCATAAATTCCAATGCCCTGGATCAACTAATCCATAGCCCCACCAGGGGCTCCAATATCCTAGACCTGGTCATTACCAACATGGGAAATCGATGCTCCACACCTATGGTCACCCCCTCTTTGGTCAGGTCAGACCATAAGCTAATCACCCTTAACATCCACATCCCACCCCCACCCCCCAGTAAGGAAACCTCCATAGACAACTTCTCCAAGGCCAACTTCATGCTACTCAAGTCAGAAGTTACAAACTTCATGACACCCATGCAGACGGGAACTGAAAGTTCGACTGCTGAGTCCTACACTAGGGCACTGTATAAACACATCCACTCATGCATGAATCGTGCCATCCCAAATAGAACCAAGATGCTCTGCTCCAAAAAAAGGAAGCCAATCTGGTGGTCCCCTGCCATAAACAAACTTTACAACAAAAGGAAGACACTGTTGCAGAAAAGAGGAAAATCCTAGGATGCAAAAAACTCCCTTACCACCCTTAGTAAGAAGCTGAGATCCCTCATAAAATCCTCCAAAGCTAGTTACAAAAATAAAATTGCCAAAGATTCCCAAGACATCCACAAGGCATTCTATAACTATGTCAAGAATCTAAATGGCAATGCTCAAATCTGTTCTGAGCTACAATAGAATGGCATTAAATATACTGATCCCAAGAATTTTGCCAATATCCTGACAGATCGATTCAGTGCCAACTTCACCCCCTCTCACCCCCTAAATGGCCCATCTCAATACCGGAAGATTGCCAAATTCTGGTAATAACAGCCGCACAGGTAAAAAACGCACTCTCCAAAGCTAAGAATACAGAATCCATGGGACCAGATAACATCCCGGGCTGTGTACTACATGAACTACAAAATGAACTGGCACCTCACCTAAGTGTCATGTTTAATCATACTCTCACCTCATGCTTCGTGCCCGCTGACTGGCGCACAGCTACAGTTATCTCACTCCACAAGGGGGGATACACCTTGGATCCCAGGAACTACCTCCCCATCAGTCTGACAAGCCTGATCTGCAAGGCCATGGAACGTATTATCATGGAACTTATAAACAAAGACATTGGCAACCTTCAAACACTGGACCCCACTCAGTTTGGGTTCATGAAGGGCCGATCTTGTCTCCTGAACCTGACTGACTTCTTTGAATCAGTCTCCAGAGCCGTGGACTAGGGTAAGGCGGTCCACACAGCCTATCTGGACCTCGCCAAGGCCTTTGACACCATCCCCCACTCTGGAATCATAGATAAACTTACTAAGCTGGGCATTATTCCCTACTTCACTCGATGGGTTGCCAACTGGCTTACTGACAGAACCCACACTGTAAAAGTAGCTGACTCCAAATCCAGCTCCAGACAAGTGACAAGTGGAGTACCTCAGGGTTCAGTCCTGGGACCTCTCGTGTTTGGCATCTACTTCTTTGAAGTACAGGCCAACACTAAGGGACTCTGGCTAACAAAGTTTATAGATGACTGCAAACTGGGAGCCATTATTGAATCCCCAAATGATGTGGATACTCTACAAAAGGGCCTTAAGAAACAGATGCTTGGTGCCAGAGCCATGGGCTCAAGCTCAATGCCAAGAAATGTATAGTTATCCCCTTTGGGAAAAAACATGTACCCGTAAATTACCACATAGGTGGCAGTACACTAAACACCGAAAGTGTGATAAGAGACTTAGGGACACAGGTGGACAGTGGTCTCACCTTCAATAACCACATTGCCACAACAGTCAGGAAATCCTTCTATGTGGCACACCTCATCACTAAGGGCTTTTCATCCAGAAAAAAGGAGGTCATTGTCCCACTGTACTCATCCCTTATTAGACCTATTGTAGAATACAAAGCTCCATTTGGTATGTACCTCTCAAGACATCTGCAACAACTGGAAAGGCCGCAGAAATACCTCACTAAAAGAATTACAGGCCTAAAGCAGATGCCCTATGCTGACCACCTTAAAAAACTCCAGCTATACTCTGTCGCATATTGTCTACTCCGAGGCGATCTCTACTTAACATACAAGGCCATGTCAAACCCAGAGCTGTTGAACATGCTACACTTAAAGAAATCCCAATCCCTCAGAGCCACACGCTCCAGGGATCTAAACCTTGTCATTACAATAAACAAAACATGCTGGAGGGATAGGTCCCTGACCCAGAGACTCCCCAGACTCTAGAATAGCCTTCCCATACATAACAAGCAGAGCGCCTCTTTGGCCCTCTTCAAAAGGAACCTTGCTGATTGGATGGGAGAAAGGAAATTCACCCCGGGGATCACGTCAGTTGCCCTGCTAGACAGTGGTCCAGGGAAGTAAACAGTGTGGGAAGAAATAGCCAGGGAATTGTTATGGCTAGGCTTGTATAGGCCCTTGGGCCGATAGCCTAGTACTAGCCTATGAACCTATAAAAGGTCTCTACATCAAAGGCTGTAGCACAACAGTGTGGCCCCATGGGGAAGATGGATCCTTAATTGGGGGCCTTAATAAAAAGACACCCTTCATGAAGGATTTGCATAGTCTAAAGGTGAACAGAGAACATGAATGACTTGCTGTATGAAAACTGGAAATAGCAGGTAACTGTAATTTGATAGTGGAGAAGCTAGCATCTTCACTGAAAAGGGTACTGAGAAATAGTAACATGTCTGAAACTGGTGCTGAGAAAGGGTTGATTTTCCTGCTTGTGGCCCAAATAACAAATCTTGTCCACTTATTGTTGTATACTTTTTTTGGTGGAAGCCTTTTGCAAGGCCAAAAGAATTTTTCAGACTGGGGACTTAAGCCTGGACTGTCTCACTAGGGTTGGAAGTGGAGAAACCAAGCGGTCAGTTTGAGGGCTCAAAGGTTCAGATGTCGCATTCCTGACGGGTGAGAAAGGAAGTCCTGACTTGGCTCCAGAATCCAAGGAGGATATTTCAGATGAAACCACAGAAGGGGGAACCACACCTGTCGCGGCCAGAAGGGGGCAATAAGGATGACTGAGCTCTTTAACCTGCTTGCCTTCCGAAGAAACTTGGGGATGAGCGGAAGAGGTGGGTAAGCATACAGGAGACCTGGGGCCAATCGTGAAATAGTGCATCTGGCGGGGGCTCCCCCAGAGGAGGGATCAGAACAAAGAACTTGCTGCATTTGTTGTTGAGGGGAGAGGCAAAGAGGTCACAGCAAGGTTGACCCCAGCTGCTGAAGATCATGTTCGCTACTGATTGGTTGAGGGACCATTCGTGCAGAATCAGGAGTGATCTGCTGAGTCTGTCTGCCAGATCAATGGTTCCCCAGGATATGTGTTGCAATTAGAAGGTGGTCTGAAGATATTACTCATGCCCACACTCTCATGGCCTCTCTGCACAAGGGGTAAGAATGGGTTCTTTCTTGCTTGTTGATGTACCAGACAACTGACATGTTGCTGGTGTGTACAGCAATAGTCTCCAAGGGGAGAACATCCTAAAAGGCTTGCAATGTTAGTAGGACTGCTCTCATCTCTAGTACACTGATATGCAACCTGGTCTTGGAAGGTAACCATGTGCCGTGGACCATCTTCCCATTATAATACCCCCCACCCAAACTGGGAAGTTTGTGTGGTCATGGTGGCTATCAGGGGGTTGTTCAAAAATGGTCGGCCTAGAATAACACTGTCTGACTGTATCCACCAACTGATGTGATGCCTGCAGATGGGAGCCGATCTGATGTGAAGGGGCAAGGGCTGAGACAGAATGGACCACTGAGTGGCTAACTTCCACTCTAGAACCCACATGAAAAACCTGGCTAGGGGAACTAACAAAATAGCTGCAGACATGGACCCTTGGACCTGCAGGATCAATCGAGCCATGGGGGATTGTCGGGCTAATAACTGCTGTACCTGATTCCTTGGAGTGGCTACTCGGTGAGAAGGAAGAGAAGCTATCTGATCCCTTGTGTTGAGCTGCATACCTATGAATTCTAGCTTCTGAACTGGAGTAAGGTTAGATTTGATCATGTTTATGGTGATGCTCAGGGACTGCAATAACTGGAATAAGTAGTCCCTGGCTTGGACTAGCCAATGCCTTGTGGAATTGGTCAGGAGCAAATCGTCTAACTATGGAAACACTTGGGAATCCCGAGCCTCAAGTGAGCTACTACCACTGCCATGCATTTGGTGAACACCAGGTGGGCTGTAGTGAGCCCAAAGGGCAGTGCTCTGAACTGGTAGTGATTGGCTCCCAGACAGAAGCACAGGTATCTCCTGGAGTGCCTGTCTATTTTGATGTGATAGTACGCATTCTTGAGATCTACTGAACACATCCAGTTGTACTTGTGCAATAGTGGCAGAATGGACTAAACCATAATCATTCAGAACTTCGACTTCTTTACATACTCTTTTAACCTGCTCAGATCCAGGATGGGTCTTAGGTCCTCTATCTTTTTCAGCACCAAAAAGAAGTGGGAGTAGGTTCCGAATCCTCTCTGTTCGGCTGGGACCTTCTGGATGACTCTTTTTTGCAACAATTGTTGGATTTCCTGTGCTGCCTGTTCCCACTGACTTTGTAGCACATTGGGAATGGTTTTGGAGTTTGTAGGTAGCAGGGAAAAAGGAATATAATAACCTCTGGATATTACACTTAGCACCCAATGGTTTTGACTCATATGGGTCCAGGCTTCGGAGTGTAAAGCTAGTCACCCTACCCGACTGCCTCCAGAGACGGACAGTTGGGCAGTGCTTCAGGAGGGCTAGTAGGGCTTATTGGGAGGGGGTTCCCTAAAGCCCTGGTTGTGCAGATCCCCTCTGCCAATACGATGGCAATTACCATCAAACCATCCCCTTCTGCTTCTAGAGGAGGGTTCTCCACGCAGGTCCTGGAAAGCCCCTTGGGACATGTAGAACCACATTTTTTTGCCTCCACGTTGGTTCCCAGAGAAGGACCTCTGGGGGGTAGAAAACTATTCCAACAGCAGAAAGGGTCTTCCCATCCTTCTCACTGTGGGTAAGTGTGTCTCTAACTGATGGCCCAAAAAGAGAGGAGCCTTTGTAAGGGGCATTGACAAATGATGCCTTAAAGGACTCTGCAAAATCACACAGCCTCATCCAGGCAAGCATGTCTCCTTATGGAAAGTCCTGAACCGGCTGCTTATGAGGTGCCCTCTGTGCTATGGAAGATTAACCTCATGGATGAGTTGGCGACAGACACAAGTAGTCAGCTGGGGAGAAACTTTCTTAAATTCCTCTGCAAGCATGGACTCAGAGAGAAGCTGACAGTACTTTGATCAGGTCCCTTTGCAGCAGAGTAAAATGATCCAGATAGTTTAATGACCTCAGTGCAAAGGTTTCCAAGGTTTAAACGTGCTTCCCAACCCTGTCCAGCACTCTAGACTCCTTGACAGGCGGATGGACATTGGCAGTTTCTTCTGCCAGGTCTTTCTTGGTGACCGCCGCCACCAATATAGTATCGACTATGGGACCCTTACTCCAGTGTTTCCTGTCTGTGGGGGCACTAGAAACTGATCAGGCCACTTGGGTATGGGCTCGATGGTGTCCAGTTCCTTCCATGCTTGGCAAGACACTAAATCCACCACAGTATCTGCCTGGCGGGGGGTCACCCAGGATGTAGATGGGTTCGTACCGAATGCCTTCAAGAGAACAGACTCCGCAGAGGAAGGAGGTTGAGCAGACCACCCACATTTTGCTTTAGGATCTCTAATATGTCCCCAAACTAGAAGTCTTCAGGTGGGGATTGAGGTATCCTTCCCCCTGATCAAAGTCAGTATCCTCAGTTAAGGACTCCAAAGGGGAGTACAAGTGCCTCCTTTTGCACATCCTCTTCCGAGGGACTTCCTCAGCTGGGTGCTCTGGAGAAGTGCCAGAAGAAGGGATCCTTCCTGAGCAAGGAATTCTTGGAGGCCATTTGGGACAGGAAGACTCATGGCAGGATGAGAGAGAGCAACAGCCTGGATCCGACAGGGGTACTGAGGCGGACTGGGGGACCTGTGGGGTCAGATCTACAACCTGGGAGAAAACCCTCTCCACTACCTGGAAAGCCAAAGGAGAAGCCCTTTCTGTCTCCCCTGGAGCCAAACTCACAAAGGAAAAATGGGCAGGACTCACTCCAGATCCACGGGCCCCAAAAGGGATTGGACTTGAGTTATCGAGTGCTGAAGCGCCTAAGGGAAGGAACAGCCCTGAAAAGGACAGGGCCAATACCAGCCCCCCAGACCCAGCACCAACACCATGGCTCTGAGACTCGCTCTGCTCTGAAAAGGCTGGAACAGGGCTCATCAAGGGCATCCTCAGCAATGAGGAAAGGAGTTTCCTCTCTGCTGAGTCTAACGCACATGGTAGCCCCGAATACCGTGACTCCGAAGCCAAGGGATGGACTGGAGTAGGATCTCTGTGGCGTGACCTGGGTAGCTCACGGATCTGATAGAGAATGGAGCCAAGACTACTCCCATCTGGATCTGGGCCTTAAGAAACCTCCTTCACATCCTGTCCATGCCCACCTTGGACCAGCTTATTGAGGACCTGGAGGAAGCCGACGAGGGGGGTCAGAAGTGGTTCAATTTGGAGGATGGAGCTGAGGACTTCGTCGAAGTCCTCAGATCCAACAGAATGAGATCCAAAGTTGGAGTTGGCGAAGGCATAGGGGATATGGTAATGATCTCCCCGGACCCATACAGGCTGTAGGATCTGACTAGGGAGGTACCTTATGCAAATCTGAAGGAGTCGAATCTACAGATTTCTTGAGCTTCTTGTGATCAAGACAGTCCCTCGGGGAGGCAGGGAGGGACCTCTTTTTAGACTCACTAGGAGCAGGCGACGCAGAGGAAGAAGCCAGAGAAGGGATCTGAGCCTCTGGAGCTGAGAAGGGAAGAAAGCCCCTAAGAATGAGCTTATTTTGTTGGTCTGCAAGAGCTCGAGGACTGATGACAGCACAGATGGAACACTCCACTTTCACGTTATCGGCACCCAGGCAGTACATACACTCCTTGTGGGCATCCTGACTGGGGATTTTACGACCACAAGAAGTGCAGCGTTTCAAGCGGGAACCAATTTGTCCACCATAACCCAACAAAAAGAGCCTGCCAAAAATAACTGGCACAAACAGAAAGCAAGTTTTAATACATAAAAAAACTACCAAACTCTAAACTCTACAAGTCAAGAAGTAGTCCTAAACTTTCACGTTAATCTACCTATTTTAGGAATTCACGCAAGTTTAAATTAAACTAACCTACTCTACTTTTTTTTTTAGATGCGCACACACACACACACACACACACACACACAATTACTCAAGAGAAAAAAAGTGGGAGAAAGTAATACAATACAACCACCAACTTACAAATTCTGAAGCAAAAGCTATCAAAAATACCAAAACCACGCTTGAGAGACGAAATCTACGTCTATCTCACTGGAGCAGCAAACAAGATCTGAGATAGCTGGGTGGATGCAGGACATTATGGGTACGATGGAGGAGCTTAAGTCAGATCCAAATCTGTGGAATGTGGCCGAGCCAGATCCAAGGGTCAGATCCAAGACCCTATCATGAGGAAGAATGAAGGAGACAACATCAGATCAACTGTTTACCTTACATCACTATTCAAATATGTTCAAAGAATAACAGAGTATAAGTGTAATTACTCATAGTAAATACCAACTCAATCCTTTTGGTGTCTCAAGGAAGACACATTAGTGTTTCAAAAATTTCAGACATTCATATTGGTGGTTTTATGCCACGAATGATTAGACCATACTTCTCTGCAGCTTACACTGCTAAATTGTAGGATAACAGGACAGAAACATACACTGCTAAATTGTACGATAACAGGACATTAAGAATAATCCCTTGTAGTAGCCTAACAGATAACATCTAATATCATAAACTGGTGGTTCTTCAAATAATACTGCATACCTTCCATTCAAAAATGAATGCAGCTATAAGGAGCAGACAGTGTTTTTATTATACTAACATGTAATACTTCCCATCTAGTGACAAGCAAAACTGTGGCAGGATATGTACAGTTTCAATGCAGAGTTGTTTGATAAATTAACTGCAATGTGATAGCCTCTATTACTCTTCAAAAAAGCAAGGGATAGTAAAATGCATGCCAATTTATGAATTATTACGTTTAAATCTGCAGACCTAGTCTATAGTCAGTTTCAATATACATAACATGCTCCATTTTCAATACCCAAGTCATATGTATCGGTTAGAAAAGGAATACAGATCATACCTCAGCTATCTGAACTCAATTTTTAGTAGTCTTACAGCAGCTCTTACTTATTCTGTTTGACTTACAGTTTCCTTTTGCTACCTTTTTCCTTCCTGACTACTTAGTTGCTTAAAATGTAAGCTAACACAAATAGTTAAATACTACTGCTTAAAATGTACCTTCTTCAGCTCCACCTCCCCTTACCTCTCAACTTCTTAGTGCAATAAATCTGAACAAAGCCAAAACAATTGAGGGGACAAAGTCCCAAAATCCAAGATAGATTTTAAATATTGCTCTTATAAACTTAGAACACTGACACAACAGGCTTTGCTTTAGCATGAATTTTCTGATGACTATGAACTCAAACGACCTTCATTATCCAATTACTTCAATTCTTAATGATTTGCCAAAACACAAATTGTATGATTAACAGACCAAAAATGGAAGTCAGAAACCTGAACATTCTGTGACAATATAGACAGCTGAGAGATATGCTTCCATTTCCCAGGAAGGAAGCATTGAGACAGAGACAGAAGTAATGCAGAAGGCATTCATACATCTAAATCTATAAAATGCAACAGAACTCTACTATCATTGCTTTTGACACCATTCCATAAATCTACAGACAGGACCTTTCAGATCATATTCTTACATTCAGAAAGGAAAATAATCCCAGAAAATCAATTTGCAGTTGGATGTGTCTAGGTTTGCTGCATCTGCAGAAGAAGCAACTAATATCTCTCCAGCAACAGTTCTTATTCTGCAGGATCCTCAGGGTTTTCCAGGCAAGCTGAAACACATAATCTCTTCAATGTGTCCTAGTTTGGTCCTAAAGCCTCCTCCCACTGGGTAGTGCCGGGCACATCTCTAACAGCACACAATGAAAGAGCATCCTCACAAGGTGCCTAAATCACCTGATCCTCTAAGCCAGGAGAAGCAGTGACTTTACCCTGAGATCCTCCAGGATCTCCAAGCTTCTCACCCAGTTATAGAATAAGGCCAACAATCCTACGAAGCAGCCTGCTCTTCTCACTCTTTTGGTCATTGTTCAAAGTTTGTGGCCACAGGAGAAGATGATGGCATGGCAAGGCTGGTAAATTGCGAGCTTCCTGCTATGATTCATCTCTCCCTTCACCACAACTGCCTGTTACAGCACGGGAAGCAATGTCACTGCAGCCTCCAACCACCTGTTAATTTCCTAAGCCCTCACTATCCTATAACCAAGATACTAAAACTCCTCCATATCAGGTAGCTACTCCCACAAACTGTTCCCTTCTTTTCCAGGACAGAACCACACCCTCAGATATGGAAGTGTTAATAACAATCCTGGCTGTTTCACACTCCACTGAATGTTACAGATTACAGTTAACTTGCCACCCTAAGATACCCCAGAGGGATACATTCTATATCTTGGCTTCTCCTTGATACCCTGGCCCTGGAAATCATGAACAGGAGGTAAGACAAGACACATACTTGGTAGGGTCCCACACCAAGCTCGAAAGTATTCATCAATGCAGAAAGTGTGGACACAACCTTCATACCATAAATATGAGGAATGAATGACTGTATTACAAACTAACAGTCTGAATGTTCTTTAGACTCCTTATTGCTACATACTATAATTTTGAAGCTGTTTTTGTCCGTCATATTTTCAACATACTGTAAAGAGTTTGCAGTTAATGACATGTCCTTTAGTTTTGTTTTACTGAACAATTGTAAATACTTTATCATAACCAACTCATTTGATAATTTTAGTACCCCAAGATAAGACTGAAAACAGTCCAGCAGGACCAGTGTGCTAACCTAGTTAACACATTTTTAAATAAATAAATGGTATGTAACAGCACTTCTAAAACCCTGTACTATTATAATGCCGCCCGCATGTCATTCTAGAATAATCAGTTATATATCTTCTCTAAATCTATAGAACATATACAGACTTTACTGGTAAACTTCCATCACCCTCCAATATCTGTGCAAGCAGAAACAGTTGCCCTACGGCTATACAGCAGCCAGGATGAAATCTGCATTCTCTTGATATAGAGCCTCGGCTATCAGATGAAGTCTCCTTTTATAATCCTTACATAGGTTTTACATAGAATAATTAGAAGTGTGATCCTTCTATAAAAGGAACACACCCTCCTGTTCCCGTTGTAAAAATGGAAAGCCAACATCCCAGTCTGCCATTTAAGAGGTGCTGTTCACCACTTGCACACCACACAAAAGTGAATTACCAGCTCAGCCTAACAAGAGGAAGTGCTTTTAATGTTTCCATCTAGATTTTATCCCTATCCACAGTCTTGCCCCATGAAATGTTTAATTGCCACAGTGACTTCATCTACAGAGATGGACCCATTCCCTCCAGATGGTCCTGGCATTGCCTCTTCAGAGACGGACATATCCAGCAGCATTTCCTCTACCTCCATACAATGTCCCCAGTCATGGTCAGCATTTCTCAACTGGTGGTGAGAAATGCTGGTGCAGTGTTCCACCCTGCTCCTGAGTCACCACGTGGTTTCTGACAGTGTATGTAAGTAGTTTTTCATGCCCTCACCACTCACTCCCAAACCCAAGCCTTCATTTTAGTCACTACCACAAGTATTGCTTTCCTCATCTGTTGTTCTCCATCAGAGAAATCATGAGAGATTCCCTCATACAACATAGCAGAAAAAGCCTTCTTTAATTAGATGATTTCCCACATCACTGGTTTCCACCAGTGGGATCCAGTATTAGAGGTAAAATAAGCAGTGGCCACCAAGAAACAATAGATCCTAGCTACCATTTTAACTACTAAGGTCTTAAGTAAGGTTCATTCAAACTCTTTATCCACAACATCCCTGATATATGAAAGAAAGTCATCAAGAGTTGGGAGATGAACTCCTCCCATAAGCCATCAGCTACTAGTCACTCACAGGACACCATTATATGGGTGGGTTTCTGACTTCTGCCCAGCCATCTCCATGGTCATCTGATTCAACTCACCACCAAGTGGTCCAATACTCAGCTGTTAGGTGCATATGCACAAGCAATAATACTTTCTTTACTCTACTGGAAACTGCAACTGCACTGAGATGCCCTCTTACCCATATACCCACATGTGCAAAAATCTAACTGTATGGCACAAAAACTTAAACTGGCAACGTTGGTATTTCTAGCAATGTAGATAAAAAATGGATCCTGGAAACAATTTTGTCAAATGGTACAGAAGCACAAATACATAAAATAAAAAAAATGAACAGAATCACCACGGCTAAAGAAAAAGGTTAAAACTTTAATATAAGAACAGAATAAGCGCTTTCGCGGCCTAGCAGCCGCTTGTTCAGACTCAAGTAACAGCAGCATTCTTCTCCCTATTTAAAAGCAGTCAGTCATATTAATTAAGAACTCCATCCTTTTACAGAAACACAGACCAATACAATGCTAATACACTATCAGTACTTAGTAAAAATTTTACAAAGGAAATACAGCAGCATAAAACCACACATTTCAATGATTTTTCATTAAAAATATATATATAAAAAATATATAAAAAAAATCAATGGTGGAGTGTCCGTGCACGCAACAATGGTTTAACAGATACATTGTCATTTATTCCTGGTGTCTTTACTGTATTAAAAAACATAATCCAACGTAATTCAGCCAACTCAGTCTTATTCCTAATATCACCCCCCCCTCTAATGTTGTCTCTCACAATTTCCAACACAAAAAACTTGAAATGGTGCTGGGGCCCACTAACTCTGACATTATGTGGTAAAGCACTGCTCTCTTTAATTTTCCTGATGTCTCCAACATGTTTACGGATATGTTCCCTCAAAGATCGATTAGTCTTACCTATGTAGAACACAAAACAGACTTCACAAAAAAAAGAAGTTATGTACTCACCATAACATTCCATCTGAGTAGGTAACTTCATTTGTCAGCAAACTGTGGGTATCGGATCCGAATCGGATCCGAGCCGGCAGCTTTATTCGGCTAAGATCTGAGCTCCAAGCTCCTCCCCCTTACCCATAACCCCCTGCCATCCTTCTCTGTGCTCAGATCGAGTTTGCTTAGCATTATACAATACTACAACCAAAGGATCAACTAAACATCCTAACCTAATGTCATCTGGTACAGAGAGCACAAAGATCCTAAAAAGGGACGAACTACAGGTTAGGGGGACGGAGGGGGGGTTGGTTGCTGACAAATGAAGTTACCTACTCAGATGGAACGTTATGGTGAGTACATAACTTCTTTATCTGAAGTAGTCAACTTCATTTGTTCATCAACCTGTGGGACAGATTCCCCAGCTATCTAAAAAAACTTGGGAGGTCCTCATGGAAGAATATTCCGGAGCACTGCAGAGCCAAAGGACGCCCTCCCTCTGGAGATTATATCCAGCATGTAATGGGTAATAAAGGTATGGGATGAAGCCCAAGTGGCTGCTGAACAAATGTCATCCAAGGACACCCTGGACCAAAAGGCAGCAGAAGTGGAAATCGATCCAGTAGAATGGGCGTGAACTCCGACAGGTTCTGGTCGGCCAGAACTCTTATATGCAAGACGTATACATTGTGAAAATCATTTGGACAATGTAGCTTTTGATACAGGTTTACCCAAAAAGGGTTTAGCAAAGGATACAAGGAGTTGCTCAGATTTCCTGTGATCAGCAGTCCTGTGTAAATTATTTATTTTATTTATTTTATTTTACATTTGTTTACCGGGCTAGTCCAACTGGATACATGTCCATTTTCAGTAGAGGCCCGGTGAGTTAAGCTCCAAGCTAGGACAATGAAATTAACACAATAACATCTAAGGGTATATGAGCTTGATAAAAACTATTAACAGTATGTATAGCAGGTTATCACAGTAAAATGTACAGTGCAGAATACAGGCATAACAAAGGATGCAAGTACAATCTACATTTATAGTGCAGAATACAGGCATAATAAAGGAATGTAAATATAATCAAGGTAGTCAAGAGATAATTAGTAACATAGTTTAGAAAGGAAGGCGTTGCTATAATGAGTAGGCGGGTTAGGAAGAGTAGAGTATATAGAGACACTTAGACTAGTCAGGTTTAGAGCATGGCCATAACCAGTGTGTATTGAGGAATACTTTCAATTTCAAATAGAACCTCAACTGTCTGTGCACGTCCAAATAATGTAATTTGTATTCACCTTTGTTTTGATAATTTGGGAAAAAAAATGGTAAGGTGATAGACTGATTAATGCTGGACTCAGAGGTGACTTTAGGTAAGAAGGAGGGACTGGTCCTGAGGGAAACTCTATCTTTATGGAAGACCAAATATGGAGATTTGGTGCAAAGGGCTTGAAGCTCTGAAACCCTTCTAGCCGAAGTGATGGCAATGAGAAAGGCCGTTTTCCAAGATAAGTATTTAAGATCCACCGAAGCTGCAGGTTCAAAGGGAGGGCCAGTAAGAGCCTGAAGAACAGGGGTTAAATCCCACGGAGGAACTGCATCCTTAACAGGAAAGTACCTTTTACGAAAGTTTTGCAGATCTTGGAAGAAGCTAATGAACCGAGATCACTTCCCACATGAAAGTGTGAAATTGTTGCTAATTGGACTTTGACGGTGGAGAAGCTGGCACCTTGATCAAATAAGTGTGACAAAAACTCTAATACAGCTGGTATCGGGGCTGTAAAAGGATCCATATGTCTATGTTCCGCCCAGATCGAAAAATGTTTCCATTTGCTCTTATAGACCTTTCTGGTAGAAGGCTACTAAAATAGCTTTAACAGAGGAGGAGATATCAGGAGTCCTAGCTATGATTGGAACTGGATCAACCAAGCTGTGAGCTTGAGATTGTCCAGGTTTGGAGTTGTCAACTCCAGGGGGTGAGAAATCAGATCCGGAGTGGGATCCAAAATCCATGGAGGATTAACCAGATGAGACCATAGGCAAGGGAACCACGTTTGACGAGGCCAGTATGGGGCTATGAGGATCACTCTGCTCCCCAACCGACGAGCTTTCTGCAAGAATTTTACCATGAAGGGGAGAGGTGGATAAGCATAAAGTAGACCGGATGGCCAAAAGTACAGTTTTGTACCTACCATAAATGTAGATGTTCGAGGGCTATTACAGCTGCAGCTGTTACAGCTGCAGTAATCACATATGGGTTTTCAGCCGGCAGGCGGTCCCTTGGTCGGCCGAATTCCAAAGTCTTGGTCCGGCGTCGGTTGTTGTCGCGTACTCTTCTGACGTCAGGAAGGCTAGAGTATAAAAGACACAGCCGACGCCATCTTCTTCAGTCTTTCTTGCCCCAGATGTCAGGTGCCCCCAAAAGGAAGGCAATACATAAATAAGTCTAATACACAAAAGTAAGCAAATAAGACATAGCAGGATAACCCAGTCAGCAGGTATGAATAGATATTCAAACCCCAAGGTCTTACCAAGTGGGGAAGGAGGGTGGGAAACCTGTACTGCAGCTGTAATAGCCCTCGAACATCTACATTTATGGTAGGTACAAAACTGTACTATGTTCATCGTGCATTACAGCTGCAGTAATCACATATGGGTAGAATCCCAAAGCTATGCATAGGGTGGTAGGTACTATACGGAACTGGGTTGAGCTAGAATGCCCTGCAAAACTGCAGTAGCAAAGCCTGCTCTTGTTCTGGAGTATAAAGGCAGATGGTAGTGTTTTGTGAAGGTATGTACCGAACTCCAAGTGGCTGCCTCCAAGATATCTTTAGTAGGCACTCCTCTGAGGAAGGCTGTAGAGGTGGCTGTGGCCCTAGTGGAGTGGGATCTGATACCAGTAGGGACAAGCTTTCCATGATAGGAATAACAAAAACGTATGCAGTGACCAATCCACTTGGAAATGGTCTGTTTAGTTACAGGTTTCCCTTAACCCCCCACAGCATAGGAAACTAGGAGTTGATCTGATTTTCTGAAGGATTTGGTTCTGTCCAAGTAATAACGTAGCTGCCTATGGATGTCTAAAGAGTGAAGCAGCCTTTCCCCTATGTTTTGAGGGTTAGGGTAGAAGGTAGGAAGGTGTATGGCCTGGTTTAAGGCTACTCTAGATACCACTTTAGGCATAAAGAAAGGGTTGGTACGCAGGGAAACCCTGTCCTGATGGAATATGAGGAATGGTTGCACCGCCATGAGGGCCTGTAACTCAGATACTCTACGAGCTGAAGTGATGGCCAGGAGAAAAGCTGTTTTCCAGGACAAATATTGTAATTCTGTTGAAGCAGCTGGTTCAAAGGGAGGCAATGTCAATTTTTCCAGTACATAGTTAAGGTCCCAAGCTGGCACTGGCTGTTTCCTTGGAGGTCTTATGTTCTTGGCCCCTCTGAGGAACTGTCGTAGGAGTGGGTGTGAGAATAAAGGAGGATCCATGTTGAATTCTGCAGAGATTGCTGAGGCATGTATTTTGATTGAGGAAAATGAAAGTCCATTGCTCAAAAGTTCAGCTAGGTACTGTAAAATCTGAGGTAGGTTCAATTTTCTAGGGTCCTGCCCTCGTTTTTCATTCCAACAGCAAAACCGCTTCCATTCTGCGGAGTAAGCTTTTCTAGTAGATGGTCATCTGGCCTCCAAAATGACATCCTGCACTTCTTTGGAGAGTAGTGTCTGATGTGATGTTAAGGAATTTTCCATGCAGCTAGGCTGAGAGTTTTCAGCTGACTGTGAAGGGTTTTGAAATTGTTCTGCGTCAGCAGTAGAGGTGTTAGAGGCAGGGGCCACGGAGGAGTGTGTGTTAGGCTCCTCAGGAGTGGATACCAGTGTTGTCTCGGCCAGTCTGGAGCAATCAGTATCATCCTCGGCTTGTCTGTTCTTACTTTCAAAAGTACCTTGGGCAGTAGAGGTAGTGGTGGGAATGCATAAACTGACCGAGTTGTCCATGTGAAGGAAAGAGCGTCCACTTTCCAGGCCTTTGGGTGGAAGGTCCTTGTGCAAAACCTTTTTAATTGATTATTTCTGTGGGAGGCAAAAAGATCTATATCTGGCCTTCCCCACGCTTGAACAATCTCTGTGAATCCGTGTGGATGTAGCTTCCATTCGTGTGGGTCTGTCATATGCCTGCTCAGAGTGTCTGCCAGTGTGTTTTCCATTCCTGGCAGGTACTGAGCCTGAAGTTCCATTTGTCTTTCCAGAGCTAGGTTCCAAAGAGTCATGGTTAGTCTGCACAAGGGGTATGAATGAGTTCCTCCTTGTTTGTTTATGTACCACATTACTGTGGTGTTGTCTGTTCTTATGAGCAGTTGTCCTGGATGCAGGAATTCTCTGAACGCTGAGATTGCATTTATTACTGCCAGCATTTCTTTTTGATTGATGTGAAGGTGCTTTTCTTTTTGGGGCCATCTGCCCTGAATGCACCTGTCCTTCATGTGCGCTCCCCAGGCGTAATCTGAAGCATCTGTGGTTATGACTTGTGTAGCTTGAGGCTTGCAGAATGGGAGGCCTGTGTTTACTTGGCATGCTTGGGCCCACCATATGAATTCCTTTTGAAGACAGGGAATTATTGGAATCTCCGCTTCCAAGCTGTGACTGTGTTGAGACCATAGGTTTTTTAGGTACCATTGAAGTTTCCTCATGTGCAGCTTTAGCATGGGATTAGAAGAATGCAAGATGCCATGAATCCCAGAGCCTGCAGGATTTTCCTTGCAGTAAGCCTGGTACTTTTGCAAGCATTTTGAAGTAATGAGATAGTTGCCCTTGTTTTTCTGGTGTAAGGTAAGCCATCTGGGTGTTTGTGTCCAAGTTGGCACCCAGGAAGGTTATTTTCTGAGAGGGTGTTAGCTTTGATTTCTCCTTGTTGATGGTGTATCCCAGAGAAAGCAGTAAGCGTATCACATATGCCAGGTGTTTCAGAAGTACGTGTTTGCTGTCCGCTTGGATCAGGCAGTCGTCCAGATAAGGGTAAATTTGTATCCCTTGAAGTCTGCAGTATGCAATCACTGATGCCAGGCACTTGGTGAATACTCTGGGCAGTAGATAAGCCAAAGGGCAATGCAGAGAATTGATAGTGGTTTGAACCTGCAAGAAATCTGAGGTATCTTCTGCAACTTTGTCTGATTGGGACATGCAGGTATGCCTCCTTAAGGTCCAATGTTACCAGCCAAAACCCCTTGCCCAGCATGGGAAGGAGTTGCTGTAATGTGAGCATCTTGAATTTTGGTACGAGAAGAAATGTGTTTAGAATGGATAAGTCCAGTATGGGTCTCCAGTCGCTTCCTTTTCTTGGCACCAGAAAAAGCCTTGAATAAAAACCTTGTGCTTGTTGGTGCGTAGGTACCTTTTGTATAGCCCTCATGTTTAGGAGCTTTGCAATTTGTAGTTGTGCCTCTACCCTTTGATTTTATGGTAGGTTTGGCATGCCTCTCATTTTTGGAAGAGTGTGAAAATGGAATTTGTAGCCTCTGTTTATTATGTCCAGAATCCATTTGTCTGTTGTGACAATATGCCAATTGTTTGCAAATAGTGCCAGTTTTCCTCCCAAAGGTGCTGCCAGTTGAATTTTGCTTGGCATGGAAATGAGGGAGTCATTGAGTCTGCTTCCTGTACTGCTGTGCACTGTCACCACCTCTTGGTGCTGGTGATTGCCATTGTCTGCCTCTGTAGGACCCTTGGGGTTGTCCTCTGCCCCTTCCGCGTCTGTATCTGCCTCTTTGGGTCTTGTCAGTGGTTGGAAAGGACCAGTTTTCTGAAGGCCAATTCCTGCTGAACCTTGGTGGCTGAACCTGTAAGAAAGCTTTGACAGTTTGCATAGATTTTGCTTTTTCTTCCATTTTACGTAATATATCCTCAGCATTAGCACCAAAAAGAACATCCTTATGTAAAGGTGCATCCAGAATTTTTGCTTTCACCTGGTCTGGCAGATTTTGTTCCCTTAGCCATGTATGTCTGCGAATGACTGATCCGGTAGCGGCCGATCTGCTGGAGGCCTCTAGGGCATCGTAACCACATTGTAAGGTGTGCTTACCCACTTGTTCAGCACTATGCATCATATCCTGCAACTCTTTTAAATCTGGTTGTTCAGGCTGTGACATTTTGGTCTTTAATTGTGATAACAGGAATTGTTGATATTTAATCATATGAAACTGGCAGTTTAAGGCCCTCATGGCTAGGGTGGCCGAGGTGTAAACCTTCTTACCCCACCTTTCCAGAGATCTAGATTCCCTTTCCGCAGGAAGTGGATTCTTGGCCGTGGAGGCCTTAATTCCTTTAGGGCCTTGAGAAATAGTTTCAGGGTCTGCATTATGGCCTTTGTAGAGAAACTGATGAGAATTAGGTACTCTGTAATACCTATCCGGCTTAACTGGTGCAGGAGGCAGAGAATCAGGATTAAGGCAGGCCTCCGAGTAGACATCATCCAATACCTCCAAAACAGGAGGAATAGCCAAAGGTCTATGCTGAGGTAACCAGAGAAATTCCCTAAGCCTTTTCTTGGAGTCTGAAAAGTCTTGGCCTTCCCAGTGGAAGTGCTCTCTCAAAGAGTGTAAGGTTTCCCCAAAGGAAAAATCCTCAGGGGGGGATACAGAAGGAATAGACTGCTCTGCATCCGAATCCTCGAAAGGGGAATAAGAGTGTTCTTCAGCATCAGAATGTTCTGATAAAATGGAATCTTGGTCAGAAGTAGGAGAATCCTCCTCTACTCTGGGTCTCTTGTCCGGAGGGGCCTGGGAGCCTCTGATAAGAGTGATAAGGTATTCAGCCATTTTAAGCATGTGCTTCTTAGGCGTGGGCCCAGGTCTTGGGCCTTGTGAAGCAGGCCTAGTAAGTTGCTTGGCTGATTTGGCTTTAGTGAAGGCCTTGATACAGAAAGATGATGAAGGCCTAAATACACCATGGGTGGATGTAGATCTATCCACATTGGTAGGCTCGGCATGAGCAGGGGCTTCGGTTGTAGTCTGGGAAAGGGCCGAAGAACCAGCGGTCTCGGGTACAGAAGACCCCGCCGAGGGAGTGTCGTCGGTAGTCAGGGACTGCAAAGGCGTCTCACTGAGAACCGGACCACGTGGAGCTTGTTTCGGCGTGGTGTCGGTGGAGACCGCGGTTCTCGACTGGCGGTCCTTTTCTTTGCGTTTTCTAGACATAGCGGTAGTCGGAGTATCCGACGACATTTTATAATTAAACGCTTTACCAAAATAGTGTTGGGCGAACTCCGCCCGACGCTTGATAGTGCGTTTATTGAAGGTAGCACAAAAGCGGCAGCCCGAGACGTCGTGGTCTGGGCCCAAACAAGGTATGCAAAGGGAATGGAAATCCTTATGCGGTATTTGCTTCCCACAAGAAATACAATTATTAACTTTTTCTGACATCGGTCTGAGGCAAGAAAAGGTTCCCCAACGGGGTACTTAGCTTTAATGAAGACTTCGGTTCCAAATTTTTCGTAATTCAGGAGCTGGCCGACCGGCACTTGCGAACTGCTTCTGCTTCGGGCACCGTGCGGCAAAAAAGACTGAAGAAGATGGCGTCGGCTGTGTCTTTTATACTCTAGCCTTCCTGACGTCAGAAGAGTACGCGACAACAACCGACGCCGGACCAAGACTTTGGAATTCGGCCGACCGAGGGACCGCCTGCCGGCTGAAAACCCATATGTGATTACTGCAGCTGTAATGCACGATGAACATCATGGACTACAGCGTCTCTGGGGGAATCCCCTGGTGGGGAAGTAGAGTGAAGTATTCGCTGCACTTTGCGTTCGAAGGCAACGCGAAAAGATCGCAGCAAGGTTGACCCCACTTGAGGAAGATCTGCTTTGCTACTCTCAGGTTCAGAGACCACTCGTAAGGTGAGAGGATGGTTCGACTCAGCTTGTCTGCCAAAATGTTGGACTGACTCGGAATGTGCGTTGCTATGAGAAAGCGGTTGGTGGTGATCGCCCATTCCCAAACTCTCATGGCCTCTCGACACAGCGGATAGGATCTGGTTCCCCCCTGTTTACTGATATACTAGACTACTGACATGTTGTCTGATTGAATTGCAATTGTCCCCAAGGGAAGATGGGCCTGGAGTGCTTGCAACGCTAAAAGCACCTCCCTCATCTCTAGGACACTGATGTGCAACAAGGTCTCCGAGTGTGTCCACGTGCCTTGGATGGTTCTGCCCATGCAGTGCCCCCCACCCACCCGAGGCGAGAAGCATCCGTGGTCACCGTGGCTTGGGGTGGGGTCACAGAGAAGTAGCGCCTTTCCCGGAGATCCGAAGATTGGATCCACCAGAGTAGTGACCTCCTGCAAACCTTGCTGAGGGGAATAGCTGTACTTACCGGAAGTTGCAGGATGGACCACTGGACCTGCAAGGTCCATTGCAGGACCCTCATATTTAGACGAGCTAGTGGTGACAGATTGATGGCAGCTGCCATGGAACCTAGCGCCCTCAGGACCAATTCCGCTGGGGGAGCCGGGGATTGTAAGAGGGCCATCACGTGGAATGTCAAAGTTCGAAGCTTGTCCGGAGTTAGGAAGGCCCTCAACAGGTTTGTATCTAGCCTGGCCCCTATGAAATCTAAGATCTGAGTTGGTTGAATGGAGGATTTCTTGAGATTGATTGAAATTCCCAGATGAGAGGCCAAGTGAAGGAAGTAATTCCTGGCTGAACAGAGTAGATGCCTGATGGGGGCGGTCAGGAGCCAGTCGTCTAGGTATGGAAAGACCTGTATTCCCTGAAGCCTCAGGTGGGCCGCTACAATTGCAATCACTTTGGTGAACACCCTGGGGGCTGTGGTGAGACCAAAGGGAAGGACCCTGAACTGATAGTGACTGGCTTCCAGCCGGAAGCGGAGAAACCTTCTGGATCGTCTGTCCATCAAAATGTGGTAGTACGCATCCTTGAGGTCTATAGAGCACATCCAGTCGTTCTCCTGCAGGAGTGGGAGAATGGATTGAATGGTGACCATCCAAAACTTTTCTTTGGCAACCGACAGGTTCAGAGTGGACAGGTCGTGGATTGGTCTTAAGTCCCCCATCTTTTTTGGCACAAAAAAGAACCTGGAGTAGAAGCCTGATCCGAACTGATCTTGGGGGAACGGGCTGGATTGCTCTTATTTCTAGCAGCTGCTTTATTTCTGTGGCTGCTGCCTCCCTTTGATTGGTGGGACATCGGGGAGGCTCTGGGGTCTGAGAGGGAGATTCAGAAAGGGGATAGTGTAACCTCTGGATATGATTTGAAGCACCCAGCGATCTGTTGTAATGGACTCCCAAACTGCTAGGTGCCTTGAGAAACGCCCCCGACTGCCTCCAGAGTGGAGCAGTCGGGTAACCCCTCAGGGCTGCTGCGCGGGCCGATCCGAAAAGGGTTCTCTCGACCCGAAATTCTTCGGTCCCCCTCTGCCTCTGGGCTGGCGTCCACCCTGTCCTCCTCTGCCTCTGAAGGACGAGGGGTCCGGAGTGAAATGGGACTGTTGAGATTTCCGGAACCACAACTTCTTTTGTCCCCTTTGGTTCCTGGAGAAGGACCTCTGGGGAGCCGAAAAGTGGATCCCGACGGCAAACAACGTCTTCCCGTCTTTCTCGCTCTGGACCAGCTTGTCACGGACAGTCTTGCCAAAGAGCGAAGAGCCGTCAAAAGGGGCATTTGTGAAGGACACCTTGAAAGATTCCGCAAAGTCGCAGAGATGGAGCCAAGCATGCTGCCGTAAGACAATGCCCACTCCGCTAGCTCTAGCGGTTCCTTCCGTGGCATGGGAAAGAAGTCGCATAGAAGTGTTCGAAATGGACTTAAGAGTGGCCATTCGGGCTGAGAATATTTTCTTATCCTCGGCCAACATGGACTCTGGGGGCGACCCTGCGTATTCTTTGATGAGATCCCTCTGGATTCGTATCACATGTGCCATGTAGTTCAGCGACATTACCGAGAAGGTGGCTGAAGCAAACATCCGCTTCCCTATGCGGTCCATCGTCCAAGACTCCTTGTCGAAGGGTGGACCGAGGAACTCTCCTGGGCCAATTCCTTCTTGGTGGCAGCCGCCACCAACATGGCATCTACTGGAGCACCCTTGCTCCAAACCATCCTATCTGTGGGTGGACTGAGAATTTTGTCTGGTCTCTTTGGTATGGGCTCCACAGTGTCCGGTTCCTTCCCTGCCCTGGTAGTGATCAGATCTACCAGGGGATCGGCGGGAGGGGACACCCAAGAGGTAGATGGGCCTGTGTCAAACGCCTCCAGAAACACAGACTCATTGGAGGAAGGTTTTTGGGCTGACCACCCCCCTCTAATACGAAGCATTTCCAAAATGTCTCCGAAGGAGACGTCCTCGGGGGTGACTTTGGGGAACCTTCCCCTTCCTCTAAGTCTGTGTCCTCTTTCAGGGACTCAGGTGAGTCCAAGTGCCTCCTCTTGCACTTACATTTGTGAGGAACCTCCTCAGGGGGGGCTGTCCGAGGATGCCTCACCAACCACATCCAGTTCCTCTAAGGGAACCATCTGGGACGTAGGCGCAGGCTGTCCCTGGGGCCGGGTGATGAAAGGTAGGCCTGCCTGAGAAGGAGTGATGGGTGGAACCGCAGCAGGAGCCTGGGGCCTTGAGTCCCTCAACAAGACCCTCTCCACAACATCGAACGCCGAAGTAGAACTGCTCTCTCTAAGCTCCGAGAGCAGCCCTTTCGGATCCGAGGTGCGGACCGGAGCCGGCGGCGATGCAATCGGATCCGAAGGGCCAGTATGCTCCGACCAAGACGGAGCCAAAGACACACTGACACCTCCGGATCCGAAGCTCAACTCACGGCTCCGAGAGCGCAGATCCGAAAAATGACCCGACAAACTCGAGGGTGCGGTTGGAGCCGAAGTAGGGTGTACTATCGGCGCCGAGCCTCCCCCGGCTCCAATGCTGCCTGCATCCGACGGCTCCGAACCCCAGAAGTGGGTTGGAGAAGGAGCAATCGGGGTGAAAAAGGGGGTCGAGCCCCCCTCCCCGAGGGAGGGGGGGCAGGAGCACTCCCATCTGCAGTTGGGCCTGGAGAAACCTATGCATCACCCAGTCCATATCTGCATCTGACAAACTTTGGGTTGATCTAGACGAGGTCACCGAGGCAGGCCTGGAGTGACGCCTCAAAGGCGACCGGGTCTCCTCCTCCTCCGGCCCCAGGGAAAAGCGGGGTGAGTGGAGCCAGGAAGGAGAAGACCCGGAAGCCCTAGGAGAGACTAACTGCTTAGCTGGCGGAGCCGAAGAGGAAGCTTCAGCCCGCCACTTGTGGTGCTTTCTCCTTTCTTTTCTCCCTCCTAGATTCCCTCTCCTCCTGAGCCACGGTGGGAGGGTGAGTCCCGGCCAGGGGAGCAGGGATAGAAGGCGGGACCGCTGCGGTAGCAGCCGGTGCCGCCGAGGGAGAAGAGGACGAAGCCGAGTCCGGGGGCAGAAGTCCCGCCAGAATCAACTTCGACCTCCTATCCCTCAAAGCCCTGGGGTTGAAGGCTGCACAAATTGTGCAGCCCGAAGAAAGATGGTCAACCCCAAGGCAGATAACACACCGAGTGTGGCCATCCGCCGGAGCTAGCTTATGGCCACACTTGGTGCATTTAGAAAAGAAGGTTTTAGGGGCCTCGGCCATAGTAATAAAATAGGCCCAACTGAAACACACCTTCACACACACGGGGAAGAGGGAAGACTAGACTAACTAAAAAAAATATATAAATTTTACCAACAAAACTAGCTTAATTAACTACAAAAGGGAACAACACTCACTCGCTTAACAATTAAACTGAAAAACTAGATGAAAAAAGGTAATTTTTCTTGAAAAACTCACAAAACCCTACGCCTGGAACTCGTTCTAGGTGCTTGAATAAGCCGCGGTAAACAAGATCTGAGGACAGAGAAGGATGGCAGGGGGTTATGGGTAAGGGGGAGGAGCTTGGAACTCAGATCTTAGCTGAATAAAGCTGCCGGCTCGGATCCGATTTGGATCCAATACCCACAGGTTGATGAACAAATGAAGTTAACTACTTCAGATCTAAAATAAATCACATTCCTAGTTTTGCAATCTGCATAAAACGTACAATCAACCATTGCTCCAATCTGTGGATGTCTAAAACTTGTACCTCTATAAATATATTCACAGGCAGTGCAATTTCTGCAGGTTAATGTACCATGTCTTTGTGAGACAGGGAATGTCCTAGTCAGTGCTGACCTATAACATAACTGTCTTTTCAGTGAAAGATTGTTCCGAAATGAAAACCTAGGCCTCTCACTAACCACCTCTTTAACCTCATCACACATTTCCAATATACTCCAATTCTTTGTAATGATGTCACAAAAAAAGTTGACATCATTCGAGAAGATCATAGGAACCTTCACCATTCCTGGACTAGCACGCCCATGTTCAAACACTTGCGTGTGAGGTTGCTCAGAGAAATATGGTCGACCCCTAGTATCTCTCTTCTTCAGTAGCTGGGTAATACAACTATCAATCTCTTTCTCAGTATATCCTCTATTCAGGAAATCACTCTTAAGCTCCATTAAAGCTACTCCAAGTTGCGTGTCATCAATGAGCAACCACATCATTCTCAAAACCTGACCTGTGAGTACATTCTTGGCAACATGCCGTGGATGCATGCTACTCTTGTGTAGGAGTACATTCTTCCAACTCTTTTTCCTAAATAAGCCAGTATGTACCTCCCCTAAATCAGATTTTCTTACAGTAACATCCAAAAAGTCATCTCATTTTTAGAGTATTTATACGTAAACTTCAAAAAAGTTGTAGTGTTAGAAAGGTAATCAATAAACTGGGGGATCAATTCACTTGGGACAGTCCAAAGAAAAAATACGTCATCCACAAAACAAGTGTACCAACTCACATAACCAAAATATTCATTGTTGCAAAACACAGCATTCTCCTCCCAATATAATAATGCTAGGCTGGCATAGCTATTGGCACAAGCCTTGCCCATAGCCACACCAACCTTCTGCAGAAAAAATTCTAACAGCATACAAACTAAATCAATTTTATCTGGGGACACATATCTTCCTGTTAACTCTGGTATTTCTGCTGTTACAGTTTATTTATTTATTTATTTATTTAGCACTTCTCTTTCCCATTTTCACTGTTACTAATCAAACACCTTTGCTGACGTTTTTTAATCAAACATTTTTGTGATTACCTAAACACTGCACCATTTCCAAGTTTCTGTTTTGAAATTTGCTTTAAAAAAATTTGCCATACCTGACTCACAGTTCTCAATACTGTCATTTAGGCTGGAATTGCAAGTCAAATTTAGACTTGTGTCAGTATCTGTAAAATAAAGATGAAAGTACAGTTACTGTGGAGTTATGATAAAAGGTGATCCATACATAACTAAATAAAGACCCCAACAGTCACAGAAGTTTATTAACCATCTCATTCTCCGCTACAATGAAATATGTGACATATGTATCGATTCCTGATCAGACATGAACTCAGACTCTGAGCCTAGATTTTCATCAGCTAACTTGAAAATTCAACAGGTAATACAGAAGTGAATGCCAGATGGTAAAACGATACAAACTGTATGCCAGAAATTAGTCCATGACTCTTTAAATGCCTCAAGTCAAGGTATATTTAATGATATTTATTAATACTGTTTCTGCACAAAAAGTTGAGGCAAAATAGTTAAGCATACTTCATTAAGTTAGATGAAATGCAAATAAAAAAGTGCATTTTTATATAAACTAAGAAACACATTTCTGTTCTAAAATTAACTCCGTGATCAGATGGAGATTTGGAATTCCATCACTAAATATATCCAGATGCATGCATGTTATGTTTACTTTAGTTATGATGCATTTCTTAAATCTAAATTTTTTGTTTTAAAAGTGTTGCGATTTAACAGAGTTACGTTCTGTAATTAAAGAATTATGCATTACCTTATGGCCAGTGAAACAGAGGATGAAAGGCAGCCAGGTAATGGCAGACAAAATCTGATAGGTATTTCTGGGTAGGACAGCAAAGTAGTAGACAACTGGAGAGATAGCGTGTATGATATGGTGAGCATACTTATACATATAATGACAAGTGTGAATTAAAATACTTCAACTTGGATATGAATCTACCGGCTGTGCCACTGAAGCAGCTGGAACATAAAAGTGCCAAGCAGCACTAACTATTCTCAGTACATAGGCCAGTGACTAAACAAATAATTACTCTGCAAATATCTAATAGTGCAGTTAGACTTACAAAATTACTGCAAACACAAGTCAGAAAGAATTTATAGCGTCTTAACTTGGGAGTGAACCAAAGACCAAAAATTATCAGTGTGGCTAAACCACCGAGACATGTGAAACCAAAACATGTTAATTTTTCTCAAGGTACAGATTTGTAGCTATAAAACGGGTCTATATTAGATCACCGAGTGCTTAAAAAAGCGAATGGTGATTAAGCGACCCTATGTAAGCAAAAGCTTACAATTTCGAACTGTCAGAACAGCGATTTTTTTTTCCTAGGGAAAAAAAATTGCTGTTCCAACAACAACAAAAAAAACATACATTAAGTGGGGGGCTGTGCCCACCACACCCCCCCTACTTAAATATACCAACTCCGAGACCACACTACAGTGCCGAAAATGGCAAAGTAAAGAAGCGGCCAAGCAAATTCTTTCCCAGGGAAAGAATTTGCTTAAAAGCCACTTCGATATTTTGCCGTTTCAGGCTTTTGAGTTTGACCAAGATGCATTTGAAAGAATGCGTTTTCAATCTTCTAATAGGGAACCTATAAAACTACTTACTCATTACAAACACTCAGAAGTGTGTACACATATTGTGAAGCACATGCAAACAGAAGCAAGGTACAATTAAGGCCCTGACCTGGGACGTGAACAGAGAAGTTATGTACCCACCATAAGGTTCCATCTGAGTAGTTCTACTTCATTTGTCTTCAACCTGTGGATCCGACACGGCCGCATTTTCCAGCTATGGCACCGAGCTCCATGCTCCTCCCCTTACTCATAATGCCCCCCCCCCCCCCGTCTCCCTTCTCCCCTCAGATCGAGTTTGCTGCCTAACATGCATCAGGCACCAGACCCAATGACACCTTATCACCAGGATAGCCAAAAGGAAACTCCCTTAGCCGGGATAGAACCAAGGATCCCAACAATAACCATCTGATAAGAAAGAAAAAATATCATCATCTGAATGATAAGGTCAGCGGGAAGGAGAGGGGGGGGGGACGGTTGATGAAAAATGAAGTAGAACTACTCAGATGGAACGTTATGGTGAGTACATAACTTCTTTATCTGAAGTAGTTTACTTCATTTTATCTTCAACCTTTTGTTTTTTGTTTTATAGACAGATACAAAAGGTGAGGAGTACCAACAATGGTACTTAGAAATACCACAAGTGGTAGGAAAAGGGCCTACCAAAGGAAGGAGAGAGGGACAGTACCAATGATGGTATAAAGAAACTACCAAACGTAGACTAGGAAATAGAAAAAGTATATATGTTTACAGGCGAAAAGAAGATATATTGAGTAAACTGACTAAGAAAAAGGTACTGATATAGATAACTGCAAATAAATGCTACACTTAGCTTGAGAGAGAAGGCTTGGCACGTCTGATGAGGAACACAGCAAACGGGATCTGAAGAGACTATGAGAGGGACATTATGGGTAGGTCTTAGCTGAGAGTTTTTGGCTGGCGCGAGCTTGGTAATGGCCGTTTCGGTTTCGAGGACAGAACCGAAGTCCTAACAGTAAGGAAAGAATAAAGATTTACAACATCAGATGCACCTTTAAGAAAAGTCTTACAAAGTTTAGAGGAAGCCAATGAAGACGTATTTACCCCATGTGAAAATTAGAAATGGCTGCCAGTTGGACTTTAACCATAGAGGAACTGGCGCCCTGTTGAAAAATCCTAGCCAGAAAATCTAAGACTGCTGAAAGAGGAGCGGTAAAAGGGTCCAGGGACTGCTGAGAGGCCCATATAGAGAAATGTTTCCATTTACTACAACACACTTTTCTGGTAACAGATTTGTGAGACGCTACCAGAATAGACTTAACAGGGGATGACAAACCGGGAGCCCTAATAATCATGGGAACTGGAGCAGCCAAGCCGTGAGCTTCAGACTGTCCAGGTCTGGCTGTGGGATCCTCGAGGGATGTGAGAGAAGATCCAGAACCGGATCCAAAGTCCATGGTGGAACAACTAGATGAGACCTGAGTAAGGGAACCCAAACCTGTCGAGGCCAGAATGGGGCGATGAGGATCATAGTGCTCCCCAGCCTTCCGGCTTTCTGCAGAAACTTCGACATCAGGGGAAGAGGAGGATATGCATAAAGAAGACTGGGAGGCCAAGCATGAATCAGAGTAGTTTCTCCCGGCGGGGGGTTCAGAACAAAGAACTCGTTGCATTTCGCATTGGAAGGAGATGCAAAGAGATTGCAGCAAGGACGACCCCACTCTAGAAAGATCTGTTCCACTACTGAAGGGTTCAGAGACCACTAGTAAGGCATCAGGATAGATCTGCTGAGCCTGTCCACTAGAATGTTGGACCATCCCGGAATATGCATTACCACCAGAAAACGGCCAGTGGAGATCGTCCATTCCCACACTCTCATGGCTTCTTGACACAGGGGATAAGATCTGGTTCCCCCTTGTTTGCTTGATATACCAGTCCACTGATATACTGTCCGTCTGAATTGCAATCATTCCTAGAGGAAGATGAGCATGAAGGTCCTGCAACGGAAGGAGAACCGCTCACATCTCTAGAATACTAATGCACAGAAAAGTCTCGGAAGGGAACCAAGTGCCTTGGACTGTCCTTCCTGAGCAATGCCCCCCCCACCCTAACAGGGAGGCATCCCTGGTCACCATGGTCTTGGGAAAGGCAGGTTGGAATGGACGTCCCTTGAGAGGGTCTGGAGACTGAATCCACCACCAAAGGGAGTCCCTGCATGCTCTTGAGATTTTCACCGGAAAGGACAAGGGGAGGTCTAAAGTACAGTTGTGTACACTTAAAATAAATGTAGATGTTCGAGTGTATTCACTGTTGCAGTCATCACATTTGGGTTATCTGCTTGCAGTAGCCCTCAGTCGGCCTGATTATCAAAGTCCTGGGTCCTGCATCGGTTGCTGTCTCATTTTCCATGACGTCAGGTAGTCAGGGGTATAAAGCATGCAGCCGACGCCATTACATCAGTTTTTCTTGCCCCAGATGTCAGGTGCCCCCCTAATGGGAAGCAATTACATATCTATATATACAAGGGTATACCTCCAACAAAAAAGCAAATACACCAAAAAGCTTTTAAGCATAGTAAAGGAGAGTAGAGGTATAGCCAAAAGAAGTCCGTGGACTGGAGGGATGGTAACCAGGACTGCAACAGTGAATACACTCGAACATCTACATTTATGGTTAAGTGTACACAACTGTACTATGTTCTTCGTGTTTCACTGTTGCAGTCATCACATTTGGGTAGATTCCCAAAGCTACAGATGGGAGGAGGACTTTAGATAGCATTAGGAACAGCTATAAGGCCCTGCAAGACTGCAGTGGCAAAACCAGCCCTGGATTTAGAGAAAATTGGCAAATGGTAATGCTTGGTGAAAGTATGTACAGAACTCCAGGTAGCAGCTTCTAGGATGTCCCTGGTAGGGACACCTCTGAGAAAGGCTGTAGAGGTAGATGTAGCCCTGGTTGAATGGGGTCTAATCCCCTGTGGGATAGGTTTTCCATGGTGCTTATAGCAGAAATGAATGCAATGGCCTATCCATTTAGACATGGTTGGCTTTGAAATAGCCTTCCCCTCTGCCCCTGCAGCAAATGCCACCAATTGTTCAGATTTCCTTTGCGGTTTAGTCCTGTCCAAGTAAAATCTAAGTTGTCTGTGCACATCTAAGGAGTGCAGTATCCGTTCCCCTTTGTTCTGTGGATTAGAAATAAAGGTTGGCAAATGAATGGACTGATTAAGAGCCACAATGGATACCACCTTGGGCATGAAGGAGGGATTGGTCCTGAGGGACACCCTGTCCACACGAAAGATGATGAAAGGCTCCACTGCCATAAGGGCCTGTAATTCAGATACCCTTCTTGCTGAAGTGATTGCTAAAAGGAAAGCTGTTTTCCAAGAAAGGAATTTTAACTCTGCACTTGCAGCTGGCTCAAAAGGAGGAAGAGTGAGTTTTTCCAATACAAAATTAATGTCCCAGGCTGGAGTTGGGGTCTACTGGGTGGTCTTAAGTTTTTGGCCCCTCTGAGGAAAGTACAGTTGTGTACACTTACCATAAATGTAGATGTTCAAGTGTATTCACTGTTGCAGTCATTACATTTGGGTAATCTGCTGGCAGGTTGCCTTCAGTCAGCCTGATTAACAAAGTCTTGGGTCCTGCGTTGGTTGCTGTCCCTTCTTCCATGATGTCAGGTCGTCAGGGGTATAAAACATGCAGCTGACGCCATTACATCAGTTTTTCTTGCCCCGGATGTCAGGTGCCCTCCAAATGGGGAGCAAAATAAAATTAAAAAACACAAAAATATACCTCCAACCAAAAGCAAATACACCAAAAAGGCTTTTAAGCATAATAGGAGAAACTAGAAGTATAGTAAGAGAAAAACAGGGTGCTGGAGGGAGGGTAAAGTACAGTTGTGTACACTTACCATAAATGTAGATGTTCGAGTGTATTCACTGTTGCAGTCATTACATTTAGGTAATCTGCTGGCAGGTTGCCCTCAGTCGGCCTGATTAACAAAGTCTTGGGTCCTGCATCGGTTGCTGTCCCTTCTTCCATGACGTCAGGTCGTCAGGGGTATAAAACATGCAGCCGACGCCATTACATCAGTTTTTCTTGCCCCCGATATCAGGTGCTCCCCAAATGGGGAGCCAAATGTTTAAGTAATTAAAAACACAAAAATATACCTCCAAACAAAAGCAAATACACCAAAAAGGCTTTTAAGCATAGTAAAGGAAAGTAGAGGTACAGTAAGAGAAACAAACGGGGTTGGAGGGAGGGTAACCAGGACTGCAACAGTGAATACACTCGAACATCTACATTTATGGTAAGTGTACACAACTGTACTATGTTCTTCGTGTTTCACTGTTGCAGTCATTACATTTGGGTATATTCCCAAGGCTATGGTTGGGAGGATGGATTTATATAGCATTAGGACCAGCTATAAGGCCCTGCAGGACAACAGTGGCAAAGCCAGCTCTGGATTTAGAGAAGAAAGGTAAATGGTACTGTTTGGTGAACGTATGAACTGAGCTCCAGGTAGCAGCTTCTAGAATGTCTCTGGTAGGAACACTTCTGAGAAAGGCTGTAGAAGTAGATGCAGCCCTGGTGGAATGAGATCTGATCCCCTGGGGGATAGTTTTACCATGGTGCATGTAGCAGAAACGAATACAATGGCTTATCCATTTGGAAATAGTCTGCTTTGAAATAGCCTTTCCCTCTGCCCCTGCAGCAAATGCCACCAGTAGTTGTTCAGATTTTCTTAGAGATTTTGTCCTATTTAGGTAAAAGCTAAGTTGTCTGTGTACATCCAATGAATGCAGAATCCGCTCCCCCCTTGTTCTGTGGATTGGGAAAGAAAGTTGGCAAATGAATGGTCTCATTAAGAGCCACACTGGATACCACTTTAGGCATGAAGGATGGATTGGTCCTGAGAGACACCCTGTCTGCATGAAAAATGATGAAAGGCTCCACAAGCCCTTGTGAAGCATCTCAGTTAAGTATTGCAAAATCTGAGGAATATTGGGCACTGTTGTGCTTATCCCTTGTGATTGATTCCAGGCACAGAATCTTTTCCATTTGTCAGCATACGATTTTCTAGTACTAGGCCTACTTGCCTCCAAAATGACATCCATCACAAGTTTGCTGAGGGATGCTAAGGGTGAATTTAGGTGATTAGCCATGCTGCAAGATTCAAAGTTTGGAGCTGAGTGTGCAGAATTTGGTTGTTCTGCTGAGACAGTAAGTAAGGTGTCTGAGGCAAATGCCACGGTGGAAGGTGTGACACATTGCGCAGGAGTGGGTACCAGTGTTGGCGAGGCCAGCCTGGAGCAATCAAAATCATTTTTGGTTTGTCCTGTTTGACTTTTAGTAGAACTTTGGAGAGCAGAGGCAGAGGGGGAAAAGCATAGACTGATAGTTTTTTCCAGCTGAATGATAGAGCATCCACTTTCCAGGCTTTTTTGTGATGAGTCCTTGTGCAGAATTTGTCCAACTGATAGTTCTGGGGTGAGGCAAAAAGATCTATGTCTGGACTCCCCCGTTTGCGTATCAACATGTTGAAAATCTATGGTTCCAGTTTCCATTCTTGTGGGTCCATGAGATTTCTGCTTAATTTGTCTGCCAGAGTATTCAGCTTCCCTGGCAGGATTTGAGCTTGTAGTTGTATTTGACAGGTCAAGGTCGTGTTCCACAATGCCATGGCTAGTCTGCAAAGGGGGTAGGAGAGTGTACCCCCCTGCTTGTTTATGTACCACATAACTGTGGTGTTGTCTGTCTTTATCATTAATTGTCCTGGATGAAAGTAGTCCTTGAAGGCTGTCAGTGCATTCTGTACAGCTAGCATCTCTTTTTGATTGATATGAAGGTGCATTTGATTTGGGCTCCATTTGCCCTGAATGCACTTCTCTGCCAGATGAGCCCCCCCAAGCATAATCTGATGCGTCTGTAGTTAGGGTTTGGGTGGCAGGGGTGGAGTGAATGGTAGTCCCTTGTTTTGGTGGCAGGCCTCTGCCCACTATAGGAACTCTAGTTGCAGGCAAGTTATGATAGGAATCATTGTTTCCAGGCTGTGACAATGTTGACTCCATAAACTCTTTAAGTACCACTGAAGTTTCCTCATATGCAGTCTTGCATATGGAATTAGAAGAATGCAGGAGGACATGAACCCCAAGGCTTGCAGAATTTGTCTTGCAGATACCAGGGTTTTTGTGGCCACTTGTTTGAAGTAAGTTACCAAATGAATTTGCTTTACTGGCGTAAGGTAAGCCATCTGGGCAGTTGTATTCAAGTTATTGCACCCAGGAATGTAATTTTTTTTAGAGGGTACCAGTTGTGATTTCTTTTTGTTTATGGTGTACCCTAGACAAGTTAGAACCCTTTTACAAACGCCAGATGTTTTTGAAGAATGTCCCCGTTTTCTGCCTGAATTAGACGACCGTCCAGGTATGGATATATTTGAATATTTCTTTGCCTGCAAAATGCATTTATTGGAGCCAGGCACTTTGTGAAGATTGAATATTTCTTTGCCTGCAAAATGCATTTATTGGAGCCAGGCACTTTGTGAAGACCCTGGGCGCAGTAGATAAGCCAAAGGGCAGTGCAGAAAACTGGTAATGCAAATAGCCTGCTTTGAAGTGGAGGTATCTTCTGCAAGATTCCATGATTGGGATATGCAGGAAAGCTTCTTTTAAGTCTAGAGTTACCAACCAGGCATCTTTGCCTAGCAAAGGAAGTAACTGTTGAAGAGTCAGCATCTTGAATTTTGGAATGTCCAGAAATGTGTTTAGAGTAGATAAGTTCTGGGTACCAGGAAAAGTCTTGAATAGAAACCTTGTCCCTCTTCCTCTTCTGGGACTGGTTGAATAGCTCCCATGTTCATAAGAGACAGTACTTGTTTCTGGGCCTCTACCCACTGATTTGGGGGCAGGTCTGGCCATCCGTTTGGGATTGGCAATGTGTGGAAATGAAATCTGTATCCCTGGGATACTATATTTAAAACCCATTTGTCCTGGGTTATAAGTTGCCAGTTTCTTGCATGAAGTGCCAGTTTTCCTCCCAAAGGGGCGGCTAAAAGGTAAGTGCTTGGTAAGTATAAAGGGAAGTCATTGAGACTGCTTACCATAGGGAGGTGCCTTGTTGTTTCCAGATTTGGAGGAGGAGGCACCCCATTGCTTTGTTCTAAAAGTCCCTTGTGACTGAAACCTGGAGACTTTGGAATGTCTGGGTTTGACTTGAGTGGCTCTCAAAGGAACTGGAAAGGACCAGTTCTTAGTAGGCCAGTGCCTAATAAATCTTGGAGGTTGCATTTGAAAGAAAACTTTCACAGTCTGCATAGATTTAGCTTTATCTTCCATCTTTTTTAGAACTTCTTCAGCCTTATTGCCAAACAGGCGGTCCTGATTTAAAGGAGCATCCAAAAATTTTGTTTTAACATGATCAGGCAGAGATTGCTCCTTAAGCCAAGTATGCCTGCTTAGCACAGACCCAGTAACAGCAGCCCTGCAAGTGGCCTCCAAATAATCAAAACCACATTGCAAAGTATGTTTTCCAGCTTGTTCAGCTGAATGCAATAAATCCTGTAAATCTTTATTTTCCACACAGTCAGAAATCAACATAATTTTCTGTTTAAGCAGTCCTGTAATATGCTGTTGATATTTTAGCATATGAAACTGGCAGTTTAAAGCCCTGATTGCCAAGGTTGCATATAAGTATAAACCTTTTTACCCCATCTATCCAGCGCCTGAAGTCTCTATCAGGAGGGGTAGGATTGTTAGCAGTAGAAGCCTTAATGCCCTTGGGCCCCTGAGAAATGGTTTCTGGATCCGCAACAGGATTTTTGAAAAAGAACTTGTGGGACTCAGGAACCATGTAGTTATCTATCAGGTTTACTAGGAGCCAGAGGCAGGGAATCAGGGGCCATACTGGATTCCGAAAACCCATCATCAACAATGTCTAGTACAGGAGGTATAGCCAAAGGCCTATGCTGAGATAGAAGAAGGAAAGCCTCTCTTTTGATTCAGAAAATTCCTGACTTTCCCAGTAGAAATGCTCCCTTAAGGCATGTAAAGTTTCCCCAAAAGAAAAGTCCTCGGGGGGAAGCAGAAAGAATCATCTGCATCAGAATCCTCATAAGTAGGAATGAACAAATCCAGGTCATTGGAAGAATTAGAAGAAACAGAGTCCTGATAAGAAGATTCATAGTCGAGCTCAGTCCTGGGCCTCTTAGAAAGGGGGGGGGGGTTGGCTACCCCTGATTAGAGTAATAAGATCTTCAGCCATTTTGATAATTTGTTTTTTAGGCATAGGGGCCTGAACATGTGGCCTGGGCATCGGTTTTTTAGACAAAGATCAAGATTCAGGCCTTAGAATAGAAGGTGGAGTCGGTTTAATATGCAAGTCTGTAGGCCTGAATACACCCTTAGAAGCCGGTGCCTGCACAGCAGCTCCAGACCCATCCAAGGTAGAGACATCCGCGGGTTCCATAGGTGAAGCATCTCGCGGCATACCAGACTTCGAATGGGTCTCAGTAGAGGCCTGCGAGTCAGAAGTAGCGGGTATCAGGGGCTGCAAAAGCGCCTCACTGAGTACCAGCGAACTGGCGACTGACTTAGAAGAAGCGTCGTCACCAGTTTTGGACCTAGATGGCCTGTCTCTGTCTTTTTCTTTGCATTTTTTTGGAATTCTGGTAGTCGGATGGCTAACCAACGTCATTTGTGGGTAATTAAACCGAGAATCGAAATATTTAGAGGAAAAAATGTACAGACGACGGATAGAGTGCTGATTAAATAAAGCACAAAACCGACAGCAAGGTACGTCGTGGTCAGGGCCTAGGCAAGGAATACAGTACAAATGAAAATCTTTATGAGGTATTTGCTTCCCACAAGTAATGCAATTATTAACTTTTAATGACATCGGTAAGGAGCAAGAAAAAGTTTCCCCAACGGGGTACTTAGCTTTAGGTTGAAGACTTCGGTTCTGAAACTCGAAAACGAAAATTTCAGGAGTCGTCCGAATGGCACTTGCGAACTGCTTCTGCTTCGGGCACCGCACAACAAGAAAGACTGATGTAATGGCGTCGGCTGCATGTTTTACACCCCTGACAACCTGACATCATGGAAGAAGGGACAGCAACCGACGCAGGACCCAAGACTTTGTTAATCAGGCCGACTAAGGGCAACCTGCCAGCAGATTACCCAAATGTAATGACTGCAACAATGAAACACGAAGAACATCTGCTTGAGCAGTGGATGAGAAAAGAGGGGTGGTTCTGTGTTGAAATGAGCTAAAATGGCTGAGGCGTGAATTTTGATGGAGGAAAAAGAAAGGCCCTTGTGAAGCATCTCGGTTAAGTATTGACGAATCTGAGGTAAGTTGGGCACTGCTGTGCCCCTCCCTTGAGTATGGTTCCAGGCACAGAATATTTTCCATTTTTCAGCATAACATTTTCTAGTACTAGGCCTCCTTGCCTCCAAAATGACATCCAACACTTGTTTACTGAGGGGTGGTAACAGAGATATTAGGTAATTAGCCAGGCTGCCAGGTTCAGGGTTTGAAGTTGAGTGTGCAGAATCTGGCTCTCCTGCTGTGACAGCAGGGTAGTGGTCTGAGGCAGGTGCCATGGAGCCAGCAATGACTCACTGTGCAAGAGGGGGTACCAGTGTTGGCATGGCCAGTCTGGTGCAATCAGTATCGTCCTTGGTTTGTCCTGTTTGATCTTTAGTAGTACTTTGTGGAGAGGAGAGGAGAGGCAGAGGAGGAAAGGCATAAACTGATAGATTTTTCCAACTGAAGGACAGAGCATCCACTTTCCAAGTTTGTTTGTGGGGAGTCTTTGTGCAGAATTTGTCCAATTGGTAGTTCTGGGGGGAGGCAAACAGGTCTATATCTGGGCTCCCCCATTTGTTTATCAACATGTTGAAAGTCTTTGGTTCCAGTTTCTACTCTTGTGGGTCCATGAGATTTCTGCTTAGTTCGTCTGCCAGTGTATTTAATTTTCCTGGCAGGAATTGAGCCTGTAGATGCACTTGGTAGCTCAAGGCTGTGTTCCACAGAGCCATAGCTAGTCTGCAGAGGGGGTAAGAATGGGTAATTCCCCTGCTTGTTTATGTACCACATAACAGTGGTGTTGTTTGTCTTTACCAATAGTTGTCCTGGAAGAATAAGGTCTTTGAAGGCTGTTAGAGCATTCTGTACAGCTAACATTTCTTTTTGCTTGATATGCAGGTGCATCTGTTTTGGGTTCCATTTGCCCTGAATGCACTGCCCTGCCATGTGAGCCCACCATGCATAGTCTGATGCATCTGTTTTTAGGGTTTGGGCAGCAGGGGGTAGAGTGAATGGTAGTCCCTTGTTTTTGGTGGCAGTCCTCTGCCCACCAAAGGAACTTTAACCATAGGCAAGGTATAATAGGAATCACTGCTTCCCGAGAATGTTGACACCATAGGCTTTTTAGATACCATTGTAGTTTCCTCATATGCAGTCTTGCATATGGAATTAATAGAATGCAGGAGGCCATGAACCCCAAGGCTTGCAGTATTTGCCTTGCAGATAGCAGGGTTTTTGTGGCCATTAGTTTGAAGTAAGTTGTCAAATGAATTTGTTTCTCTGGCGTGAGGAAAGCCATCTGGGAAGTTGTGTTCAAGCTTGCTCCCAGGAATATAATTTGTTGACAGGGCACCAGATGTGATTTCTTTTTGTTTATGGTGTACCCCAGACAAGTTAGCACCTTTTGTACAAATGCCAGATGATTCAAAAGTATGTCCTGACTTTCTGCCTGAATTAGACAATCGTCCAGGTATGGGTATATTTGAATATTTCTTTGCCTGCAAAATGCAATGACTGGAGCTAGGCACTTTGTTAATACCCTGGGCGCAGTAGATAAGCAAAAGGGCAGTGCAGAGAATTGATAGTGCATGCAGCCTGCTTTGAAGCGTAAGTATCTTCTGCAAGATTCCCTGATTGGGATGTGCAGGTGGGCTTTCTTAAATCCAGTGTTGCCAACCAGGCATCTTCGCCTAGCATAGGAAGCAACTGGTGAAGAGTTAGCATCTTGAATTTTGGAATCACCAAAAAGGTGTTTAAGACAGAAAGGTCCAGGATAAGACACCATGAGTTGTCTTTTCTGGGTACCAGGAAAAGTCTTGAGTAAAAACCTTGTCCCTTTTCCTCTTCTGGTACAGTTTGAATAGCCTTTATGCTTAAGAGAGAGGACTTGCTTTTGAGCCTCTGCCCACTGATTTTGGGGTAGATCTGGCCAACCGTTTGGGGTTGGTAACGTGGAAGTGAAATTTATATCCTTGGGAAACTATATTTAAAACCCATTTGTCCTGGGTAATGAGTTCCCAGTTTTTGGCCTGGAGAGCAATCTTTCCCCCTAAAGGAGCAGTCAATTGAGAAGTGCTTGGAAGTTTTAAAGTTAAGTCATTGAGACAGCTTACCATAGGGGGGGAGTCTTACTACTCCCTGATTTGGAAGTGTGAGCCCTCCACTGCATAGTCCTGTGCGTACCCTGGTACGTAAGCCTGGGTGTTCTGCTGGTTCTGGGTTTGGACTGAGAAGGCCTGGAAGAGGCAGGAAAGGACCAATTCTTAGAGGGCCAATGCCTACTAAATCTTGAAGGCTGTACTTGTAGGAAATCTTTAACAGTTTGCATAGATTTAGCTTTTTCCTCATCTTTTTAAGCACTTCTTCTGCTTTGTTGCCAAACAGGTGGTCCTGATTTAAGGGAGCATCTAGCAATTTAGCTTTAACATGATCTGGCAAAGATTGCTCCTTAAGCCAAGCATGCCTTCTAAGTACAGACCCAGTGACAGCAGCCCTGCAAGATGCCTCTAGTGAATCAAAACCACATTGCAAATTGTGTTTTCCAACCTGTTCAGCAGAATGCATTAAAACCTGTGAATCCTTACTTTCAGCACAGTCAGGAATCAACATAATTTTCTGTTTAAGCAATCCAGTAATATGCTACTGATACTTTAACATATGAAACTAGCAGTTTAAAGCCCTAATGGCCAAGGTTGCAGAAGTGTATACCTTCTTACCCCATCTATCCAGCACCCTGGAGTCTCTATCAGAAGGGGTAGGATTTTTGGCAGTAGTAGCCTTAATGCCCTTAGGTCCCTGTGAAATGCTCTCAGGATCCGTAGTAGTAGTTTAAAAATGAACTTGCGAGAGTCAGGAACCCTGTAATAACTACCAGGTTTTCGGGGAGCAGGAGGTAAAGAGTCAGGGGCCAAGCTAGATTCCGAAAAGGTATCATCAACAATGTCTAGTACAGGAGGGATAGCTAAAGGCCTGTGTTGGGGCAGGAGTAAGAAATCCCTAAGCCTCTTTTTAGAATCAGAGTATGCTCCCTAAGAGTATGCGAGGTTTCACCAAAAGAGAAATCCTCAGGGGGGAGGCAGAGGGAATAGAGTCCTCTACATCAGAATCCTCATAGGTAGATAAGGATAAATCCTGGTCATCAGAGGAAACAGAAATTTCAGAATCCTGGTCAGAAGTATCATAAGCAAATTCAGTTGTAGGTCTCTTAGAGGGGGAAGGTTGGCTTCCCCTGATTAAAGTAATAAGGTCTTCGACCATTCTTATCATTTGTTTTTTAGGCATAGAGGCCTGACCATGCGGTCTGGCGGTCGGTTTTCTAGGCATGGTTCGAGTTTTAGGCCTTGCAGAAGAAGATGGCATTGGTTTAATATGCAAGTCAGTAGGCCTGAATACACCCTCAGAAGCCAGTGCCTGCACAGAGGCTCTGGACCCTTCCAAGGTATAGACATCCGCAGGTTCCACAGTTGAAGCATCTCATGGCATATCGGACTCCGAATGCGACTCAGTAGAGGCCTGCGAATCTGAAGTAGCGGGTATCAGGGGCTGCGAAAGCACCTCACTGAGTACCGGCGAACTGGAGACTGGCTTAGGAGAAGCGTTGTTGGCAGCTTTGGACCTAGGCGGCCTGTCTCTGTCTTTATCGTTGTGTTTTTTCGGAATGTCGGTAGTCAGATGGCTTACCAAAGACATATCTGGATAATTGAACAGAGTACCAAAATATTTTGAAGTGTACATATACCGACGACGAATAGTTCATTGCTAAAATAAGGCACAAAACCGACAGCGAGGTACATCGTGGTCAGGGCCTAGGCAAGGAATACAGTACGAATGAAAATCTTTATGAGGTATTTGCTTTCCATAAGAAATACAATTACTGACTTTTACTAATGTCGGTTTAGAGCAAGAAAAAGTTTCCCCAACGGGGTACTTAGCTTTAGTTGAAGACTTCGGTTCTGAAACTCGAAAACGAAAATTTCAGGAGTTGGCTGACCGGCACTTGCGAACTGCTTCTGCTTCGGGCACCACACGGCAAGAAAGACTGATGTAATGGTGTCGGCTGCATGCTTTATACCCCTGACTACCTGACGTCACGGAAGATAAGACAGCAACTGACACAGGACCCAAGACTTTGATAATCGGGCCGACTGAGGGCTACTGCAAGCAGATAACCCAAATGTGATGACTGCAACAGTGAAACACGAAGAACATCAGGGTCCACTGAACTGCAACATCCACTGCAACACTCACATATGAAGGCGTGCCATTGGAAGAATACTGATCGTGGCCGCATAGATCCCAATGCTCTTAACCCTGCCTCGGCTGTCTGAAGGATGTGTAAGACATTTAACCTCAGATTGTGTATCCTGTCTAATGTAAGGAACACTCTTGTTTGTAATGTGTCCAGCCGTGCCCCGATGAAATCCAAAACCTGAACCGGAAGTAGAGGAGATTTGTTCATGCTGATCATGATGCCCAACTTGTTGCCTAGCTGAAGGAAGGGGTCCCTGGCCTGACAAAGTAGATGCTCTGAAGGAGTAGTAAAGAGCCAGTCATCTAGATATGGAAAGACCTGAATACTCTGAAGCCTCAGGTGAGCCATTACTACTGCCATTACCTTGGTGAACATCAGGGGGGCTGTGGTGAGACCAAAGGGAAGGGCTCAAAATTGATAGTGATTTTCTCCCAGCTGGAAGCGAAGGAACCTCCGGGAGCGCCAGTCCATCTTGATGTGATAGTACGAGTCCTGGAGATCAACTGAGCACATTCAGTCTCTGGCCTGCAGACAGGGCAAGATAGATTGAATCGTGACCATGTGGAGTTTGGTCTTGGTTACAGACAGGTTCAGTTTGGACAGATCCAAAATTGGTCTGAGGTCCCCTCTCTTTTTCGGCACTAAAAAGAACCTGGAATAAACTCCAGATCTGGACTGGTCTAGGGGGAAGGGTTGGGTGACTCTTTTCCTTAGCAGTAAATCTATTTGTACTGCTGCCTCCTCCAGCTCAATGGGTGGGACATCCAGGAGGGCTTTGTTGGATGGGGGAGGTTCTTGGAACAGAACGGAATATCCTCTGGATATGATCAGCAACACCCACTGATCTGTAGTTATGGACTCCCATGCTAAAGGGTGTAGCGACAGATGACCCTCGACTGCCTCCAGACAAAAGCAATCAGGCAGCACCTCAGGGTTGCTGCCCAGGTTTATCCGAGAAGGGTTCTCGGGACCCAAAATTCTTAAGACCCCCTCTGCCTCTAGGGCAGCATCTGTCAAATCCCCCTCTGCCTCTGGGGGAAGGAGGGTCCTTAGCGTCCCAGGAAAATGCCCAAGACATGCGGAACCACATCTACTTTGGGCCTCGCTGGTTCCTGGAAAAGGATCTTTGAGGCAGGGAGAAGCAGATCCTGACAGCAGACATTGTCTTCCTGTCTTTCTCATTCTGGACTAAAGTCTCTCTGACCGTCTTCCCGAACAGGGAAGAACCATCGTAAGGGGCTTTGGTAAAAGACGCCTTGAAGGGCTCCGTAAATTGACATAAGTGGAGCCAGGCGTGGTGCCTGATGGCAACACCTGTCCCCCCCACCTGTGTGGCTCCCTCCGTGGTGTGGGAGAGCAAACACATAGACATGTTAGTTACTGCTTTTAGAGTGGCCATTCGTGCATCGAACGTCTTCCTGTCCTCTGCCTACATGGACCCTGGGGTCGACTCCATGATTTCCTTAACAAGATCTCTCTGGAGTTGAATAACGTGCACCATATAGTTCAGCGCCCTCGCAGAGAAGTTCGCTGAAGCATAAACTTGCTTCCCAAAGTAATCCAACGCTCTCGACTCTCGGTCAGAAGGGTGTACCATGGAGCGCTCCTGACCGAGCTCCTTCTTGGTGGCCGCCACCACCATCATAGCATCTACAAGGGACCCCTTATGCCAATGAAGCTTGTGTGAGGGGGGGGGGACTCAAAACCTTATCTGGCCACTTAGGGATTGGCTCTACGGTATCCAGCTCCTTCCAAGCCCTAGATGTTATTACTTCCACAAGTGGGTTGGGAGGAGGAGACACCCAAGATGTAGATGGGCCAATGCTGAATGCCACCAGCAACATGGACTTGTCCGAGGTTGGCTTTGGGGTGGACCACTTTCCCTATGGCGGAGGAGCTCCATGATGTCCCCAAAGGAAACATCCTCGGGGGGGGTGACTTCCCCTTCATCCAAATCTGTGTCCTCCATGAGGGACTCTGGTGGAGAGTCAAGTGTCTCCTTTTACACGTATGTTTCTGGGGGGGGGCTCCTCAGGGGGACTGTCTGGGGAGGCCTCGCAAACAGGCTGTTCTGAAGGCAGAACTACCTGGACATTATGGGCATGGGCTGTCCCTGAGAGGGCAAGATGGCCGGAACCACACTCAGAACCAGGGGGATCTGAATGGATTCAGAGAATGAGATAGTCTGAGGTCTCGCCCCAGCAACAGACCTCTCCACCATGTCCAAAGCAAAGGGGGAACGTGCCTCCTGGGCAGAAAACGTGGAAGCCGCTCCTCCTTGCCCCGACGGGAGTTGGACCACAACCTGCTGGAGCCAAAACATCAAGAGGGATATTTCTCTCTGACAGGCTCGGAGCAGAAGCCACCACCTCGGATCCGACCTCAAGGCTGCGTCTCCGAGAGCTCGGATCCAATTCCGTTGGATCTGACAAACTGAAGGCACTGGCCGGCGTCGAGGTACAGGGTACAATCGGCACTGGCCCCTCGACTACGATCGTCCTCAGATCCAATGACTCCGAAACCACAGGTCGGATTAGAGAAGGAGTAATAGGATGGAACAAGGGTTAGAAAGGACCCACTTCGAAGGGAGAAGGCCCCAGACAAGACCCCCATCTGTATCTGAGTGCAGATAAACCTCCACGTCATCTTGTCCATCTCCACTTCTGAAAGGCTCCGAGTGGAGTGGGAGGACGCCACCGAAATCAGACAGGAGTGCCAGTGGGGAGGAATACTTGACTGGAGACAGGCTTTGTAGTTCCTCAGGCTCAGGTGAAAACCTAGGGGACCTGAGCCTAGGAGTCACAGGCCTGGATACAGGCTTCACTTTCGGCAGCGGGCCGGCCTGCAACAAGAGGTTGGGGGAATCACTTGCGAGGCCGGTCCTTCTTGACCTGATCCCCTTTCCCAGACCTCTTGGTGGGAGTGGGAGTCCCAGAGGCCGGAGAAGAAGAAGACGGAGCAGCAGCCGCTGCTTACCCCACAGGGGAAGAGGGGACCACAGTCCCAGAAGAAGAGGGCAACAGGCCCTTAAGGATCAATTTGTTCCTCCTGTCCTTAAGTGCCCTGGGATTAAACCCAGTGCAAATAGGAAAGGGGGACTGGAGGTGTTCATCCCTCAAGCAGACTACGCACAGAGTCTGGCCATCCACCGGGGAAAGCTTATGGCACACCCTGTGCACTTTCTGAAACCGGGCTTTGGGGCATCTGCCATCCCTTCAGCTGTCACACACACACACACACACACACACACACACACACACACACACACACACACACACACACAGACACACACACACACAGACACACACACACACACACAGACACACACACACACTCACGAAAAAAACAGAAATAGAAAGGAAAGGAAGCCTACTTTTTTTTTTACTACCTAAACGAAGAACCCTGGGGAGGTACAGAAAAGTTCAAGAGAAAGAAAAGTTAATAGGAAGCTAAAATAGGAAATTACACTCTTACAAATGCTGAAAAATACACTGGAGCTCAGACCACGCTTGTGCACTCTCAGGCAGCAAATGAGATCTGAGGGGAGAAGGAAGACGGGCCATTATGGGTAAGGGGAGGAGCATGGAGCTCAGTGCCACAGCTAGAAAATGCGGCCATGTCGGATCTGAAGACCCACAGGTTGACGATCAAATTAAGTAAACTACTTCAGATCAAAAATTTTGTGTTGTCTCATTTTCATGTGGTTCAATGTTTGGGTTGTTGGATCCAATCAGATCCAAACTTGGTGCCTTCTTCTAATGCTGTGGATTGGATGCTCTTGACTCCTTCCCTACCCATCATTCCCTCCTTTCCACTAAATTATTTTAGCTAGAGTTTGCTGATTAATATCAAAAATATTGATTCCTTCCTATAACCGAAGAAAACTTTAGCTGTTACAGTTGATGAACATGTTGATACCACAATAAGGTACAGGTTTACAGGTTTACAGATTAGTACTAGGCTAACTGCCCTTGTGGGCCATTTTAAGCCTAGCCCATTAGCCCATTTGAGAATCAAACCCCACACCTTGAGTCTGTAAGGTAAACATCTTAACCATTATGCCAGCCTCCCACCCCAAAAGAAAAATACTACAAATAGGGTCTTAGGTGAATTCTGGCCAGTCAACAGAAGCTGTCAATGACAATACTGAAAGGGGGAAGAAGGAAGGGATGTTGAATCGGATGAAAATTAACAGGGATCTATCATTATTGTATGCACAGAACTTTCATATCCAATGTCTATTTTCATCCGCTTCAACATCTGGGACAGATTCACAAGCTGGTGGAACCACAGGATGAACATGCTCTGGAATGCAAAGTCCAATTTGTAATGAGATGGAAAGGTGTGAACTGTGGACCATGTTGCTGTTGCACAAATGTCATCAGTGGGAACAATCCTCATGAATGCCATAGAATTAGCTATTGCTCTGGTGAAATGGGCTTTTGGTTTCATGTGTAGGGATAAACCCCAGTCCTTATAAACAAAAGAAATGCAATCCAACAGCCATTTAGAAATTGTAACTTTTGATATACTTCTGCCCGAGTTCACTTTAGAGAAGGATACAAATAGTTGCTTTGACTTTCTTATATCCTTGATACGATGCAAATAGAATCTAAGTTGTCTGTGAACATCTAGTGTGTGCAGCAAATATTCCCTTTTGTTTGAGAACCTGGAAAAATACTGGTATATCAACTGAATGCTTTAAATTTACTTCATATGTTGCCTTTGGTAGGAAGGAAGAATTTATTCTCAATATTACTGTCTTTATTGAAAATGAGATATAGTGGTTTATGTTATAGTGCTTGTAATTCCACAATCCATCTAGTGGATAGAATTGCAAACAGGAAAATGACCTTTCATGAAAGGTATTTGACATCTGCTGAGGCTGCTCGTTCAAAGAGATTTTGAAGCATGATAGTGTTGTCTCATGTCGGAAATGTATCCCTAATTGAGGGCCTTAGGAAGAAAGTACCCCTGAGAAAGACTTTGGAAATTTTAAGAGAGCCAACAGAGGAGTCATTATGCCCTACAGAAATCTGCACTTCGATAGAAAAACCTAGACCCTTTCTGAAACACTTCTGACAGGAAATCGAAAATTGATGGGAAAGGAGTGAAGAAAGGATCCAACCCTCTCAAAGAAGCCCAAACTAAGAATATTTTTCCACTTGCCTTGATAAATCTTTTGGTAAATTGTTTTGAGGAGGAAATAACATGAACCATTGATGAGGTAAGCTGGCACACCATGCTTTCAATTTTAGTGCTTGTAGATCTGGTATAGGCAATCCGGATGGGTGACTCAGTACATTCAGCCTTGGATCCAACACCCAAAAAGGGAAAGTTAAATGAGGCTAAAGGAAGGGGAACCAAACCTGCTGAGGCTAAAAGGGGGCAATGAGGATCATTCTGTTCTTGCACCTCCTGGCTTTATGAATACATTTTGTCAGGAAAGAAATCAGGGGATAGGCATTAAAGGAGACCCAAGGGACAACTGTGAACTAGAGCATCCCTCAGTGACTGCCCCTGTGGAAGGATTAGGGTAAAGCGAAGAGATCACAGAAAGGTTGGCTCCATTGGCTGAAAAATCTTTTTTGCCATTGCCTGGTTGAGGGAACACTCATGGGGCAATAGAAATCAACCTGCTCAACTTGTCCGCTAGCTCATTTGATGTCTGTGGAATGTACACTGCTATCAGAAAATGATGGGAAGACATCACCCACTGCCACATTCTCATGGCCTCCCAGCAAATTGGCTATGATCAAGTTCTCCCTTGCTGATGATGTACCAGACCACTGCCATGCTGTCCACCTGAACAGTAGTCAAACCCTCATGGAGGAGGTCTGGAAAAGCCTGCAGTGCTGGGAGGACTGCTTTCTTCTCCAAGACATTAATGTAAAGTTTGGCCTTTAAGAGTGACCAAGCACCTTGAATCATCTTCCCCTCAAAAAGGCCCCTCCATCCCACTCCAGAAGGGAAGCATCCCTGATTACTATGGCCCAGAAAATTAGTGGACAAAAGGTCTTTCTTCCATTACTGACAGGGAGATTATCTGCCATTTTGATGGGATCTCTGCAAATTTGTGTGAGGCAAATGCTGGTATGGAAGGGGTGCAGAGTCCACTGCAAGAGTCTTGCCAGTGGAATTAATGTTATGGTAGAGGCTATCAACAAAGATTCAACTTTGTTTGCGGAAGAGGATGCTGAATTACCTGAGATGCAACTAGCCATAAAAACAGCACTCTGTCATCTGGAAGCTTGGCAATTTGAAGAACTGTGCTGATATGACATCCTATATATTTTTTGTGCAGCAGACAGCTGGCATTTTGATTGATTTACTGTGATCCCCAGCAGGTTTGTAAGGTGTAGTAGTAGTAGTGCTTGTTGTACTAGCAGATCCCTGGAATTAGAAGTTATGTACTTACCATAACTTGGTATCTGTGTAGCCCATTTTCAGTCTTCCTCATTGATCGGTCAAGAATCTGACTCTTGGATCTGACTCGGATGCAATTTTCAGACTTGGATCCCAGTCTAGAGCTTCTCTCCCTCTACCCATAATGCTCTACACCTTCCCCAGGTCCCTCAGATCGAGTTTGCTGTCTTATTGGCTACTGGATACACGAAACAGAAAAAGATAGAAAAACATTAGAGACTCAGACTAGGAATGTGAAAGTTCCTATATAGTCCACTGTTCCCCGTCGGGGGATGGTCGGGAAGAAAGGTGAAAAAGAATGAAAACAGACAACACAGATGTTAAGTTACAATAAGTACATAACTTCTAAATCTGATATCCTTTTCATTCTTCCTCACTGATGGGTCACAGTCCCCAGCTATGTAACCCTTGGGTGGCCTCAAGGAAGGATATGCCGGAGCACTGCTGAACCAAAGAAAGCTCTACTTCTGCAGACAATATCCAATTTATAATGCATCACAAAGGTATGAGTTTTTGACCAAGTGGCCGCTGCACAAATTTCAACAATCGACATTCTGGAGGAAAAGGCAGATACACAATGCTTTAATTCTCCTGTTTACATCACTGGTCTTAAATAACCGACTGTTCCTATTGCTTCCTTCTACCCTGTTGACCTCTATTTGCTCTCAATATGTATGTACAATTTGTACAGTTTTAGTATATACTGCACAGTTTTATTATGTTGTCCTTTGCTTGCTGCATCTGTCTCTATCATACCTTGTACTATGTATGCTTACTTTGTGATTCACCTTACCCATAGTAACTAAGTTTGTACAGTTTTAGTATGCTGTCTTTTGCTTGTTGCATCTGTCACTGTCCTTTTTTGTTCTATGACGACAGAAATGTAGCTGTCTATGAAAATCAAGCAGATGCAATACATATTCACCTTTGTTAGAAAAATTGGGAAAGAAGACAGGCAGTTGTACAGACTGATTAATATTATTCTCCATAGCAACTTTAGGCATAAAGAATGAGTGGTACAAAGAGACACCCTATCTTTATGAAGAATAATGTAAGGTGGTTTGGATGATAAAGCCTGAAGTTCAGAAATTCTCTTTGCTGATGTAATAGCTACAAAAAAAAAAAAGTTATGTCTTACCATAACGTTCCATCTGTGTTGTTGATCTTCTTCCATTCATCACTAATGGTTTCGGTTCCGAGCCCTCGAAACCAAGTCGGCCTAATACCAAGCTCGCGTACACGAAAAACTCTCAAGCTAAGTACTACCCACAATGCCCTTCCCCCAGTTACCTCAGAATGAGTCTGCATGCAACATATATAAGAAAAAGCAGAGGGCATTTCTGCGCAGAAACCCTGAAACACCACAAGGACCCATAAGATCCACCAGGAGCCTTTGGTGGGGAATAAAGGGTGGGGTGTGATGAATGGAAGAAGATCAACAACACAGATGGAACATTATGGTAAGACATAACTTCTTTATCTGATGTTGTTAATCTTCGTCCCATTCATCACTGATGGGATAGAATCCCAAGCTACTTGAAAACCTGGGTTACCCTTATGGAAGAACATTCCTGAGAACCATTGACCCGAAGGCCGCTCTTTCCCTGGAGACCAAGTCCAGTTTGTAATGTCTGATGAAAGTATGGGGTTTAGCCCAAATGGCTGCTGTGCAAATGTTGTTCATAGAAGCTCTGGAGTGAAAAGCAACAGAAGTTGCAATGGCTCTCGTTGAATGAGCTTTGATATTAACAGGTTTAGGTTCATTCGCCTGTGAGCATGAAAAAGTAATACAATCTCTGAGCCATTTTGATAAAGTGACTTTTGACATGGCAAATCCCATTTTTGGACCAGAAAAGGAGATGAAAAGTTGATCCGACTTGCAGAAAGATTTAGTCCTATCCAAGTAGAAACGTAATTGTTTATGTATGTCCAGTGAATGTAGACAGTATTCTCCTTTATTGGAGTAATTTGGGAAAAACACTAGGAGCTCAATGGACTGGTTAACAGAGAAATCAGACACCACTTTGGGAAGAAAAGATGGATTAATACGAAGAGCTACTCTGTCTTTATGAAAGATTAGATACGGACCCTTGATGCATAAGGCTTGTACTTCCGATATCTGTCTAGCTGATGTAACCGCTACCAAAAAGAGAAATTTCAATGACAGAAATTTAAGGTCACATTTTGCAGCAGGCTCAAAAGGGAGTAAAGAGAGAGACTGTAATACCAGAGAGAGTTTCCATGTCTCTACAGGCCACCTGATTGGGTGGTCTGCTATGGAAAACTCCTTTGAGAAAAGTCTTGCCAATGCGGGTAGAGATAAGAGGAACGCCTTCTAAACCGTTATGAAAATTGGAGATAGCTGCCAAGTGGACTCGAATAGTAGAAGCTGATGCTCTATTGTCAAACAACTCAGAAAGGTATTGAAGCATAACAGATACAGGAGTTGAAAAGGGGTCTAGCATCTGTTCTTTAGACCAGTGAGCGATGCTTTTTCACTTATCTCTGTAGAGATTTCTGGTGGATGGTTTATGGGAGGCCAGAATAATATCACAAACAGGTGAGGAGAGGGTTTCCTGCCTGGCGACTAATGGAAGTGGGGAAACCAAGCTGTCTGCCTGAGAGTGGACAGATTTGGGGGAGTCAACCCTTGGGGGTGAGAGATTAGGTCCTGACGAGTGTCCAGGATCCATGGAGGTTGTAATGGGTGCGGCCGGAGGAAGGGGAACCACACTTGTCGAGGCCAAAATGGGGCAATGAGGATCACTTTGCATCTCAACCGAATTGCTTTCTTTAAAAATAGGGGTATTAGAGGAATTGGAGGATACTCGTAGAACAATCATAAGTCAAAGCGTCTCTCGGTGACTCCCCTTCTGGGGGAAAAAGGGCAAAGATGCTGCTGCATTTGTTGTTTGAAGGGGAAGTAAAAAGATTGCAGCAAGGCTGGCCCCAACGTCTGAAAATTTCTGCTATCACGTTCGGATTGAGAGACCACTCGTGTATAAGGAGGATGCATCTGCTCAGCCTGTCCGCAATCACGTTGGAGCTCCCCTGGATATGCGTTGCTATAAGAAAGCGGTTGGAAGCTATCGCTCAGTGCCAAATTCTCATTGCCTCTCGACACAGGGTAGGATTTGGTCTCTCATTATTTGTTTATGTACCAGACTACTGACATATTGTCTGATTGGATTGCAGTCGTTCCCGATGGAAGGAGCGGATGAAGTGCCTGCAATGCCAACAGCACCATTCTCAACTCCAGAACATTGCTATGCAAGTTGGCCTCCAAGCTGGACCACGTGCCTTGGACTGTCTTTCCCTGAAAGTGGCCTCCTCACCCTATCAGAGAAGCATCTTTGGTCACTGTGGCATTGGGTTGGAGTCTGGAAGGGGTGACACCAAAGAATTTCATCTGTCCTCATCCACCAAAGAAGACCTCGTTTGCAGGAATTAGTGAGTTTAGAGGATGAAGATTTGCCACCCACTGGGAAAAAAGGAGCCGTTGTAACAGTCTCATATGTAATCTTGCCAGAGGAACAATTGGGATGGCTGCCGTCATAGACCCCAGAGCCTGTAGAACTTCTCTTGCTGACACCTTTCTTTGACAGAGTATCACTTGCACTTGTAATCTTAACCTCTGAAGCCTGTGAGGTGGGAGAGAAACCTGGTTTGTTTGAGTATTGAATACTGCTCCTATAAATTCCAATTGTTGGGTAGGATGAAGATTGGATTTTTCCCAATGGACCGTGATGCCTAGAAACTCTGCCAGTGAGAGACTGTAGCAGAGGGCCATGATCAGTAGGCACTTGGTGGGGGCAGAGAGGAGCCAATCATCTAAATATGGAAACACCTGGAATCACTGAAGTCTCAGATGAGCTGTTACCACTGCTAGGCATTTCGTGAACATTCTGGGGACCGTCGAGAGACCGAATGGCAGGGCTCTGAGTTGGTAATGAATGGCTCCTAGCTGGAAGCAAAGGAGACTCCTGGAGCGCTTGTCCATTTTGGTATAATACGAATCCCGGAGGTCTATCGAGCACATCCAAACATCCTCCCGAAGAAAGGGGAGAACAGTTTGTATAGTGACCATGCGAAATTTGGTTTGAACCACTGACTTGTTTAGTTGGCTGAGATCCAAAACGGGTCTCCAGTCCCTGGTCTTTTTTGGCACCAAAAAGAATCTTGAGTGGAAACCGGATCCGCACTGGTCTGGGAGAACTGGTTGGATGACTCTTTTTTGACACATCTTTCTTATCTCTGAAGCCCCCTCTTCCCTTTGACAGGGTGGAACATCGGGAAGGTACTTTGAAGGTTTTGGGCAAAATATTAGAGGGATGTAATAGCCTCTCTGGAAATTATTCTCTGCATCCACCAGTCATTTGTAATAGAGTTCTAGGCAGTTTGGTGGACAGAAAAACAAGCCCCGACTGCTTCCAAAGGAAAGCAATCAGGCAACACTTCAGGAGCGCTGATAAGATCGTCCTGAGAAAGAATCCATGGAGCCTTGAATTTGGGGACCCCCTCTGTCCTAAAGGGGCATCTTCCACCATTGGAACCCCCTCTGCCTCTGGGGAAATTCTCACCACATGCGTTGCAGATAGGGCCTTGAGATTTTTGTGCCATATCTTCCCACTCCTTTGGTTCCTGGAAAAAGAACGCTGAAGTTTGGAAAAACATAGGCCAATGGCAGACAAGGTATTTCTGTCTTGCTCGTACCTGGCCAGTGTGTCCTTCACTTTAGAACCGAACAAAGTGGATGGTTCGATAGCGGCATTCAAAAAGGAGGATTTGAAGGAGTCTGCAAGGTCACAAATGCGCATCCAGGCGTGGCGTCTCATAACTATGCCTGCACCTGCAGCTCTAGCCGCCCCTTCAGTTGCATGGGACAGCAACCTCATGGACGAGCTGAAGATAGACTCAAGGGTGGCAAGCTGAGAAGCAACCTTGTCTTGTGCCCTATTAGAAACTTGACCCAGAAGGGCTCCAGAAAGTTCAAAGATGAGATCCCTTTGGAGCCTTATAAAATGTGCCAAGTAATTCAGAGACTTGACAGCAAAGGTCGCTGAAGCAAAAACTCGCTTCCCTAGTCTGCCCACTGCCCGAGACTCTCTGTTGGGCGGGTGGACAGTAGGACTTTCCTCCACAAGGTCCTTTTTTGTGGCCGCTGCCACCACCATAGCGTCTACTGGCAATCCTCTAGACCAGTGGAGCTGCTCTTCTGGTGGGGAAAGAATCTTGTCTGGTCTCTGGGGGATGGCCTCAATAGAGTCAGGGTTCTTCCATGCATGCTGCACAATGAGATGGACTAACTCGTTGGCAGGTGGGGTCACCCAAGAAGTAGAAGGCCGACAGCAGAAAGCCTGCAAGAAGATGGACTCCAAGGAAGGATTGGAGGGCTTCCAGTCATCCCTCTGCTTCAATATTTCCAGGATGTCTCCGAAGGAGACATCGTTAGGGGTGACCGTGGGGACCCTTCCCCATCATCGTAATCCATATCCTCAGTGAGGGATTCCTCCGGGGAGTCAAGGTGTTTCCTCTTACATGCCTTCTTCCGAGGGGGTTCTTCAGTGGGAACATCTGAAGAAGACTCGGAAGGTAGACTACCCTGGACAGGAGTTTCCTGAGGCTTGTGCTCTCGGTGTCCTGGGGAAGTGTCCCATGGTAGCTGTAGCTCAGAGGGAGCAGGGGGAAGATCCGACGCAGGAGGAGCACTTCCAGAAGCAAGCACCCTCTCCATCAACCAGAAAGCTGGCCCGCCTGAAGAGGAATGGGAGCCCGGAACTGAGTAAGACAATCTCGGAACCGGGGTCACACCCCGCTCCGCACAGCTAGCTCCCAGGGACGGAGCCTCAATCAGGATCGGGGCAGGTGCTGCTCCCAAATCCAAGGACGGAACCGATAAAAAGCTTGGAACCATACTGGGAATCGAGGATTCCACCCCCCCCAACCATGAGAATGAGGAAGGGACAGCTCCATAGGAACCGAAACCCAAAGGGGGGGGGGCCTCGATGCTTAAGAGAGAGTCACTCTCGGTGCCGAGTAAAGGGTACCCACCAAGGACGTCAGAACTATGGGTCTTGAAACCGAAGAATCCAAGGGAGGAGAATAAGTGGGAGTCATGGGAACAACAGACCCAAATCCCGAAGTGGGATGGGTTTTTGGAAATTTATAATCCCGCTGGCTGTCAACAGCTGATCCAACAGGCGCACCACATCCAATTCAGACAGACTCCTGGTGGACCTTACAGACACTCTGGAAGGGGAGTCAGGCCGGTCCAGAAAAGGGCTATAAGCCTGGCCTAAAAACGGGTCCAATGAAGGGAAGTACTGGGTCTGTGGTGTTTGAATTGTCGGCACCGAAGATTCCAACTTGGAGACTGGTAATAGGGAGACTAACGGTGCTGAGAAAGGAGTCATCACCAAAGAAACACTTGGAGTAGAAGTTATTATCGGTTCTGAGGGGATCATTGGAACCAACTTCAGTGCAGAGGGAGGTGAGGTCAGTGCCAAAGCTACCGAAGACAATAATGTTGGAGCCGTAGTTGTTACTGTAGTTGAAGTCAGTACTGCAGATGTCTGTGCCGAAGGCGGCACCGACTTAGAAATTATGGTAATGTCCACAGACGCAATTGGAGCTGAGCTCGGAACTGGAATAGTTGGAGCCAAGAGAGCAATATTATGCTCCGTAGAAGACTTGCAGGCCTTGTGTTTGTGGGACTTACCCTTATCACCAGCCGGTGAAGAGGGATCAGAATGTGGACATTTCTTGTCCTTCAATGGAGGGGTCGAGACCGCCGATACAGAAAGGGCCTCTGAGAAAAGTGAGGATAGTAGGCCTTTAAAAATAAGCTTGTTTTTCCTCTCATTCAGTGTCCACTGACTAAAGCTTAAGCAAATCTAGCAAGGAGGTTTCAGAGAGAGGTGGGAAACCCCCAGACAATAGACACAATCATCATGTAAGTCGCTGTTTGGGAGTTTGCCATTGCAGGAAGTGCAATGTTTGAACCCCGAAGTCCCTTTTTTATCAGACATATCCAATACACAACCAAACGAAGTAAAGAGAAGGCACAGAAGCGAAAAAGAGAAATACTAACGATGGTATCAAAGATACCAAAAGGGTAGGAGAGGACATTACCAAGGATGGTATGGGAAATACCCGGAGGGTAGAGCTAGATATAGAAATAGGGTAGAAAAAGAGTTAGATCAGAAAAAATTTCAAAATACAATAATTTTTATAAAAATATGACACTTAGCTGAAGAGCTCGGTGAAACGCTGCTACATGGCTGCGTGGCAAATGAGATCTGAGGTAACTGGGAGAAGGGCATTGTGGGTAGCAGCTTAGCTCAAGAGTTTTTGGTGTACACGAGCTTGGTATTAGGCCGAGTCGGTTCCGAGGGCTCGGAACCGAACCCATTAGTGATGAATGGGAAGATGATTAACAACATCAGATGACAGATTTCCCTGACAGGAATTTCATATCACAAGCATTTGCTGTTTCAAAATGTTTTTGATTAAGGCCTTGAAGTATTACCGCGAGATCCCAAGGAGAAGAAGGATCCCTTATAGGAGGTCTTAGCAAAAATATCCCTTTCATGAATGCTTTGCACTGTTTGATATTGAAAAGGAAACAAGAAATACCTGCAAACTGAAGTTTTATAGCAGAAAAACTAGCACTTTTCCTCAAAAAGAGAAGTAAGAAAAAGAAGGATGTTGACACCGGGGATGAAAAAGGATCAATATTCTCTTTGGCAGCCAATATAGTAAACCTTTTCCATTTGCTTCTGTAGATCTTCTTAGTAGATGTTTTTTGGGATGCTAAAACTATATCATGAACAGGGGAAGCAAGCCTGGACCTTCATATAATAACTGGAAGTGGAGGAATCATGCGGTAGCTTTAGGGTATAGAGACTGGGGTGCTGACTCTCTGATGGGTGAGATAGTAGGTCCTGATTGGGCTTTAGAATCCAAGGAGGATATTTCAGATGAGACCAGAAAAAGGGGAACCAAACCTGACGAGGCCAAAAGGGGGCAATAAGGTTGATGGAGCTCTTCAGTCTTCTGGCTTTCTGCAGGAATTTTGGGATCAAGGGAAGCAGATGATAAGCAAAAAGGAGACTGGAAGACCAATCAAGAAGTAGAGCATCCCTTGATGACTCCCCAGGAGGGGGATCAGAGCAAAATACTTGCTGCACTTGTTGTTCAGGAGGAAGCAAAGAAGTTGCAGCAAGTTTGGCACCAACAGCTGAAAATATGATGTGCCATGGATTGATTGAGGGACCACTCATGAGGGGTCAGGATGGACCTGCTGAATTTGTCTGCAAGAGGGTTGATTTCCTTGGTATATGTGTTGCATATAGAAAGTGGTCTGAAGATATCGGCCATTCCCAGACCCCCATGGCTTCTCTGCATAAGGGGAAAGAACGGGTTCCTCCTTGTTTGTTTTTATACCAGACTACTGACATGTTGTTGGTGGGTACTGCAATAGTCCCAAAGGGGAGGCTGTCCTGAAAGGCTTGCAACATTACAAGAACTACTCTCATGTCTAGGATACTGTTACACAATCTGGTCTCCGAGGAAGACCACATGCTTTGGACCATCTTTTCCTTGAAATGCCCCCACCCCACCCTAGTTGGGAAGTGTCCATGGCCACTGTGGCTGTGGGGGGAGGAAGAAGGAATGGCACACCGAGGAACAGGTCATCTGAATGAATCCACCACTGAAGATGTTTGCAAATCAGAGTTAACTTGATAGGAACAGATAACTGCTGGTAAAGAACCGACCATTGAACAGCTAAGGTTCTTTGGAGGATTTGCATAAAAAATCTTGCTAAGGGAGCTAGGATGACGGCAGCTGACACAGAGCCAACAGCTTGAAGTATCCATCAGTCTCGCTGACAGAGACGGTAGAGAGAGTTCATGCCATACCTGGCTTCTCAAATATGTTATGCGAAGCGGAGACAAAGAAGCCATTTGGTGCAATGTATCCAAAAGGGCACTGATGAATTCCAACTTCTGAACAGGAGGTGAGTGTGACTTGGTAAGGTTTATGGTTATGCCCAGGGAGTTGAAGATCTGGAAGAAATATTCCCTGGCATGATGTAGTTGATGTCGGGTTGGGGCAGTTAGAAGCCAGTCATCCAAATATGGAAACACCTGGAATCCCTTCAGTCTCAGTTAAGCTGCCACTACTGCCATGCAATTTATAAACACCCTGTGGGCTTTGGTAACCCCAAAGGGCAGAGTTATGAATTGGTAATGACTGGCTCCCAGCCAGAAGGCAAATGACTTCTGGAGTGTCTGTCTATTTTGATGTGATAGCATGCGTTCTGAAGGTCAATAGAGCACATCCAATCATCCTTGCACAACAGCTGTAGAATGAACTGAAAGTAACCACCCAGGACTTTGACATCATTATATACTGATTCACATTGTCAGTTCTAGAATGGATCTTATGTCCCCCATTTCTCTGGCATTAAAAAGAAGTGAGAATAAGTTACGAAAACTCTTTGTTCGGTTGGGACCTCTTGGATGACTCTTTTCTGCAGCAATTTTTGAATTGCCAGTAATGCATGCTCCCTCTGAATGGATGGTACATTTGGGAGTTTCTTTTGTTCCACTGAAGGTAGAAGGAAAAAGGGACTCTAATAACCTCTGTATATTATGCTTAGCTCCCAAGCATTTGTTGTCAGGTTGGTCCAGGCATCCAGGTGCAGGGAAAAATGACCCCTGACTGACTCCAGAGATGGACAAGTTGGGTAGTGCTTCAGGAGTACTGATAGGGCCTGTCAGAGAAGGGTTCCGTGAAGTCCTGATTCTGCACAGCCCCCATGGCCTCTGGGATGGTATCTCCCATTGAAACTTCCTCTTCTGCCTCTGAAGGAAGAATCCCCACGTTGATCCTGAAAAGACCCTTGAGATTTTCAAAAACAATTCATATCACCTCGCTGATTTCTAGAAAAAGTATGCTGAAGAGTAAAACATTTGATCCCAGTGGCAGACAGGGTCTTTACTTCCTGTTTGCTGTGGGTAAGAGCATCTTTGACGGATGGCTGAAACAAAGAGGAGCCACCACCAAAGTGGGCATTGACAAAACACAACTTGAAAGGTTCCACAAAGTCACAAAGCTTCATCCAGGCATGTCTTCTGACAACAATACCTGAGCTGGTTGCCTGTAAGGTGCCCTCTGCTGTATGGGAGATGAGTCTCATGGAGGAGTTAACCATGGAAGCAAGAGTAGCCAATTGGGGAGATACTTTCTTGAAGTCCTAATATGACATGGCCTCTACATGAGAATTGGAAAGCTCCTTGACCAACTCTCCCTGCAATTAAGTGAAATGTGCCAAGTAATTTAACGACCTCAGAACAAAGGTAGCTGAGGCATAAATGCACTTACCAAACTGTGAATTGCTTGAGACTCCCTGTTCAGAAGACAGCCAGAGGAACTTTGTTCGGCTAGCTCCTTTTTCATGGCTGCTGCCACAACAACGGCATCAACAGGAACACCTTTAGACCAATGTAGTCTGTTTTTAGGGGACCGAGAAGTTTTTCAGGGCATTTAGGGACTGGTTTGACTGTATCCAGCTCCTTCCAAGCCCAGCGGGAAACTAAGTCAATCAGTTCATCAACCAGGGAGGTCATCCAAAACATAGATAGGCAAGCCTCCAAGGACACCAACTCTTCAGAAGAAAGAGGTCGGGCCAACCAGGCACCTTTCTAAGGATCTCTAAGAAGTCTCCAAAGAAGACATCTGGTGATGATCGTGGGGATCCTTCTCCCTCATCAAAGTCTGCTTCTTCGGTGAGAGACTCCATAGGGGAGTCAATCTGCCTCCTTTTGCACATTTTCTTTCAAGGAACTTCATCTCTGGGGTGTTCAGGGCAGGTATCAGAATAAAAGGGGGCTTCCTCTGGGGAGAAAGACCTGGAGGCTTCTCAAGGTAGGCTGACCTTGGACAGGAATGATGGGCTCAGCACTCAGATCCAGTAAAGGATGAAGGGGAGGATCAGAGATAAGACATGTCAGTTATCTATGAGTAGAGAAAACAATTTCTACAATCTGGAAAGCCAAGAGAACATGAGAACCCCCCCCTCGCAACCCCCCCCCCCAGAGCCAATACAGTCAAAGAAGAAGAAGAAAAGATGGGAGTAACTCCTGATCCATGGCCTCCAGGCAGAATCGGACTAAAGCTGTCGATGGCTGAAGCTCCAAGAAGAAGGGACGGATCAGAGAAGGTCACAGCTAAACCCCTCCCCCAGACCTGCTGCCAACATCACAAATCCAAGATGCATTCTGATCCAATGAAATTGGAGCAGGGCTGGTCAGGGTAGCCATCGGAGTCAAGGCTCCAAGATCGCACCGGTTGGATCAGAGAAGGAAACTGAATCAATGTAACGGGGACACTCACTGATCCAAGTGGGGATGGAGTTGGCAAACCCCCCTATCTGAATTTGTGGTTTGAGGAATGACCACATCATCCTCTCCATAGTAACATCAGATAGGCTCCTACAGGACCATGAGGAAGCTACTGATGCAGGCCTTGAATGTTTGGAGGGAGTTTGCATTAATTTAGAGAGCAATGTTGGAGATACTGCCCTCATGGAAAACTTGGGTGTTTGGCTCCTAACTCTCGGATACAAAGTCTTGGGACCCCAGGCAGAAGTGGATGGCCTAGGAAACCTAGTATTTGTGATGGAACCTGTTGGCTCCAAAAAGCATCTTGGATCCGATGGTGTGGAAGTAGGTCTTGGATCCAACATGGTCGGAGCAGAGGTCAGATGATTTTGAAGGAGGCTCAGTGGAAGCCCTCGAGGTCTTCTGAGAACATTTCTTGGACTCCAAAGACCCAGCATGACCCTTAGAGCAGGTTTGAGTCCCTGGTGAAGAGGATGAAGAAGCAGGTAAAAGTCCCTTCAATATCAACTTGTTCCTGCAATCGACAATGGCATGAGGATTAAGTCCTCACAAATGTCACAAGCCAATTGCAGATGGCAGCAGCGCAGCGGTGCTGCAGTAGCGTTGTTACCTCACAGCAAGAGGTTCTCCATGCCTTCCCTGCATTCGTGTGGGTTTCCTCCAGGTGCTACGAATTCCTCCCACATTACAAAGACATGCGTCTGGAGCGTTTCTCTCTAGGCCTCCGCTGAAAATTTACTTTGTTCCAAGTCGGACTTTCCTGGTAAACAATGTTAAATAAATAAAATAAATAAAAGCTAGTCCGGTCCTAAACAATTTACACATTTACTATGTGCATCAGATTGGGGAATTTTGTTCCCATAATCTGAGCAGCACTTAAATCCTGCTGGTTTATCTGACATAACTTAAAAAAATTACGATCCAAAACTAACAGATCACACACAGAAAAACATGGCACTGCATACCCAAAAAACAACCAAGTTCAGAATCTGCTCTACCTTTAACTATTAGAAAAGATTTTTTTAAGTTAAATCTAACAGATAGAGAAAGGAAGTAAAAGAGCAAACGGAAGGCAGAAGTGCCAACGGCCCTGAGAAAAATAAACAGTTAAGGTAGGAATAAAAAAAATAACAGTCCCTAATGCCTGTGAAAATCTAATGGGAAGGGGAGGAAAGAGAAGATAAACTACCAGCAAAGATTTTCAAAGTGTTAATAAAGTGAAAATTTAACTTAGCTTTAACAGCAAAAAAAGCAGTTCTCAAATCGAGACAGATAATCTGCGTCTGTGCCTGACAGACGGCAAACAAGATCTGACGAAGGTGTAGAGCATTATGGGTAGAGACAGGAGCTTGAGACTGGAATCCAAGTCTGAAAAATGTGGCTGAGATGGATCCAAGAGTCAGATCCATGACCCGTCAGTGAGGAAGAATGAAAAGGACATCAGATGTACCAGTCAGGAGCCAATCATCTAGGTACGGGAAGACCTGGATCCCTTGCAGTCAGAGATAACCTGGTACCACAGCTATAACATTTGTGAACACCCGGGGGATGTAGCAAGACCAAAGGGTACTGCTCTGAACTGAAAATGATTGGCTCCCAACCAAAACTTGAGAAATCTCATGGATTGCTTCTGTATCTTAATGTGACAGCAGGCATCTTGGAGATCTATAGAGCACATCCAATTGTCTTTCCTCAACAGAAGTAATATGCACTGTACCGTGACCACCTAGAACTTTGTCTGTCTCATTAACTGATTCAGATAGTTGAGGTGAAAAATTGGCTTGAGGTCCCCCTGTCCTTTTCAGAATTAAAAAGATCCTGGAATAGATTCCAGATCCTAAATGGTCTGGGAGGACCTGTTGGATGACTTTTTTTTTTTTTCCCTAGCAACTTTAAAACCTCTGTTGTGCAGATTCTAACTGAATGGGTGGAACATCAGGAAAAGGTAACTTCTTTCTTAGACGGTACAAGAAGTGAATGATAAAGCCTCTAGTGACTAGCCTTGGCACTCAGGGAATGGATGCAATGTTTTGCCAGACTTGTGGGTGCAAGGTTTAGCACCAACCAAATGCCTCCAGACTGTGGCAGCAGGGTACAATCCAAGATCTCTGATAGGGTTTCTTGGTGGAAGGATCATAAAAAACCTGAGTATGTGATTCACCTCTGCCCCTGGGATGACATCCATTTGAGTTACTTCCCCTTCTGCCTCTGGGGAAGGGGGTGTCTGTCTCCAGGAGTATCTTAATGATAACCCTGTGATTTTTCTGAACCATATCTTCTTACCACCCCACTGGTTCCTAGAATAGATACTTTTTGGGTTGGTGAAGTGGCTTCCCATGAGAGATGGGGTCTTACCTTCCTGCTCACGCCTAGTAAGCATTTCTTCAACTTTTGGTCCAAAAAGGGTGGAGCCATCGAATGGGGCACATCTTAAAGCTTTTTGCAAAATCACACAGATAAATCCAGACATGTTGACCCATGGTGATGCCAGTGCCTGATGCTCAAGCTGTACCACTTGCTGCATTAGAAAGAAGGTACATGGCCATGTTAGAAGTAGACTGCAGGGAATACAATTGGGTGTCTACAGTTTTTTGAACGTCTACTAGTAAGTTACCCTAGAGAGACTTGGAAAGCTCCTTGGTCAGGTCCCTCTGAAACTGAGTCATATGTGCAAGGTAATTCAGTGCTCTAAGAATGAAAGTCACTGAAGCATAACTATGTTTCCTCAGACTGTCCAGCACCCTTGATTCCCTGTTAGGGTGGTGATAGTTCCTTTTACATGCCTGCTGCTATTACCATGGCATCTACTGGTGGTTCTTTAGTCCAATGTTTCTTGTCCTTTGGGATCAGTACAATTCTATCAAGCTTTTTAGAGATTGGTTCCACTACATCAGTATCCTTCTATACCTGCTGTGCCACATGCTCTATTCATCCACGGGTGGTTTAACTTAGGATGCAGATGAGCCAGTACCAAAGACCTCAAGGAACACAGATTCATCCAGGGAAGGAGTTTCAGTGGATCAATCTCCCCTCTGTTTCATCAATTCTAGTATGGCACCAAATGTGATGTCTACAATGTGAAGGATCTAGGAGGCCCTTCACCTTCATCTAAATCTGTGTCTTCAGTGACAGACTCTGGAGAAGAGTCTAAGTGCTTCTGTTTGCATGTCTGATTTCTAGTATCTTGTCTCTGGGGAACCTCTGGAAACTGCTCTGAAAAAGAAATGGAACTCGAGTGTAGAGAATCCTCCAAGCCTGTAGGTACTGTCTTGCCTAATCGATCAGAATGAGAGGAATAAGTTACTGGATCCACTAGAAGTTGTGGCAGATCCAGACTCGAGGGTTGCACTTGACTCCCTGGCCCAGCCAAGACCTATTCAAAAGCCTCGAAAGCTAACATCGCAATTGGAGCCGAGCCAAAGACTCAGGAACACTCCCCAGTTCAACTGAGGTTAGCTCTGAGGAGGACCTCAGAGCCAAGTTATCAAATGCAGCGGACCAAAAAAGAAGGGACGGCTCCAAAAACTTCGCAGTCCAATCCACCACCGGAAACCTGGCATCAATGTTTCAACTCTGAGATCATCTTGATCTGACATCAGTTGAGAGAGCATGGAATGTTGTCAATGCCAAAGTTCCTCGAACTGCTGGATCTGAATGATGTGGGGCAGAAGGGCTCGGACCACTGAGGACCAGAACTGAAAGACAAGCCAGTACCCAAGAGAACTGGGGAGGATTAGATGGGACTGCACTGAGAGCTCCCTGCAGGAATGAAGCCAGGAGGACACCCAGCTGGATTTGTGTTCTTAAGAATATCCTCATCATATGGTTAATGCCCATTCAGTAAGGCCTATGCCGACCTCACTGATGATGCCACCAATGGAGGTCTGCAGTGTCGTTTTCATGTAGAATAGACAAATGAAACTGACGACTCATCAGCTCTGGTGAGAACTTAGCCTGAGGAGATGGAGACTGGATCAAATTAACTAGTAAATCCAACTTCCTTGGAATTTTAGGTGCTGGACCTTGAAGGATATGTTGGATCCTGGGACCTTTTTCTTGATTTCTGAGATCTTTTCTCCTCAGATCTTTCCTCCTTAGACTTTTTGACTTCTCTTTGTTTTTCCCTGGACTACTCCCTTTCCTTTTCCTTCTTTCCTCCTTAGACGTTTAGACTTGTCTTTGTTTTTCCCTGGACTACTCCCTTTCCTTTTCCTTCTTTCCTCCTTAGACTTTTCAACTTCTCTTTCTTTTTCCCTGGACTACTCCCTTTCCTTTTCCTTCTTTCCTCCTCAGACTTTTCGACTTCTCTTTGTTTTTCCCTGGACTACTCCCTTTCCTTTTCCTTCTTTCCTCCTTAGACTTTTAGACTTGTCTTTGTTTTTCCCTGGACTACTCCCTTTCCTTTTCCTTCTTTCCTCCTCAGACTTTTCGATTTCTATTTGTTTTTCCCTGGACTACTCCCTTTCCTTTTCCTTCTTTCCTCCTCAGACTTTTTGACTTCTCTTTGCTTTCCCTGGACTACTCCCTTTCCTTTTCCTTCTTTCCTCCTTAGACTTTTCGACTTCTCTTTGTTTTTCCCTGGACTACTCCCATTCCTTTTCCTTCTTTCCTCCTTAGACTTTTCAATTTCTCTTTGTTTTTCCCTGGACTACTCCCTTTCCTTTTCATCCTTTCCTCCCTTAGACTTTTCGACTTCTCTTTGTTTTTCCCCTGGACTACTCCCTTTCCTTTTCATCCTTTCCTCCTTAGACTTTTCGACTTCTCTTTGTTTTTCCCTGGACTACTCCCTTTCCTTTTCATCCTTTCCTCCTTAGACTTTTCGACTTCTCTTTGTTTTTCCCTGGACTACTCCCTTTCCTTTTCATCCTTTTCTCCTTAGACTTTTCGACTTCTCTTTGTTTTTCCCTGGACTACTCCCTTTCCTTTTCCTTCTTTCCTCCTTAGACTTTTTGACTTGTCTTTGTTTTTCCCTGGACTACTCCCTTTCCTTTTCCTTCTTTCCTCCTTAGACTTTTCGACTTCTCTTTCTTTTGCCCTGGACTACTCCCTTTCCTTTTCCTTCTTTCCTCCTTAGACTTTTCGACTTGTCTTTCTTTTTCCCTGGACTACTCCATTTCCTTTTCCTTCTTTCCTCCTTAGACTTTTCGACTTCTCTTAGTTTTTCCCTGGACTACTCCCTTTCCTTTTCCTTCTTTCCTCCTTAGACTTTTCGACTTCTCTTTGTTTTTCCCTGGACTACTCCCTTTCCTTTTCCTTCTTTCCTCCTTAGACTTTTCGACTTCTCTTTGTTTTTCCCTGGACTACTCCCTTTCCTTTTCCTTCTTTCCTCCTTAGACTTTTCGACTTCTCTTAGTTTTTCCCTGGACTACTCCCTTTCCTTTTCCTTCTTTCCTCCTTAGACTTTTCGACTTCTCTTTGTTTTTCCCTGGACTACTCCCATTCCTTTTCCTTCTTTCCTCCTTAGACTTTTCGATTTCTCTTTGTTTTTCCCTGGACTACTCCCTTTCCTTTTCATCCTTTCCTCCTTAGACTTTTTGACTTCTCTTTGTTTTTCCCTGGACTACTCCCTTTCCTTTTCATCCTTTCCTCCTTAGACTTTTCGACTTCTCTTTGTTTTTCCCTGGACTACTCCCTTTCCTTTTCATCCTTTCCTCCTTAGACTTTTCAACTTCTCTTTGTTTTTCCCTGGACTACTCCCTTTCCTTTTCCTTCTTTCCTCCTTAGACTTTTCGACTTCTCTTTCTTTTTCCCTGGACTACTCCCTTTCCTTTTTCTTTTTTCCTCCTTAGACTTTTCGACTTCTCTTTGTTTTTCCCCTGGATTACTCCCTTTCCTTTTCCTTTGTATTCTCTACTTTACTGTTTGGTGAAGCTAGTCTAGGAGTAGAAGACATGGGTTGAGAGGAAGAAAAAGAAGGCCTTGTCTGAGGGGGAAGCAGGTCTTTCTAGTTAAGCTTCTCTTTCCTGCCTTGAATGGCCCTGAACCCAAACAAGGCACAGATGTCATGGTTAGCCTCTAGGTGGGCAGAACCTAAACAATATACAGAGAGAGTGTGTGCAGATAATGAGGTAGAATTTTGTGCCCACAAGCTGGGCATTTCTTAAATCCTTGTAGTTTCTCTGACATTATGCTAAAAAAACACCTGTTTAGAAAATTTTACCAAACGTTATATACTATAAATTTCTTGAAAAAATAGTCACACAAAAAACAAGCCTTAACAGTCAGCCTATCTCTAATAACTATGTTAACACTGTAACCGTACTTCTACATTAGTACTATGAAAAACTCTGTATAGTGAAAAAGCTAAACTAGGGAAAAAAGAAAAACACTTCTCTAAAACAAACTATACTAATAATCTAAAAAGGATAGGCAGGAGCCAAAAATAGTTATCTCTGACAGAAAAAAACACTTTCACTTATTGTGAAAAGTAGACTTTTCAGACACATGTTTAGAAGGTTGAGGTTGCAAATGAGATAACTTAGTGGAGAGGAGGGATTTATGGGTAGGGGAGAAGTCAGAGCCTCAAATCCCCAAGGAAAAATAATATAGATTTGTATCAATGCATCTGATAAAGACCCACATTAAAGATTTAAAAAATATGTCACACACATACAGTTGACAGATCCAACATAATTAATTTCAGAATCTCCCTTGTTTCTGTGGCTTACATAATGTGTCTCCTACTTCAACTATAGCCATAAAGGTCAGTTTTCTTTTTTTTTTCAATGGCTACAGCAGTCTGCATGTCTTTCCACTGTTTCACTATGTTAAGCATGGTACATTTCTTCTGGTCTTCTCTTATTAGACTGTTGAACACCGCAGTTTACATCACTTTCCACTATTGCAAACAAAACCTCCTATTTAGCTAAAAAAAGTGTTTTCTGCAGAGGGGACAGAAACTAACACCTTCTCTCCAGATCTGAATGCCCCAGTCTTTATATTTCTACATATGCATGCCTTGCATTGTACACTGAGCTCTTTCTATTTGTTTCACTATGATAGGCATTACCATTTTCATCCTATAATGTAATTTGGTATTGTATTCTCTGAGACTTTTAAATGGGGTTTTCTCTTCTTCCCAAGTTTGTCTGGCAATATTTAACAGATAAGCTGTTTCAAATAGAATGAGTCAGTTTTTCTAACAAAAAATTAAGATCCTGAGGAGGAGCCACCTGTTTTCTTAGGGGCTTTGTATGTAACACCCCTTTCAAAAAAATTTTCACGAGACTTCATTGAAAGAGGAGGATCCATTGGCAGTCTGTTGACATGGCCATCAAATGAAATTTGAGGAGTAAGACAGGTCCGAAGAAAGTGTCTCACACAAATAAGGCAGAACCAGAGAAATATTAGCCCTGAATGGGTGCTGGTTCATTTCTTGGCATCAACTATAAAACCTTTTCTGTTTACTAACATATTTATTTATTTAATATTTGTTTACCGGGAAAATCCGACGTGGAACAAAGACAATTTTCAGCAGAAACCCAGGGAGAAATGCTCTAGATGCATGTCTTTGTACTATGGGAGGAAACCGAAGCACCCAGAGGAAAACCACATGAACACAGGGAGGACATGCAGACTCCGCACAGAAAGCACACCAGTTGAGAATCGAACCAGACAACCTCTTGCTGTGAGGCAACAACACTACCGCTGCACCACTGCTCCGTCAAACATGACTTTCTAGTGGCAGGTTTGTCTGCCTCTATTAAATCTGCTGCACTTCCAAAGAAAAAAAAAGATAACTAAAAGGTACTAAAACTCATCCAGGCAGTCAGCTGTAGTTGTGTGGATTTTGTATGCATCAAACATCCCGTGAATAAATCTAATCTATGAGGAAGGCTGTGGTAATTGCCCTTGGCCAATTCCATGAGAAAAACACTACTCTCCTGGTCAAAATGCAGTCATCACAATAATCTTTTGAGAGTCCCCTGGATTTTCAGGATGACTCTGGATGTCAGCAAAAGGTGGTAATGCTTAGATCAAATCCTGAAAGACCAGCTTGTTCAGTTTCCATTTTTTAGTGTGCCTGGTTCTGTTCAGCTTGTCTGCCAATACATTTTGCTTTTTATTTTTTATTTTTAACACCTTTGTTGAATTATCACTTAACTCATTACATACAAAAAATGCTTCCAGGTGCATCTGCAGTTAACTCCTACTCGTCTAGGCGTCAAATATTGATTGTTCATATTTGCAGCAATAATTCCAAAACCATGCTATGAACAAGGTTTTTAAAAAATTCACCTTAAAGCCTACAGAATGACAAACTCAACTGCAATAATATCTGACCTCTGTCTACTGCAGGTAATGAGATATTACCTGTTGTTTTTATGATATAAATTTATGTAGATATAATTTTCACATTTTTCTAACTATCTCAACAACCAAGTAACACAGACAGGACTCCTTAGCTTCTTATGAAAGCTATCAGCTAGATGAACATGCTGGAGGGATAGGTTCCTGACCCTGAGACTCCCCATACTCTGGAACAGACTGCCCATACTTGTCAAGCAGAGCGTCTCCTTGGCCCTCTTCAAAAGGAACCTTGATGGCTGGATGGGAGATAGGAAATACACCCCGGGGATCATGTCAGTCGCCCTGCTAAACAGGGGTCCAGAGAAGTAAATATTGTGGGAAGAAATATCCAGGGAATTGTCATGGCTAGACTTGTATAGGCCCTAGCGCCGATAGCCTAGTACCAACCTATGAACCTATGAATAAAATCCTGCTGAAAGTATATGTATAACTTGAGTGGTTGCTGAGATATTGTAAGTTGTTTACAAAATATTAGAAACAATGAAGTTATGCCTTAGCATAACATTCCATTTGTGTTGTTCATCTTCACCAGTCCTTGATAGTGGGTTCCGAACCCTCGGAACCGACTCAGCCGGATCTTTCAACTCCGGCTCTCCAAACTCTCAAGCCAGGCTCTACCTAAAATGCTCCTCACAGAGATTGCCTCAGATCAAGTTTGCCCAATAACAGTATATATATATATATATATATATATATATATATATATATATATATATATATATATATTATATCTATATATGTGTGTGTATATATATATATATATAAATATATATATATATATATATATATATATATATATATATATAAAATCATCATCATCTTCTTTTGGCTGTTCCCGTTAGGGGTTGCCACAGCGGATCACCTGTATCCATTTCTTCCTGTCGTCTGCATCTTGCTCTGTTACACCAACCACCTGCATGTTCTCTCTCACCACATCCATAAACCTTATCTTAGGCCTTCCTCTTTCCCTGTTACCTGGTAGCTTCATCTTTAGCATCTTTTTCCCAATATACTCATCATCCCTCCTCAGCACATGTCCAAACCAATGTAATCTTGCCTCTCTGGCTTTGTCTCCAAACCTTCCAACCTGGGCTGACCCTCTAATATACTTATTCCTAATCCTGTCCACCCTTGTCACACCCAGTGCAAATCTTAACATCTTTAACTCTGCCACATCCAGCTCAAACTCCTGCCTTTTTGTCAATGCCACTGTCTCCAACCCATATAACATAGCTGGTCTCACTACCCTCTTGTAGACCTTCCCTGTCACTCTTACAGGTACTCGTCTGTCACAAATCACTCCTGACACTCTTCTCCACCCACTCCATCCTGCCTGTACTCTTTTCTTCACCTCTCTTCCACACTCACCGTTACTCTGAACTATTGACCCCAAGTATTTAAACTCATCCACCTTCGCAACGTCTACTCCTTGCATCCTCACCATTCCTCTATCCTCCCTCTCATTCACAGACATATATTCTGTCTTAGTCCTGCTGACCTTCATTCCTCTTCTCTCTAGAGCATATCTCCATCTCTCCAGGGTGTCCTCCACCTGTTCCCTACTCTCACTACAGATCACAATGTCATCTGCAAACATCATAGTCCATGGGGACTCCTGTCTGACCTCGTCTGTCAACCTGTCCATCACCATTGCAAATAAGAAAGGGCTCAGAGCTAATCCTTGATGTAACCCCACCTCCACCTTAAACGCATCCGTCACTCCCACCGCAGACCTCACCGCTGTCACACTACCCTCGTACATATCCTGTACCACTCTTACATACTTCTCTGACACTCCTGACTTCCTCATACAATACCACAACTCCTCTCTAGTCACCTTGTCATATGCTTTCTCTAAGTCTACAAAAACGCAATGCAACTCCTTCTGACATTCTCTGTACTTCTCCATCAACACTCTCAGAGCAAACATCGCATCTGTAGTGCTCTTTCCCGGCATGAAACCATACTGCTGTTCACTAATCATCGCGTCCCTTCTTAACCTAGCTTCCACTACTCTTTTCCCATAACTTCATGCTGTGACTGATCAATTTAATCCCTCTGTAGTTACTACTGCTCTGCACATCACCCTTATTCTTAACAATCGGTACCAAAACACTTTTTCTCCATTCCTCAGGCATCCTCTCACTTTTTAACATTTCATACATGCATATATATGAGAAAACATGATGGTTTAATATAGATAAAATAGAGACAAGGCCATATATGAGTCTTTCATGAGAAACTAGATCAGGGCTAAAGAGATCCACTAAGAGTCTTAGGATGGAGGAAGGTGGGTGGGTATGCCAAGGATTGGTGAAGACGAACAACACAGATGGAACGTTATGGTAAGACATAACTTCTTTATCTGATGTTGTTAATCTTCACCTAATCCTTGACAGTGGGACAGAATCCCCAGCGACTTTAGCCTTGGGAGGTCTCATGGAAGAATATTCTGAAGCACCATAGAGCCAAAGGGTGCTTGAGTCCTCTAGACCTGGTGTAATTTGTAATGGGTGATGAAGGTATGATGAGAAGACCATGTGGCTGCTGCACAGATGTCATCTAGTGAAGCTCTTGCATGAAAAACTGCTGATGTCGCAACAGCTCTTGTTGAGTGGGCTTTAATTGTTTTGCGACGTTGAAGTCCTTGAGATTGATAAATGAAAGTGATGCAGTCTCTCAGCCATTTAGCTAAACCAATAGCCCATATGGAGGGATGAAAAGGCTACAAATAACTTATCAGATTTTTGGAATTCTTTTGTTCTGTGGAGATATAAACGCAAATGTCTGTGCACATCTAGTAAATGAAGTGCGTATTCTCCCTTGTTGGAAAAATTAATGAAAAAGGTAGGCAATTGTAACGTCTGATTAATATTGCATTCAGAAACCACTTCGGGTAGAAAAGAGGGATTTGTTCTCAGTTGCATTCTGTGTTTATGAAAGATCAGGCAGGATGATTTGTATGATAGGGCTTTCAATTCAGAAACCCTTCTTGCAAAAGAGTATATATCTATAGCTATCTAGCTATATATATATATATATATATATATATATAGATATATATAGATATGTATATATACATACATAACGCTGGATAAACTCCTAAAAATTGAGAACATCGACATTTGTGCTGTAACAGAGACCTGGTTCAAGGCAGCAGTAGAACCAAGACGCTCTCCTCCAAAAAAAGGAAGCCAATCTGGTGGTCCCCTGCCATAAACAAACTCTACAACAGGAGGAAACTGATGTGGAATAAGGTGAAGTCCCAAGACTGGAAAAACTCTCTTATCAGCCTTAACTAAAAGTTGAGATCCCTCATCAAATCCTCTAAACCTAGCTATGAAAACAGAATTGCAACAGATAGTAATCACGACCACAAGGCCTTCTATAGTTAAATAAAGAATCTCCACGGCAATACCCAGATTTGCTCTGAGCTACACACAATGGTACCTCCTATACCAAGCCAACAAATATTGCCAGTATAATGGCTGACAGATTCAGTGCCAACTTTACTCCTCCCCCCAAGGACCAATCACAATACCAGTAGATTGCCAGGCACCCAGTATTACTGCTGCACAGGTTAAAACAGCACTGACCAAGGCCAAGAATACAGCTTCTATGGAACCTGACAATATCCCTGGTTGTGTTCTACATGAACTACAGAGTGAACTGGCACCTCACCTGCATGCCCTGTTCAATCACAGCCTCACCTCCGGCTTTGTCCCTACCAGATGGCGCACTGCTACAGTCATCCCTCTCCACAAAGGAGGAGCGACTACAGACACTGGGAACTATCGTCCCATTAGCCTGACGAGTCTGATATGCAAAGCTATGGAAAGCATCATCATGGACCTAATAAACATGGATATAGGGAATCTCACACAGTTTGATTTTGTGAAGAGTAGATCATGCCTGCTCAACCTGGTCAACTTCTTTGAGTCAGTCCCCAGAGCTGTGGATGAAGGCAAGGTGGTTCATACAGCCCACCTTGATCTGGCCAAGGCTTTTGAAAGCATTCCCCACTCAGGAATCATAGAAAAACACACTAAGCTTGACATCAATCCCTATATCACTAGGTGGGTTGCAAACTGGCTCACAGATAGAACCCACAGTGTGAACGTAGCTGACTCCAAGTCAGACTGCCGACTAGTCACGAGTGGAGCCCCATAGGGTTCGGTCCTGGGTCCTCTCCTGTTTGGTATCTACTTCTCTGAATTCCAGGCCAACACGAAGGGACGCTGGCTGACAACGTTCGCAGATGATTGCAAGTTGGGAGCTATTATTAACTCCCCAAGTGATGTTGACATCCTACAGAATGGCCTCACTGAGACCAACGACTGGTGTCAGAACCATGGCCTTAAGCTCAATGCCAAAAAATGTGTTGTCATCCCCTCTGGGGAAAAACCTGGTTCCCATGAATTACCGCATTGATGGTAGTCCACTGAACACAGAAGGCGTTATAGGAGATGTGGGAACATAGGTTGACAGCAACCTCTCTTTTGATCACCACATTGCCACTGTAGTCAGAAAGTCCTTCTATGTGGCACATCTCATTACTAAGGGTTTTACATCCAGGAAAAAAAGAGGTGTATTGTCTCCCTCTACTCTTCCCTCATTACGCCAATCATTGAGTACAATGCCCCATTTGGCATGTACCTCACTAGACACCTGCAACAACTGGAGAGGCCGCAAAAGTACCTCATCTAGGCCTGAAACACTTGACCTATATGGACAGACTCAAAAAACTCCAACTTTTCTCTCTATCATATTGCCTACTTACAGGCGATCTCTGCTTGACTTACAAAGCCATGTCAGACCCAGCTCTGTTAGAAATGCTACATCTAAAGAAATCCCAATCCCTCCACACCACACGCTCCAGAGACCTCAACCTCATTACCACAATTAACAGAACATGCTGGAGGGACAGGTTCACAACCCAGAGACTGCCCATGCTATGGAACAGACTTCCCATACATGTCAAGCAGAGCACCTCACTGAACCTCTTCAAGAGAAATCTTGATGAGTCGATGGGAAACAGGAAATTCACCCCAGGGATAACTCCAGTGGCTCTACTTGACAGAGGCACTGGGAACTAAGGTCAGGTGGTACTATGCCAGGGTAATCCTATGGCTAAGCTTGTAAAGGCCCCAGGGTCATTAGCCTAGTACACACCTATGAATCTATGAACCAAAAATATAGTCTTCCAAGATAACTACTTCAAATGACAAGAGGCTGACAGTTCGAGAGGGGTCTTGGTTAGAGCTTGAAGAAGAGTATTTAGCTCTCCTGGAGGAACTGGTTCTTTAAAAGGGGATCTCAGTAAGAAAAGGCCTTTTAAGAAGGCTTTACTAAGTTTATGAGACATTATTGAAGAATTATTCTAACCTGCATGAAAATTTGAAACTGCTGCTAGATGAACCTTTATCGAAGAAGCAGAGGAACCAGATTCAAAAAGAGTGTTTAGGAAATCTAAGATGTCTTGAATAGGGGCAGCAAAGGGATCAAGCCCTTTATTCAAAGCCCATTTGGTACATTTGTTTCCATTTGCACGGGCTAAGTTTTCTAGTAGTAGGTTTGTGGTGTGCAATAATAATGCATTGTACAGGAGAAGAAAGAGAGGGATGCCCGCCAATCATGGGAATTGGACAAGTCAAACAGTGAGCTTGAGGTGTCGAAGATTGGGGTGAACCATGCCCTCTGAGTGAGTTAGTAGATCTGGAACCGGGTCCAGAATCCATGGTTTCTGTAACAGATGAGGCCAAAAGAAGGGAAACCAAAATGTCGAGGCCAGAATGGGGCAATAAGTATTATTGAATTCTTCATCTTTTTGGCTTTCATTAGGAACTGTGAGATTAGAGGAATGGGGGAAAGGCATATAACAGACCGGGAGGTCAATTGTGGAGAAGAGCGTCCCTGGGTGACTCCCCCAGAGGGGGGATTAGGCCAAAGTAATTTCAGCATTTGTTGTTCGGGGGAGAAGCAAATAGGCCACAGCAAGGTTGGCCCAATTGGTGAAAAATCCTGTCTGCCACTACAGGGTTCAGGGACCATTCGTGAGGCATAAGAATTGTCCTGCTTAATTTGTCCACTATCACACTGGAACCTCCCGGAATGTGAGCTGCTATCAGAAAGCGGTTGGAAAAAATCGCCCATTGCCAAACACTGAGTGCCTCCTGACATAGTGGGTAAGGTTTGGTTCCCCCTTGTTTGCTGATGTACCAGACTACCGACTGAATTGCAACTGTTCCTAGAGGGAGGGTATCCTGGAATGCTTGCAACACTAATAGCATTGCCCTCATTTCTAGAATGTTGATGTGCAAACCGGCCTCCAATTGGGACCATGTGCCTTGAACTGTCTTTCCCAGATAATTCCCCCCCATCTGGGAAGCATCCGTGGTCACTATGGCTTGGGGCTGGGAGAGGGTGTATGGTCGGCCCAAGAGAATTTGATCAGAGTGAAGCCACCATTTGAGGTCTTGTTTGCAATGGTTGGTGATCAAGACTAAGTAAGACATTGGTTGGCGAATCAGAAACCATTGGGATACTGGTGGCCACTGCAGTACTCTTACATGAAAACTCGCTAGAGGAACCAGAGTGATTAAAGCAGCCACTGAACCTAAGGTTTGAAGGAAAAGTCTTGCTGGGACTCTATTGCTTTGCAGAAAGTACAGTTTTGTACCTACCATAAATGTAGATGTTCGAGGGCTATTACAGCTGCAGTAATCACATATGGGTTTTCAGCCGGCAGGCGGTCCCTCGGTCGGCCGAATTCCAAAGTCTTGGTCCGGCGTCGGTTGTTGTCGCGTACTCTTCTGACGTCAGAAAGGCTAGAGTATAAAAGACACAGCCGACGCCATCTTCTTCAGTCTTTCTTGCCCCAGATGTCAGGTGCCCCCAAAAGGAAGGCAATACATAAATTAGTCTAATACACAAAAGTAAGCAAATAAAACATAGCAGGATAACCCAGTCAGCAGGTATGAATAGTTATTCAAACCCCAAGGTCTTACCAAGTGGGGAAGGAGGGTGGGAAACCTGTACTGCAGCTGTAATAGCCCTCGAACATCTACATTTATGGTAGGTACAAAACTGTACTATGTTCATCGTGCATTACAGCTGCAGTAATCACATATGGGTAGAATCCCAAAGCTATGCATAGGGTGGTAGGTACTATACGGAACTGGGTTGAGCTAGAATGCCCTGCAAAACTGCAGTAGCAAAGCCTGCTCTTGTTCTGGAGTATAAAGGCAGATGGTAGTGCTTTGTGAAGGTATGTACAGAACTCCAAGTGGCTGCCTCCAAGATATCTTTAGTAGGCACTCCTCTGAGGAAGGCTGTAGAGGTGGCTGTGGCCCTAGTGGAGTGGGATCTGATACCAGTAGGGACAAGCTTTCCATGATAGGAGTAACAAAAGCATATGCAGTGACCAATCCACTTGGAAATGGTCTGTTTAGTTACAGGTTTCCCTTGACCCCCCACAGCATAGGAAACTAGGAGTTGATCTGATTTTCTGAAGGATTTGGTTCTGTCCAAGTAATAACGTAGCTGTCTATGGATGTCTAAAGAGTGAAGCAGCCTTTCCCCTTTGTTTTGAGGGTTAGGGTAGAAGGTAGGAAGGTGTATGGCCTGGTTTAAGGCTACCCTAGATACCACTTTAGGCATAAAGGAAGGGTTGGTACGCAGGGAAACCCTGTCCTGATGGAATATGAGGAATGGCTGCACCGCCATGAGGGCCTGTAACTCAGATACCCTACGAGCTGAAGTGATGGCCAGGAGAAAAGCTGTTTTCCAGGACAAATATTGTAATTCTGTTGAAGCAGCTGGTTCAAAGGGAGGCAATGTCAATTTTTCCAGTACATAGTTAAGGTCCCAAGCTGGCACTGGTTGTTTCCTTGGAGGTCTTATGTTCTTAGCCCCTCTGAGGAACTGTCGTAGGAGTGGGTGTGAGAATAAAGGAGGATCCATGTTGAATTCTGCAGAAATTGCTGAGGCATGTATTTTGATTGAGGAAAATGAAAGTCCATTGCTCAAAAGTTCAGCTAGGTACTGTAAAATCTGAGGTAGGTTTAATTTTCTAGGGTCCTGCCCTCGTTCTTCATTCCAACAGCAAAACCGCTTCCATTTTGCGGAGTAAGCTTTTCTAGTAGATGGTCTTCTGGCCTCCAAAATGACATCCTGCACTTCTTTGGAGAGTAGTGTCTGATGTGATGTTAAGGAATTTTCCATGCAGCTAGGCTGAGAGTTTTCAGCTGACTGTGAAGGGTTTTGAAATTGTTCTGCGTCAGCAGTAGAGGTGTTAGAGGCAGGGGCCACGGAGGAGTGTGTGTTAGGCTCCTCAAGAGTGGATACCAGTGTTGTCTCGGCCAGTCTGGAGCAATCAGTATCATCCTCGGCTTGTCTGTTCTTACTTTCAAAAGTACCTTGGGCAGTAGAGGTAGTGGTGGGAATGCATAAACTGACCGAGTTGTCCATGTGAATGAAAGAGCGTCCACTTTCCAGGCCTTTGGGTGGAAGGTCCTTGAGCAAAACCTTTTTAATTGATGATTTTTGTGGGAAGCAAAAAGGTCTATGTCTGGCCTTCCCCACGCTTGAACAATCTCTGTGAATACGTGTGGATGTAGCTTCCATTCGTGAGGGTCTGTCATATGCCTGCTCAGAGTGTCTGCCAGTGTGTTTTCCATTCCTGGCAGGTACTGAGCCTGAAGTTCCATTTGTCTTTCCAGAGCTAGGTTCCAAAGAGTCATGGTTAGTCTGCACAAGGGGTATGAATGAGTTCCTCCTTGTTTGTTTATGTACCACATTACTGTGGTGTTGTCTGTTCTTATGAGCAGTTGTCCTGGATGCAGGAATTCTCTGAACGCTGAGATTGCATTTATTACTGCCAGCATTTCTTTTTGATTGATGTGAAGGTGCTTTTCTGTTTGGGGCCATCTGCCCTGAATGCACCTGTCCTTCATGTGCGCTCCCCAGGCGTAATCTGAAGCGTCTGTGGTTATGACTTGTGTAGCTTGAGGCTTGCAGAATGGGAGACCTGTGTTTACTTGGCATGCTTGGGCCCACCATATGAATTCCTTTTGAAGACAGGGAATTATTGGAATCTCCACTTCCAAGCTGTGACTGTGTTGAGACCATAGATTTTTTAGGTACTATTGAAGTTTCCTCATGTGCAGCTTTGCGCATGGGATTAGAAGAATGCAAGATGCCATGAATCCCAGAGCCTGCAGGATTTTCCTTGTAGTAAGCCTGGTACTTTTTGCAAGCATTTTGAAGTAATGAGGTAGTTGCCCTTGTTTTTCTGTTGTAAGGTAAGCCATCTGGGTGTTTGTGTCCAAGTTGGCACCCAGGAAGGTTATTTTCTGAGAGGGTGTTAGCTTTGATTTCTCCTTGTTGATGGTGTATCCCAGAGAAAGCAGTAAGCGTGTCACATATGCCAGGTGTTTCAGAAGTACGTGTTTGCTGTCCGCTTGGATCAGGCAGTCGTCCAGATAAGGGTAAATTTGTATCCCTTGAAGTCTGCAGTATGCAATCACTGATGCCAGGCACTTGGTGAATACTCTGGGCGCAGTAGATAAGCCAAAGGGCAATGCAGAGAATTGATAGTGGTTTGAACCTGCAAGAAATCTGAGGTATCTTCTGCAACTTTGTCTGATTGGGACATGCAGGTATGCCTCCTTGAGGTCCAATGTTACCAGCCAAAACCCCTTGCCCAGCATGGGAAGGAGTTGCTGTAATGTGAGCATCTTGAATTTTGGTACGAGAAGAAATGTGTTTAGAATGGATAAGTCCAGAATGGGTCTCCAGTCGCTTCCTTTCTTGGCACCAGAAAAAGCCTTGAATAAAAACCTTGTGCTTGTTGGTGCGTAGGTACCTTTTGTATAGCCCTCATGTTTAGGAGCTTTGCAATTTGTAGTTGTGCCTCTACCCTTTGATTTTGTGGTAGGTTTGGCATGCCTCTCATTTTTGGAAGAGTGTGAAAATGGAATTTGTAGCCTCTGTTTATTATGTCCAGAATCCATTTGTCTGTTGTGACAATATGCCAATTGTTTGCAAATAGTGCCAGTTTTCCTCCCAAAGGTGCTGCCAGTTGAATTTTGCTTGGCATGGAAATGAGGGAGTCATTGAGTCTGCTTTCTGTACTGCTGTGCACTGTCGTCACCACCTCTTGGTGTTGGTGATTGCCATTGTCTGCCTCTGTAGGACCCTTGGGGTTGTCCTCTGCCCCTTCCGCGTCTGTATCTGCCTCTTTGGGTCTTGTCAGTGGTTGGAAAGGACCAGTTTTTTGAAGGCCAATTCCTGCTGAACCTTGGTGGCTGAACCTGTAAGAAAGCTTTGACAGTTTGCATAGATTTTGCTTTTTCTTCCATTTTACGTAATATATCCTCAGCATTAGCACCGAAAAGAACATCCTTATGTAAAGGTGCATCCAGAATTTTTGCTTTCACCTGGTCTGGTAGATTTTGTTCCCTTAGCCATGCATGTCTGCGAATGACTGATCCGGTAGCGGCCGATCTGCTGGAGGCCTCTAGGGCATCATAACCACATTGTAAGGTGTGCTTACCCACTTGTTCAGCACTATGCATCATATCCTGCAACTCTTTTAAATCTGGTTGTTCAGGCTGTGACATTTTGGTCTTTAATTGTGATAACAGAAATTGTTGATATTTAATCATATGAAACTGGCAGTTTAAGGCCCTCATGGCTAGGGTGGCCGAGGTGTAAACCTTCTTACCCCACCTTTCTAGAGATCTAGATTCCCTTTCCCAGGAAGTGGATTCTTGGCCGTGGAGGCCTTAATTCCTTTAGGGCCTTGAGAAATAGTTTCAGGGTCTGCATTATGGCCTTTGTAGAGGAACTGATGAGAATTAGGTACTCTGTAATACCTATCCGGCTTAACTGGTGCAGGAGGCAGAGAATCAGGATTAAGGCAGGCCTCCGAGTAGACATCATCCAATACCTCCAAAACAGGAGGAATAGCCAAAGGTCTATGCTGAGGTAACCAGAGAAATTCCCTAAGCCTTTTCTTGGAGTCTGAAAAGTCTTGGCCTTCCCAGTGGAAGTGCTCTCTCAAAGATTGTAAAGTTTCCCCAAAGGAGAAATCCTCAGGGGGGGATACAGAAGGAATAGACTGCTCTGCATCCGAATCCTCGAAAGGTGAATAAGAGTGTTCTTCAGCATCAGAATGTTCTGATAAAATGGAATCTTGGTCAGAAGTAGGAGAATCCTCCTCTACTCTGGGTCTCTTGTCCGGAGGGGCCTGGGAGCCTCTGATAAGAGTGATAAGGTCTTCAGCCATTTTAAGCATGTGCTTCTTAGGCGTGGGCCCAGGTCTTGGGCCTTGTGTAGCAGGCCTAGTAAGTTGCTTGGCTGATTTGGCTTTAGTGAAGGCCTTGATAGAGAAAGATGATGAAGGCCTAAATACACCATGGGTGGATGTAGATCTATCCACATTGGTAGGCTCGGCATGAGCAGAGGCTTCGGTTGTAGTCTGGGATAGGGCCGAAGAACCAGCGGTCTCAGGCACAGAAGACCCCGCCGAGTGTCGTCGGTAGTCAGGGACTGCAAAGGCGTCTCACTGAGAACCGGACCACGTGGAGCTTGTTTCGGCGTGGTGTCGGTGGAGACCGCGGTTCTCGACTGACGGTCCTTTTCTTTGCGTTTTCTAGACATAGCGGTAGTCGGAGTATCCGACGACATTTTATAATTAAACGCTTTACCAAAATAGTGCTGGGCGAACTCCGCCCGACGCTTGATAGTGCGTTTATTGAAGGTAGCACAAAAGCGGCAGCCCGAGACGTCGTGGTCTGGGCCCAAACAAGGTATGCAAAGGGAATGGAAATCCTTATGCGGTATTTGCTTCCCACAAGAAATACAATTATTAACTTTTTCTGACATCGGTCTGAGGCAAGAAAAGATTCGCCAACGGGGTACTTAGCTTTAATGAAGACTTCGGTTCCAAATTTTTTCGTAATTCAGGAGCTGGCCGACCGGCACTTGCGAACTGCTTCTGCTTTGGGCACCGCGCGGCAAAAAAGACTGAAGAAGATGGCGTCGGCTGTGTCTTTTATACTCTAGCCTTCCTGACGTCAGAAGAGTACGCGACAACAACCGACGCCGGACCAAGACTTTGGAATTCGGCCGACCGAGGGACCGCCTGCCGGCTGAAAACCCATATGTGATTACTGCAGCTGTAATGCACGATGAACATTTTGTCTGACTAGAGCCCTGATACTTTGTAGTATCTCTGAAGGAAGGGAAACTATTCCTGAGACAGTGTTTAGATGAGCACCTATGAAATTCAACTGTTGAGAAGGCTGCAGGTTGGGTTTTTTGAGATTTACTGAAATGCCTAGAGATGTTCAGACATTCATGGTGTAATCTCTAGTCTGTTCTAAGTGATGCCTGGTGGTAGCAGTGAGGAGCCAGTTGTCGAGGTACGGAAAGACTAGAAAACTTTGCAGTCTGTGGTGAGCTGCAACCACTGCCATGCATATGGTAAACACCCTGGGGGCTGTGGTGAGTCCAAAGGGTAGTGCTCTGAACTGGTAATGACTGGCTCCTACCCGGAAGTGTAGAAACCTCCTGGAGCTTTTTTCCATTTTTATATGGTAATAAGTGTCTTTGAGGTCTATACAGCATTCCAGTTGCCTTTTTCCAAGAAAGGAAGTATGGCTTGTACAGAGACCATCTGAAATTTATTTTGGTGAACCACCTTGCTGAATTGGCTGAGATCCAAAATGGGTCTTCAATCCCCTGTTTTTTTTGAGTACTAAAAAGAATCTTGAGTAAACCCCTGATCCTGTTTAGTCTGCCGGGACTTTTTGGATGACTCTTTTTTGAGCAGTTTTTGAATTTCTAAGACTGCTGACTCCCTTTGATTGGGTGGAACATCTAGGAGTTTTTTCTAGGGTTTGAGAGTTATAGAAAGTGGGATCTGGTAACCTCCTGATATTAATCCCTGCACCCATTTGTCCCAAGTTGTTGATTGCCAGGCTGAAAGGTGTAGGGATAATCACCCCCCGAATGCCTCCAGATGAAGGCAACTGGGCATCTGTTCAGGGATGCTGATAGGAAGTGCCAGAGAAGGACTCTCTGGACCCCTGATTCTGCGGTCCATTCCTGCCCTTAGGGCGACGTCTTCTATTGCTTCCCCCTCTGCCCCGGGTGAAGTCTTTACCTCGTGAGTCATGGAAAGGCCCTTTGGACTTTCTAAACCATAGTCTCCCACTCCTTTGGCTCCTTGAGTAAGGTCTCTGAGAGGTGAACAAACATATGCCTACAGCAGACAGCGTCTTAACATCTTGTTCACTTCTGGCTAGAATATCTTTAACCTTTAGGCCAAAAAGGGTAGATCTGTCAAAAGGAGCTTGACGAATGATGCTTTAAATGGCTCTGCAAAGTCGCATAAGTGCATCCAGGAGTGCCTTCTCATGGCTATACCTGAACCCGCTGCTGTGGTCATCCCTTCAGCTGCATGTGTTATGAGCCTCATGGATGAGTTGGAAATAAACTCTAGGGTTGCAAGCTGAGAGGAAACTTTATCACGGACCTCTTCAGCTACTGCTCCTGAGAGAGTATTTTAAAGTTCTTTAATCAAATTTCTCTGTAATCTGGTAAAGTATGCCATATAATTCAAGGACCTCAGAGCAAAGGTCGTTGAAGCATAAACACACTTCCCAAATCTATCCAACATCCTAGACTCCTTGTTAGGAAGATGAATAGTCTGACTCTGTTCCATGAGTACTCTGTTGGTGGCAGCTGCTACCACCATGGCATCAACAGAAATTCCCTTAGACCAATGTGGTTCTTCTTTTGGTGCTGATAGTACACAGTCAGGTCTCTTTGGAATTGGCTCTATGGAGTCGGGCATCTTCCACTCCTGCTGGGTGGACAAACAGCCACCCCTCTCTTTCAGGATTTCAAGGATGCCCCCAAAGAAAACATCATCAGTGGGTGACCTGGGGGAACCTTCCCCTTCATCGAAATCAATATCTTCGGTATAATTGGTATAAGACTCTTCCGGGGAGTCCAGGTGCTTCCTCTTGCACATTCTCTTCACAGGGACTTCCTCGGGGGGGGGGGTTATGGGGAAGTTTCCAAAGAGGAGACCACTAAAGTGGGAGTCACCTGGGATATTTGTGCCCTCTGTCTGGGGAATGAGGCCAATGGTAGCTTAGGTCGAGAGGAAGAAGAAATATATCTCGGCAGGGATGGCAAGGACTGAGAATCTCCAATGGATAATGCCTTCTCCATAATCAGAAAGGCAGGTCCCCCCATAGAGGGATGGGAGCCTGGAACCTAAAAAGTCTGCTTCAGAACCAGGGCCACACCCTGCACCAAGGAAACCACCCCTGGACCAGGAGCCTGGGTCAGTACTACAAGGGCTGAGACACCAAGAGGCATAGATCGTTCAGAAGGAACTGAAAAAGTACCATGCATCTTGGAGCCAAACAGAGAGTCACGACCTCAGGAGGTCCCCAGTGCCGAAGACTTGGAGATACTCAAGATGACTGTCAGAACTGAAGACAAAAAAGCTACCGGAACCGACTCAGTCGGAACCAGAAGTGTCGGGAAGGCTCCAAAGGCTCATGTGGAGTTTGAGCTGGAGGATACGAAGGGGTGATAAGACGTACAGTTTCGACACTGGATTGGCTCAGAACCGAAGGTAATCCACTTGCCACGAGTAGCTGATCCACTAGTCTCATAATATCAGCTTCTGATAAACTCTTAGTTGACCTCATCAATGCAACGGAGATAGATCTAGATGCTCTCACTTCCACAAAAGGGATATCTCTGAAAAAGTCCACAGAAGGGGAATAAGCGGTTCTTGGGAGCACAGGCAGCTCCAGTATCTTAGGTGCCGGTTGGTTTGTTGGTACCGATGTATAGGAGTTAGTCTGCTCTGAAGCCAATTTCGTTAGTGTCGACAGTTCCTCTGGTGCCGATGAACTCTTCTGCACCGACAAAATTTCTGAAATTTTTTTAGTCAGTTCCAAAGCACTCAGACCCAATGAAGATATTTTCTTGGAACCATTGGAGGAAGAAGTTCCTCTGTCACTAGTTTTCTCCTTGAAAGCAGAGATGGCCTCATCAAAAGAATATTTCAGAAGTCCTTTTAAGATTAGTTTGTTCTTCCTTTCCGTTAATGTACAGGAGGAGAACCCATGACAAATTGCTCAGTTTTCTTGCAGGTGAACTTTGCCAAGACAGTAAACACAAAGTGTGCCCATCTGAATTGGGCATTTTGCCCTCACATTTCCTACACCTCTTGAATCCTAAGGTGCCCTTTGAAGGTTTTGAGGGAGATTGTTTTTGGTCCGCCATTATCGGCAATAAAAAAGGAGAACAGAAATAAATAATTTTTTTCATAGGAGGAAAAAGGAAAAATGATACCTCAATGGTATAATGTAAGAAGGAACTTACCAACAATGGTAAGGGACAGATTACCAACAGTAATAGTCAGACAAAAAAATATTTAGAAAGTACGGAGTAGCGGGTAGATACTAATAAGACAGAAAGGTAGACTTAAGAAAAAAATTGAAAATACTTGCAATTTAACTGCCAAAGCTCGAGAGATGGAACTAACATGTCTGGTCTGCAAAGCAGCAAACAAGATCTGAGGTAATCTCTGTGAGGAGCATTATGGGTAGAGCCTGGCTCGAGAGTTTGGACAGCATGAGCTGAAATATACGGCAGAGTTGGTTCCGAGGGTTTGGAACCGAACCCACTGTCAAGGATTAGGTGAAGATTAACAACATCAGATAATAGTTACTGTGTTTACTGTGACTTATAAAATTCAGTTTAAGACCTAGAATCAAAAGAATTTTACCACTATAAAATAATATGTGCTGAAGGGTTTGTATTTATATTTCTTTCATAACCCCTATGGATCCAGAGATATGAACATTTGTTTGAAATGTGAGGACATAATTTGATTCTATCAAAAGGCTCAGGCTCCGCCCATTGGAAGTTACAGTGCAGACTTCCTGAGTTCCATTGGAGCGAATGAGGTAATACATAAGCAAACATACATTTATATAACAGAAAACAAACTATATTAACATATACTCAGTTGCAGACATCATACATCACTTATATTCTTTTGTATATTTATCATCAATTCAACATTACATAAATCTTTTGATCAATTCCTGCCTTCCCTTAAACCCCATTCCTCCTCCAAAACATTATTCTACTTCTACTGTTACCACAGTTTCCATTTTCTCTATGTAATTTGCTCCTACCCTTTTCTAAGATCCCACTTCCATATCTTTTATCTCTGTTACAATATTCAAAACTTCAAATACAGTTGGTTTAGACTTAAATGTTCATTCTCTAGTAATGGCTCTTTTCTGGCAGCTACCAAATTTAAAGTTAACAAGGCCTTGCTACATCTAGGAAATTCAGATGCTGTATTCCAATTCAACAAAATTACTTCTGTAGTTATACCCATTCTATAAACCTTTCCCTCTTTAGTTATTTGCTCCCAGTACCTCCATTCCTTTGCCAGTTTTCTCCAGTAATTTCCAGACCCCTCTTGCCTATTCTCTGTAACCCTAACTGCAGTCATCCTTATCAGCAGAATTTCCTTTCTCCATTCTCCTGTTGGCTTAGTTCTTTGAATATTTTCTGCTACTTTATGAATATAATATTCTGTATGCCTGTAGTTATTCTCCAAGTGGATCTGTATCCACCCCCCTGCTTCATCATCGACTCTTTCCACTTTGAATTATTTCTTCCACCCCCCTGCTTCATCATCGACTCTTTCCACTTTGAATTACAGCTTTCTGCTTGTGTTTTATATATATATATATATATATATATATATATATATATATATATATATATGAGACGTAACTGTGTAGCTCTAAAACATCCCATCAAATCACACAATCTTAAACCACCTTGTTCTATTGGAAGCATCAACTTATCTAACGTGCCCTTTCCTCTCCCAGATAAATTCCTTCAACTCTATTAATTACTCTCCAAAACTTCTCCTCTGGTTGATAAAAATATGCTGGACCTGTACATAAAACTAAAGGAACTAAAAACATTTCACTGCTTCAGTCCTGCTATCCATATCCACAAACAGGAGCTTCCAGTTTCTCAGTTTTTGTATTATCTTTTGATTAGTCTTATCCCACATTACCCTTAGCTGCCATAACAGAATCCCTTTTAATCCATACTCCTAAATGCTTCATTTTGTTTCCCCATAAATATGGGTACTTTTGGACCAATTCTGTGTGGGTACATAGTTTACAGCTATAATGAGAAGTTATGTACCTACCATAACGTTCCATGTTAGTTGTCTTCTCTCGCCTTCTTTCTTGCTGGATGGGTTTGGAGCCGATCCTCGGCTCCGACTCGGCCACTTACTAAAGCTCGATATCTTATTTTACCGGCTCGAGGCAACCCTATATCCCATGATGCTAGGCAATAACTCCCCAGATCTCGTTTGGAAGCTGAAAAACCTAGCATAGGTCAATAAAACAAAATCCTCCAACTGGAAGGAGGAGGAAGAGGAATAAAAAACCTCCCAAAGATAATTATTTACACTATATATATATATATATATATATATATATATATATATATATATATATATATATATATATCCTAGGACACTTAGATAGTGAACAAAGGAATAAAAGGACCCTTCAAAGAAGGGAAGATCTTCTCGGTCTGTCCAGGCTAGGGGGATGGTGGGTGGGATGCAAGAAAGAAGGCGAGAGAAGACAACTAACATGGAACGTTATGGTAGGTACATAACTTCTCAATGTTAAGTTGTCAATCTCGCCTTCATTCTTGCTGGATGGGACCGTCCTAGCACCTTCATCCTGGGTGGCTTATTGGAACAGACTCTTAAGAATGGTGGAACCAAATGTTGCTCTGTCCCTGGAGGCCATGTCCAATTTGTAATGCGAAACAAAGGTATGAGGAGAGGCCCATGTGGCTGCCGCACAGATAGTGTCTATTGGTAGTCTAGCTTGAAAAGCTGTAGATGTAGCTAGTGCTCTAGTTGAATGGGCTTTTGGCTTAGAAGATAATTCCCTGCCTCTGAGTTGATAAATAGATGTAATCACAGAAGACAGCCATCTAGATAGGGTTACCTTGGAAACAGGAAGGCCTTTCTTATTTTCTGCATACGATAAAAACAGTTGATCAGATTTCCTTATTTGTTTAGTTCTATCCAGATAGTACCGGAGCTGAGGGTGAACATCTAGATAATGTAGCTTTTGCTCCGCTCTATTAGTATAGTTTGGGAAAAAAACTGGGAGATCAATTGACTGATTCAAATTTGTCTGCGAAGCCACCTTGGGTAAGAAGGATGGATTAAGTCCTTAGAGAAACTCTGTCTTTGTGGAAGATTAAGTAGGGAGGACGAATGCAGAGGGTGTGAAGCTCTGATACTCTCCTAGCAGAAGTAATGGCGACTAGGAAAAGTGTCTTCCATGAAAGAAATTTCAATGAACAGGAGACCGCAGGTTCAAAGGGGGGGAGAATTAAGGATGTTAAGACTAAATTAAGATCCCACTGAGGTGGAGGATCTTTGATCGGAGGCCTAAGTAAAAATACACCTTTAAGGAAGGCTTTGCAAAGCTTATTGGACATGATATTGTGGTAAGCCTGTATGAAAATTCGATATGGCTGCCAACTGAACCTTTACTGTAGAGGCAGAAGACCCTGAATGAAAAATTTCGGCTAGGAAGTCTAAGACCGAATGAATTGGGGCAGTAAAAGGATCTATATTCCTTGCCTTTGCCCAGAAGGAGAAACGTTTCCATTTACTAGAGTAAATCTTTCTGGTGGAAGATTTAAGGGAAGCTACTATGATATCCCGGACGGGATTAGAAATCATAGGAAGCCTGGCTAAGGACGGAAGGGGAGCAACCAAGCAGTGAGGTTGAGAGAATGTAGGGATTGGTGCAGCTGCCCCGACTGATGGGTCAACAGATCTGGAGCTGGGTCCAGATGCCAAGGCTGCACCAAAAGATAATGATGTAGGAACGGAAACCATATCTGTCGAGGCCAATAAGGGGCAATGAGAATCAACTTGGCTCTCAAGGTGGTTGCTTTCTGAATTACTTGTGGAATTAGAGGAAAAGGTGGAAAGGCATACAGAAGTCCCCGAGGCCAATCTTGGACTAGAGCGTCTCTGATGGGATGGCCTGGAAGGGGGCAGAGGGTGAAGAAGTCGGGGCATTTGCTGTTTTGGGATGTAGCAGAAAGATCACAGCAAGGAAGACCCCACTTCTTAAAAATTTCTTCCGCTACCGATTGTTTGAGAGACCACTCGTGCGGCATGAGTATGGCTCTGCTCAACCTGTCCGCTATGAAGTTGGACTTCCCGGGGATATGCGTTGCTATCAGAAACCGCTGAGAGGAGATCACCCATTGCCAAAGTCTGAGTGCCTCTCGACACAGGGGATAGGACTTGGTTCCGCCTTGCTTGTTGATGTACCACACTACGGACATATTGTCTGCTTGAATTGCAATAGTTCCTAGGGGAAGAGAGTCGTGGAGGGCTTGCAACTTTAAAAGCACTGCTCTCATCTCTAGGACATTTATGTGCAGGTGGCGCTCGAAAGGTTGCCAAGTGCCATGGACCATCCTGCCCTGAAAATGCCCCCCCCCCCCACCCGATCAGGGAGGCGTCCGATGTCACCGTGGCGACCGGGGGAGGAGGAACAAAAGGTCTGCCCTGATGGACTTAAGGGGACAATATCCACCAGGACAGATGACTTTTGCAAGTTTGAGTTATCATGATCTTGTGGTGCATGGGGAGTTGCTGAAAAGACCATGGGCGAACAGCATCCACTGTAGAAGATGCATGTGAAAACGTGCAAGGGGAAGAAGTGTTATGGAGGCCGCCATAAGACCCAATACTTTCAGGACATACCTGGCCTGAATTTTGTCGCTCTGAAGAAGAACTTGGACATGGTTTTGAATATCTAAGACTCTTTGGTCTGTTAACTTTGCTGAAAGTTGTACGGTGTTCAAGTTGGCGCCTATAAAGGTAATAGACTGACAAGGCGACAAGGCAGACTTTTCGAAATTTATAGATATTCCTAGCCCTCTGCAAATGTGAATGGTGTAAGCTCTGTGGCTTGGAGAAGTTGATGCCTAGTGGTGGCAGTGAGGAGCCAGTCGTCTAGATATGGAAACACCTGGAATCCTTGCCGTCTCAGGTGAGCCGTAACCGCTACCATACATTTGGTGAACACTCTGGGGGCTGTAGTGAGACCAAAGGGCAGGGCTCTGAATTGGTAGTGACTGGCCCCCAGCCGAAAGCGGAGAAACCTTCTGGAGCGCCTGTGAATTTTGATGTGATAGTACGCATCCTGAAGGTCCACGGAGCACATCCAATTGTCCTTGCCCAGAAAAGGCAGAATGGACTGTAGCGTGACCATCCGGAATCTTGTTCTCTTTACAAACTTGTTTAGTTTGCTGAGATCTAATATTGGTCTCCAGTCCCCTGTCTTTTTTGGTACTAAAAAGAACCTTGAGTAGATTCCGGATCCTAGTTGGTCTGCTGGGACTGGCTGGATGGCTCTTTTTGCTAGCAGTTTTGATATTTCTGATACTGCTAGTTCCCTTAGACCGGGTGGAACGTCTGAAAGGGTTCCCTTTTGTTGAATTGGGGTTTGGATAAAGGGAATTTTGTAACCCTCGGATATGATCGACTGTACCCATTTGTCTTGAGTAAGGGAAAGCCAGGCTATTTGGTACAGTGACAATCTTCCCCCGACTGCCTCCGAAGGTGGACAATCGGGCAACATCTCAGGGATGCTGGAAGGGCTTCTCAGAGAGAGGCTCCCTGCTACCCTGGTTTTGCGGACCCCCTCTGCCCCTAGGGCGGCGTCTGTTGTTTACCCCCTCTGCCTCTGGGGGTAACCTGACCTCTTGCGTCAGACATGACTCCTTGAGATTTGCAGAACCACATTTTCCCACCCTTCTGACCCTTAGGGTATGGTCTTGAAGGGGTGGAGAAACGGACTCCTACGGCAGAAAGAGTCTTGCCATCTTGCTCGCATCTGGTCAAGCTGTCTTTCACTTGAGGTCCGAACAAAGCCGAACCATCAAACGGGGAATTTGTGAAGGACGCCTTGAAAGGGTCCGCGAAATTACACAGCCGCATCCAGGCGTGACGCCTTAAGGCCGCTCCTGTGCCTGCGGCCCTACTCGCTCCATCGGCTGCATATGAAATCAGACGCATGGAGGAGTTAACAATCGAGTTCAGGGTTCCAAGCTGTGAGTTTATTTTATCCTGGGACCCAGCAGCTGATGGATTCTGTAAGACTTCTCCCAACTCTTTGAGAATATCTCTCTGAAGGCGGGTGAAGTGACACAGGTAATTCAGCGACCGCATGGCAAAGGTCGCTGAAGAAAACATCCGCTTACCGTACCTATCCATGGTCCTAGAATCCTTATTAGGAGGATGGACAGGTACTGAAGGATCAGCTAGTTCCTTCTTGGTGGCTGCAGCCACCACCATGGCATCCGCCGGTACACCTTTTGTCAGGAATTGCTTGTCGACTGGTGCTGTAATGAATTTAGATGGCCTCCGAGGGGTGGGTTCCACCGAATCCGAGGCCGACCACGCCTTCCGAGCCACTATTTCCATAAGGGGGTCGAAAGGCAGAGACACCCAGGAGGTGGAGGGTCGAGAACCGAACGCCTCCAAGTACACCGACTCGTCCTCGGAAGAATTAAGGGAAGACCAGTTCCCCCTCTGCTTCAGGATTTCCAGGATGTCTGAGAAAGAAACATCCTCAGAGTGGGACTTTGGGGATCCCTCCGACTCATCCAAGTCGGTGTCAGATGTAATAGACTCAGGGGAGTCCACATGCTTCCTCTTACATGTCCTCTTACGCGGAGGCTCCGCTGACAGGTCAGGAGAAGCCTCGGAAGAGGAAGAAATTCCCAGTGGGGAAACCTGAGGCGTTGGATCTCTGGGTCCGGGAGCAAGAGAGTGAGAAGAGATATCAGCAGGCACTGTAGTGGGAGGAGCCGATGGAGCTGACCGTTGACTAAGCCCTGGGGCTAGTACACTCCTCATCACCTCGAAGGCTCCCCTATCAGAAAGGTCAGAGGGCCCCCGCTCCGAAGAGGTAGGAACCCCAGGCCGCACCGACAGGGAAGGCTCCGAGGCCGATGTCGGGGCCGACCTCACCAGTGCCGACGCTTCGAGAGGGAGAACGGGGTCGGACAATGGTCCGATGTCACTCGCCCCCTCGGAGCCGACGAGAGAGATCAGGCGCCCGGATCCCTCCAATGAAGGTATCAAAGAGGAGATCGGACTGGAAGACGAAGGAGCTGAAGGGGGGGGGTATCGGCTCCAACGCCGCAACGGTCACGGCTCCGAGGAGCTCCGGCTCTGAACTCTGAGGGAGAGTCGAAGGAGGAAAAATAGGTGTAGTCGAAATAGCCACCGTCTGATGAGACGGGCTAGAGATCATCTGGGCCAATGCCTGAGACTTTAACAGCCTACTTACCACTCTCTCAAGGTCGTGATCTGAAAGTCTGGATGACCGAGAAGATCGGCTCCGATGGCTCCGCTCCTAGAGCAGGGGAGACCTCAGAGCCGAATGGATGGACTCCAATGAAGGGGATCTTGACCTCTTCTTAGATGTAGCCAACGGAGCCGAAGACACATCGGCTCCAGCCGGAGCCAACAGCGCAAGCATGGGCTCAGAGGTATCGGCACCGAGTGGTACCGAGACCGGAACTTGTGACTCAAAGGGATCGGCTCCAGCCGGAGCTGATCTAGGCACAGACAAGGAGCCAGCAGCCGAAGGCTTAGTACTTGGAGCCGACGGTTTTGCAGGCTTCGAGGGCCTCCCCGACACAGACGTAGTCGGGGAGCCCTTGGGCTTTAACAAGCCCCTAAGTATCAGTTTATTCCTGTGCTCCTGCAGGACTCTTGGACTGAATGCATGACATACTGAACAAGAGTCCTGCAGGTGCAGGGGTCCCAGGCAGTAAACACAAGAAGTGTGACCGTCTGTCAGAGACATTTTCTGACAGCACGAGTCACACTTCTTAAAGCCTGAGACCTTAGCTTCTTTAGGTTCCTTCGACATAACAGTGTCGAGGGTTACACAAAAGTAGCAGAAAACACACACACACACACACACACACACACACACACACACACACACACACACACACACACACACTCGAAAATTATAAATTAACAATAAAATATTAATAGGGATACTGACACACCCAAACACTCCACAGGATCCCTAAGAAAAAACAGGAAAGGGGCAGGCTTAAGGGCTAACCTAAAAGTGGAGGGGGAGGGATATAAGGGATAAAAAAGGGGAGGTATAAAAAAGTAATAAAGTTAAGGGTAGTTACTTAACTATTGAAAGAAATAACTAGGTAGAAAAATTTTACTCAAAAAAGGTGACTGAACACTCTATAGTTAAAACTTACCAGGAGCCGGTAAAAAAACGCACCTCGCAAGCGAAAGCGGCAAACGAGATCTGGGGAGTTATTGCCTAGCATCATGGGATATAGGGTTGCCTCGAGCCGGTAAAATAAGCTCTCGAGCTTTAGTAAGTGGCCGAGTCGGAGCCGAGGATCGGCTCCGAACCCATCCAGCAAGAATGAAGGCGAGATTGACAACTTAACATCTTTTGTTTTACTTTCATTAATTTTATATCCCGAAAAGATGTGAATCTGTCTCAAGATGTTCCACAACACTGAGATGTCCCTTTCTAGTTCCAGCACGTACAAAATAATATCATCTGCAAACAAAGTAACTTTTCTTGATCACCATTCCAATTATATCCCTGAATTTCTGAGTCCCTTATTTTCTTTGCTAATGACTCTGTCAAGACACTTGTCAGAAAGGAACCCTTTTTTGCCTCAGATCGCTCATATATCCTCCTAATTAACCGTATTACTGTATCAAGGAATGCAAATGCTTCCATTGCCAAACTCATAAAATCCAAGCATACTCTAAGTGCTTTCTCTGAAGCAATACGCACCAACAAAAATGGTATTTTCTTACACTCTGCTTCCCTCTGGATCATTGTTGTTCTATTAATGTTGTCAAATGCTTGCCTCCCCTCCAAAAAACACACTGATCCATATCTATCAAGTCTGGCAACACCTTTGACATTCATTTAGCTAATATAGACATAAACACTTTAAAAATTGAAATGGGCCTAAATGAAGCTGAGTCTGATGGATATTTACCAACTTTAAGTACTACAGCCACCCATAGTTTTCTTCCAGGATGCCGGTACTTCCCCTCCTTTTAAAATACTGTTAAGCAAAACCTAGCAGACCTTTATCACTTTCTTCCCTCCTAGCTTCCAAACTTCCATAGGAATACCACTTATTTACCTTCCTGCAGATTGTACATCATTGTTTTTAACTCATCTCCTCCTATCTCACCTACCTCTAGCCCTGGCATACTTAAGACTTCCATAAGTATTGCCATTTTTTCAGTTTCTTGATTTCCATATTTCTCTACTTTATACAAATTTTCATAAAATTTCCAAAATATCTAACACCTCTACAGGATCTCGCGGTTATTTTTCTTGTTACAGTCTCCCTACATTTGGCCAAAACCCTTTTTACATTCTGTTGCCTAAGTCATTGTGCTAAAAGCTTTTGTGTTCTTATCAACAAGATGTGCTTAACAACAATTTTCTAAACTCATATATATTACCCATATACTCCCTTATTTTCTCTTTAGCATTCTGCAGTTGCACCTCTCCTTGTTCTGTTAAATTCCCCTTATTCTGTAATACTTTAACCTCTGTCAGCCCCTCTAAATAATTTCTATTACTTCTTTAACAATATTTATTTTTCTTTTATTTCTACCATATTTCTAAACTCCAGTTTCATTTTATCTTAAGCCAAAAGAACAAAGTCAGCACAACAGGACCCAAAAAGCAACAATTAAGTACAATGCTGTAAATCCTTTTGCGTGGCCAATACCAACACAAACGCAGCTTATTCAAAAGCTTTTATTAGATCTCCAAATTAAAACCAAGCGCTTTCTCCCAGTCACTACCGGGCTTTCTCAAGGTAAAACAATTTGGTAACTCATGCCATTTCATTTATACTCTAGACAAGGTCACATGTCTCAGTTAATTAATGCCTATTGATGTTTTAAAGTAAAATACAAAGAAATGTAAAAATATAAAATTGTAAAAAGGCAAAAGTGTAAAGTTTTATATAAAGTTTTGTGTAAAACAATCTTATATCCAAACAATAAAGCAGCACTATTGTTTTAGTTAACCATATTCTCAGGACAAGTAAACATACCCCCAACAAAACCCCAAACTTCCTCCTGTTTTTCTTTTAAACTTTGGCAGCTTAAATTGGATGCTAGTAGGTTTCCCGGTATGAATGAGAACATCAACATTAATAGTGTTTTAAAAATGAGACAAGCTAGACTGTAAAGGAGGAAATTATTTGTCTTACAGGGTTCTGCTTAGGTCGTACTAGGACCTTAATGACAAGGCTTTAAAAGTAAAAGCATAAAAGAAAAACAGGAGGAAGTTTGGGGTTTTGTTGGGGGTATGTTTACTTGTCCTGAGAATATGGTTAACTAAAACAATAGTGCTGCTTTATTGTTTGGATATAAGATTGTTTTACACAAAACTTTATATAAAACTTTACACTTTTGCATTTTACAATTTTATATTTTACATTTCTTTGTATTTTACTTTAAAACATCAATAGGCATTAATTAACTGAGACATGTGACCTTGTCTAGAGTATAAATGAAATGGCATGAGTTACCAAATTGTTTTACCTTGAGAAAGCCCGGTAGTGACTGGGAGAAAGCGCTTGGTTTTAAATTGGAGATCTAATAAAAGCTTTTGAATAAGCTGCGTTTGTGTTGGTATTGGCCACGCAAAAGGATTTACAGCATTGTACTTAATTGTTGCTTTTCGGGTCCTGTTGTGCTGACTTTGTTCTTTTGGCTTGGGCTACATTCATTTTTGACTTTACTTCATTTTATCTTACTTACTAGCTTTAACTTCTAAAGAAATTTTTATCTTCTCTAATAATTCTCAAATAATTCTGCTACCCATTCCTTAAATTCCTCTCTTTTTGACAGGTAGGTGGGAAGTGCCAGTGCCTCATTTTATTTCATTACCCTGCATGTTTACCTTGGGTGTTATTGCTGCATGATCTCAAATATTTATTGGACGTGTGTCGAAGCATGCTCTTGTGTGAAATACAATTTCTGTCTAGTCTAGCCCAGTTACTGCACCTTGGGAATATTATGTAAATTCTATGAGTTCCTACCACTGAATTCATGCCTTCAGTATCAAATATTTTCATAAACTGCTTCAGAAATCTAAACTTTCTTGTCATACTTTCACTTCAGTATCCCTCAAATACATCCTGACTGTTGCAAATCAAATTTCACTCCCCACCTATATGTAATATTCCCTGCTGAAAGCCAATTATTTCTCCCAACATTTTCGTAAGCCCCATAATAACAGTTTTAGGTAGAATATAAATAAATGCCAAAATAATCCTCCTTTGCCATTAGCCACTTACTACCACAAATCTACCATTATTATCATGTTTCTTCTTCTACTATTGTTGGAGTTCCTCCAACAATTACTATAAATACTCCCATTTCCTTTGTCCGATACTCTATCTGAATATCCCTCATGGAATCTTTTCATTAAATTCCTATGCTTATTTCTTTCCAAGTGTGCCTCCTATTTGCACTCTGCTTATCTTAATATAATTCAGTACTTTTTCATTTTTGTCTGTACATATGAGGCCATTAATGTTCTATAATGATAGTGTAGTTATTATGATAAGACGTTCACACCTACTATATACAACAGCTTTTTTTAAATGTCTATTTCCAGCGTTTGTGTTATATGTACCCGCTAATGTTTGGCAGGATGATCTTTCATACTGTTGTTTCTTGTCATCTCCATTTGAACCTATTTCACATTTTATAAGACTTTTTTTTAATGAAAACCCTCAAAAAACACCCCTCAAAACACTCCATAACCTTTAACTTAAAAGAAACACACAAAACTATGTATATCTTCAAATAATGAAATTTAATCCTACTGATAAGAACAACTGTCCCCAACTGACAGCTGCCCACACAGGCATAACCTAACCTAAAATTAAAATTAGGCACACTACGATACTCAAGTTACAGCCTATGCTCCTACTTACACTAATTGCAGTCTGTTCTCTTATTTTTATTCCCTTCCCATATGCAAAAAACAGCTTGTATGTTTTTAGAAAACATCAACTTTTAGCCTTAGAATGTGCTCTAGCTTTTACAGCATACCACTCAGCTTGTCTCCATAGAAACCTAACAACAAAATGTAAACTTCCAATTCTTCTAGTCAACTGCTCTGCTTCTTCCTGTCTTTCAAGTATTTTCCTTTGGAGCAATGGAAAAGATTTCACTGACAAAGCTTCTCTATGAGCTTTATTATCAGAACAAATGAGTAGCACTGGCGGTATAGTAATGAGCAAAGTTGCCATTTAAATGCTTGACCTTGGTTCCAATACCGGCCAGTGCAAGAAGTCCATAGAGTTAAAGGGGATGAGGATTGGTATAATGGTTAATGTGTTTACCTTACATACACATAGTGCATGGTTTGAGTCTCAAATGGGATAACTGTTTAGGCTTACATGGCCTACAAGGGCAGTTAGCCTAGTACTGACCTATGAATCAATGAAGCAGAGCCCCCTTCTCTTTGTTAGCTCACTTTCTTTTGGACAAACTTTTGTATTTCCTCTTTAGCATGTTCGGCATCAGAAATGACTCTGATCCTCCAGGAATTCTGAAGACAGCTGGATACAGCTGCTTGAATCTCACATTTGCCTCTCGACATTCCCTGATTGCTGGGATAAATTTATTCACTGTACACCAGGCAAAAGAGAATTGATCACTTTCCACAAACATTACTGTCGCTAATGTCTCTAATTGTAATACTTTGCTATTCTGCCACAGTTTTGTCAGGATCAACTGTTTCTGCTGGTATGATTGGATCTTTACTAATACAGGTCTTGGCTGCTTTCTCATGGCCATGTTTGGAGCATACACACACTGTGCCTTTTCAGTCAGGAAGTCCTGTTGTAGAATATCAGCCCATTTGCTTATCTGGGCTTTCATAAAAGTAACACAGTCCATTCCTTCTAGTTTCTTTGGTACAGCAGAAAATGTCAGGGTTTTCCCTGTGTGTTCTGTCCTTTAACTCTACCATTTTATGAAACCGCTCTTCTTGAGAAGTCTCATACTCACCCAGCCATTTCTTCATTTAGACCTCTGATTTTTGCAGTTTTATTAGTTTATCTGAATAGCTATTTAAAGCTTCTTCTGTTTTTTCAGCATTTTGTTATTTGAGTGAATTTACTTCTTCAATGTTTTGTTTATTTTAATCAGCTCTGAGTAAATTTGATATACTTTTTCTTCTAGATTACTGGAAGCTATGTCTTGCACTAAAATTGAAGCCTGAACTGCTTTTTGCTGAACAGTTGCAGGATTCTTCCCAGTTAGTGTTTTCTTTTCACCTCTTCTAGATGATTTTTTCATGCTCTCCAAGTCTCTTCTTTGTTGGTTATCGAGGCAGTGTTCTTAGTATCAGTAACTGAATTTACCAAATCTGGCAGAGTTACTGGTCTTTCTTTTTTCACACAGAGAGTTGACATTAAGCTGTTGATCAGTGTGCAGCCATCATAGAAGTCCCACTACATTTTGTATTGAAGGAATTTAAGAAGCTTGAATGGTTTAAATGTACTTAATTGCAGCTTCATAAGCTACCACATCCATCCTGCACAGAGGCTAAAACCTACTGCCTTCCTGCTTAAATACCACATCACTGTAGTGTTGTCTGTAATCACCTGCAAAGGTCCTAGGGACCACAAGTGATGAAGATATTCTATAGCATGGATTACAGTGAACATCTCTGACATTTAAGTGCTTTGTCCTGTCTTTTGTTCCGATGACTCTGCATTTATACCTCTCCGGATACTGCTCCCCCATGCAAAATCTGATTTATCTGTTGTTACAGACTGAGTAGAGGGAGGGAGAGAATGCTACACCAGGATTCAAGGATATTTGCACTGTCCACCACAGAATTTCTCTCTTCACAAACCTCAACATTGGAATCTGGAAGTTTAATGGGTGAAAATGTGGATCCTCACAGTTTTTAGAAACCACTGAATTTCTCATGTGTAATCTGGCTAGATGAATCATACGATTCACAGAAGCCATGAATCCAGGAATCCTGACAATTTCTCTTGCTGAATAGACTGACGACAGAAGTCCAGAACATTTTTCAGATTGAGATCCACTCTTTTCTGGGTCAAGAATGCCTTTTGCAAGGAGGAGTCCAGAAGACATCCTATTAAAACAATTTGTTAAGAAGGGATCAGATTTGACTTTTGATCGTTGATCAGAAAGCCTAGGTCTAACAGGAAGTTTCATACCCATGTAATGGACTTCTTATATCTGGGAAAAAAACTCTGCAGAGATAAGCAAGTTATTTAACTAAGGATAAATGTGGATACTCTACAGTCTGCAATGAGCCACCACTGGAGCTAAACAGCTTGTAAGCATCATTTTAGCAGATGACATTCCAATGGGCTATACAGAGAACTAGTAATGTGATGAAGACACAGAAAATCTCAGTCTGAACTATGTGGCAATGCGAATATGATAACCATCTTTCACGTCTAATGTTACCTAAAAGATAGAATGAAGAATAAGGGGAAAAAAGAAGTTATGTCTTACCATAACGTTCCATCTGTGTTGTTGATCTTGTATCATTCCTTACTGATGGGTTATTGGTTCCATCCTCGGAACCGAGCTGGCCTTATACCAAGCGTGCGTCAGCCAAAAACTCTCGAGCCAAGATCCTACCCACAAAGCTCTGCTCCATGTTAACTCAGATCGAGTCTGCAAGTTGATAGACAAAAGTAGAGGCTACCGCTGGTCATAACAGACCTACAAAATGGAAGAAGGACCATATGAAATCCACCAGGAACCTCCGGAGGGGGATGGAGAGTGGGGAGAAATGCATGAACAAAGATCAACAACACAGATGGAACGTTATGGTAAGACATAAAGTACAGTTGTGTACACTTACCGTAAATGTAGATGTTCAAGTGTATTCACTGTTGCAGTCATTACATTTGGGTAATCTGCTGGCAGGTTGCCCTCAGTCAGCCTGAATTCCAAAGTCTTTGGTCCTGCGTCGGTTGTTGTCTTCTCTTCCATGACGTCAGGTCATCAGGGGTATAAAACATGCAGCCAACACCATTTTCTTTAGTTTTTCTTGCCCCCGATGTCAGGTGCCCCCAAAAAGGTAGCAATATTCTTATATATATATATATATATATATATATATATATATATATATATATATATATATGCATCAATATAAATTTTACCTTCATCTACAAGCAAATACACCACATAGGTTGTAGAAGACAGAGAAGGAAAGATAAACTGTGGAATGACAGGGGGATGGCGGGAGGGTAACCTGGACTGCAACAGTGGATACACTCGAACATTTACATTTATGGTAAGTGTACACAACTGTACTATGTTCTTTGTGTTTCACTGCTGCAGTCATTACATTTGGGTAGAATCCCAAAGCTATGGTTGGGGGGCTGGAGCTAAACAGCATTAGGTGAGGCTATAAGGCCCTGCAGCACTGCAGTGGCAAAGCCTGCCCTGGACTTAGAGTAAAGAGGCAAATGGTAATGCTTTGTAAAGGTGTGAACAGAACTCCAAGTAGCAGCCTCTAGAATGTCATTGGTTGGTACTCCTCTGAGAAAGGCTGCTGAAGTAGCTGCTACCCTGGTGGAGTGAGACCTAATGCCCTTGGGCACAGGTCTGCCATGGTGTAAGTAGCAGAAACGGATGCAGTGGCTTATCCACTTTGAAACTGTCTGCTTTGAAATAGCCTTTCTTTCTGATTCTGCAGCATATGACACTAGTAATTGCTCAGTTTTTCTTAGAGCTTTAGTTCTGCTCAAGCAGAATCTTAGCTGTCTGTGTACGTCTAAGGAATGCAGAATTCTCTCCCCTTTGTTCTGCAGATTTGGATAAAAAGTTGGCAGATGAATTGTTTGGTTAAGAGCCACACTGGAAATGACCTTAGGCATAAAAGTAGGATTTGTGGATAGGCAAATAAGTCTATGTCTGGGCTCCCCCATTTCTCTGCTATCATGCTGAAGACTTGTGGACTTAGTTTCCACTTGTGAAGATCCATAAGGTTTCTGCTTAAATCGTCTGTCAGGGTGTTTTGTTTTCCTGGCAGGAATAGAGCTTGAAGATTTATTTGGTAGGTCAAAGCTGTGTCCCACAGTGCCATGGCTAATCTGCAAAGGGGGTATGAGTGTGTGTCTCCTTGCTTGTTTATATACCACATGACTGTGGTGTTGTCCATCTTTATCAGTACTTGTCCTGGATGAAGTTAGTCCTTGAAGGCTGTTAGGGCCTTTTGAATAGCTAGCATCTCTTTCTGGTTGATATGTAGATGCATTTGATTTGGTGCCCATATGCCCTGAATGCATCTTCCTGCCATGTGGCCCCCCCCCCAGGCATAATCTGATGTGTCTATTGTTAAGGTTTGGCTGGCAGGGGGTAGAGTGAAGGGCCATCCCATGTTTTGGTGACAGGCCTTTGCCCACCATAGAAACTCTTGTTGCAGGCAGGGGATGAGAGGAATCATTGTTTCCAGACTGTGTGAATGTTGACTCCATAAACGTTTTAGGTACCATTGAAGTTTCCTCATATGCAGTCTTGCATTTGGAATTAGTAGGATGCAGGATGCCATGAAGCCCAGAGCCTGCAGAATTTGTCTTGCAGAAGACTGGGTTTTTGTTGCCATCAGTTTGAAGTAAGTAGTCAGTTGCCTTTGTTTGTCTGGCGTGAGGTAAGCCATTTGGGCAGTTGTATTCAAGCTTGCACCCAGGAATTTTATATTTTGAGAGGGTACCAGTTGTGATTTATTTTCATTTATTGTGTACCCTAGGCATGTTAGAAGCCTTTTCACAAACGCCAGGTGTCATAGAAGAGTGTCCTTGTTCTCTGCTTGAATGAGACAGTCGTCCAAGTAAGGATATATTTGAATACTTAATTGTTTGCAAAATGCAATTACTGGTGCCAGGCACTTTGTAAAGACCCTGGGCACAGTAGATAAGTGAATGGGCAGTGCAGAGAATTGGTAATGCATTAAGCCAGCCTTGAATCTGAGGTATCTTCTGCACGACTGTCTTACTGGGACATGCAGGTATGCCTCTTTTAGGTCTAAAGTCACCAGCCAAGTATTCTTGCTCAGCATGGGCAGAAACTGTTGCAAGGTGAGCATTTTCAATTCTGGAATGTCCAGGTATGTGTTCAAAATCGATAAATCCAGTATTGGCCGCCAGGCCGTGTCCTTTCTGGGTACCAAGAACAGTCTTGAGTAAAAACCTTGTCCTTTTTCCTGTTCTGGTACTGTCTGAATGGCCCTCATATCCATGAGGGATGTAACCTGTTTCTGTGCCTCTGCCCATTGTTTTTTTTGGCAGATCTGGCCAACCATTTGTCATTGGCAGAGTGTGGAAATGGAATCTGTATCCCTGTGATACGATGTTTAGTATCCACTTGTCCTGGGTTATTAACTGCCAATTCTGAGCAAAAAGTGCTAATTTTCCCCCTATGGGTGCTGCCAAAAGATAAGTGCTTGGTGTAGGCAGAGGGAAGTCATTGGGATTGCTTTCTGTAGGTTTACGCTTTATCTCCTCCAGATTTGGAGGTGGATGCGCCCCATTGCTTTGACCTGTATGAGTCTTGATCCTGGTACCTGGTACCTGGAACCCTTAGGGCATCTGGATTTGCCCCTTTGAGCTCTGTCTGACACAGGAAAGGACCAATTTTTTGTAGGCCAGTGTCTACTGAATCTAGGTGGCTGCACTTGTAAGAAATCTTTAACAGTTTACATAGACTTAGCTTTTTCTTTAAAACCTCTTCTGCCTTAATACCAAACAGAGAATCATGCTGTAAAGGTGCATCTAGCAATTTAGCTTTAACATGATCAGGCAAATTTTGTTCCTTTAACCAGGCATGCCTCCTAATCACAGATCCAGTAACTGCAGCCCTACAGGAGGCCTCTAAAGAATCAAAACCACATTGCAAACTATGCTTTCCAACTTGTTCAGCTGCATGCAATAATTCCTGCAATTCCTTATTTTCTGCACATTCTGAAATCAACATAATTTTCTGTTTCAGCAATCCCATAACATGTTGTTGGTACGTAATCATATGAAATTGACAGTTTAAGGCCCTGATTGCCATGGTTGCAGATGTATAAACCTTTTTTCCCCATCTGTCCAGTGCCCTTGAATCTCTGTCGGAGGGGGTAGGGTTTTTTTGCTGTTGAGGCCTTAACTCCCTTTGGACCCTGTGAAATAGTTTCAGGATCAGCAGCAGGGTTTCTAAATAAAAATTTATGAGAGTCAGAGACCCTGTAATACCTGTCAGGCTTACTGGGAGACGGAGGTAAGGAGTCAGGCATCAGGCTTGACTCTGAAAACACATAATCCGCAATGTCTAAAACAGGGGGAATGGCTAAAGGCTTGTGCTGAGGGAGAAGAAGGAAATCCCTGAGCCTCTTTTTTGATTCTGAGAAGTCTTGACTCTCCCAGTGAAAATGCTCCCTCAAAGTATGCAAGGTTTCTCCAAATGAATAATCCTCAGGAGCAGATGCAGATGGAATAGACTCCTCAGCATCAGAATCCTCATAGGGATGTAAAGATAATTCCTGATCAGAAGAGGAATCAGAAAAAATAGAAACCTGATCTGATGATTCATTGTCAGTGTCTTGCCTAGGCCTCTTATTTGGAGGGGGATGGGTACCCCTGATCAAGGTAATAAGGTCTTCAGCCATTTTGATCATCTGTTTTTTAGGCATAGAGGCCTGTACACATGGCTCTGGCGTTGGTTTTTTAGTTTTAGAAGGTGTTTTTGCCTTAGGTTTTGCAGCTTTCGTCAGTTTGATATAAAAATGTTGAGGTCTGAATACACCCTCAGAAGCCGGTGCCTGCTCAGCGTCTCCAGACCCATCCGAGGAAGATACATCCGTCAGTCCAATACCTTGAGTATATTGTGGCATGCCGGACTCCACATGGGTGTCGGTAGAGGCCTGCGACTCAAAGGTAGCGGGTATCAGAGGCTGAGAAAGAACCTCACTGAGTACCGGCGACTGGCTTAGGAGAAGCTTTGTCGTCGGGTTTTGGATCTTGACTGCCTTTCGCTGTCCTTTTCTTTGCATTTTTATGTACTCCGGTAGTCGGATTGCTATCCGACGACATTTCTGGGTAGTTAAATCTGTTTCCAAAATACTTAGACGCAAAAATACGATGCTTAATAGTGCGTTGGTTAAATCTAGCACAAAATCGACAGCCAGGCACGTTGTGATCAGGGCCTAGGCAAGGAATACAGTATAAATGGAAATCCTTATGAGGTATTTGCTTCCCACAAGTAATACAATTAACTTTTTCTGACATCGGTAAAAAGCAAGAAAAAGGTTTCCCCAACGGGGTACTTAGCTTTAGTGAAGACTTCAGTTCTGAAACTCAAACTCGAATATTTCATTAGTCGGCCGACCAGCACTTGCGAAATGCTTCTGCTTCGGGCACCGCGCGGCAAGAAAGACTAAAGAAAATGACGTCAGCTGTATGTTTTATACCCCTGACAACCTGACATCATGGAAGAGAAGACAGCAACTGACGCAGGACCCAAGACTTTGGAATTCAGGCCGACTGAGGGCAACCTGCCAGCAGATTACCCAAATGTAATGACTGCAACAGTGAAACACGAAGAACATCTTCTTTATCTGATGTTGTTAATCTTCATTCATTCCTTACTGATGGGACAGAGTCCCCAGCTACCTATATCCCTGGGTGGCCCTCATGGAAGGACAATCCTGATCACCATAGAACCAAAAGAAGCTCTTCCTCTGGAGGCCAAATCCAATTTGTAATGAAGAATAAAGGTATAGGAGTTGGTCCAAGTCGCAGCTGAGAAAATGTCATTGAGGGAAGCCCTAGCATGGAAAGCTGCAGAAGTTGCCATTGACCTTGTAGAATGGGCTTTCACTTTGTAAGGCAAGGTGATGTTGTTCATGTTGTAGATGAAGGTAATACAATTTCTCAACCGTGACGCTAATGTAACTTTAGAAACAGGACAACCTAGACTTGGTCCAGAAAAAGCCAGAAATAATTGGTCTGATTTACAGGTAGATTTTGTTCTGTCCAAATAAAAACGGATTTGCCTGTGAACATCTAGGAAGTGCAGGCAATACTCCCCCTTGTTAGAATGATTAGGAAAAAATACTGGGAGGTCAATAGACTGGTTGATAGACCGCTCTGACACCACTTTCAGTAAGGAGGAGGAATTAGTTCTCAGTGAGACTCTATCCTTATGGAAAATAAGGTAGGGACGTTTGATGCATAAGGCTTGAAGTTCTGACAGATGTCTGGCCGATGTGATAGCAACCAGAAACAAGGTTTTCCAAGAGAGGTACTTTAAATCACATGAAGATGCAGGTTCAAAGGGGGGTGCTGTTGGGCTTGCAGAACCAAAGCCATGTCCCAAGGTTGTACTGGTTTTCTAAAGGGAGGTTTTAGGTGAAAAACGCCCTTCAAGAAGTCTTATAGAATCTGTGTGACATGAGTTAAGAGTTCTGGAAGCCAACATGGAAATTAGAAATGGCAACTAAATGAACCACAGTACAGGCTGATACCCCAGATTGAAAGAGATCTGATAAATAATCTAATACCACCGAAACTGGGGCGGACAAGGGGTCCAATTGTTTGTTCGCTACCCATAAGGTAAATCATTTCCATTTGCTGTGATAGGTTAGCCAGGTGGATGATTTATGAGATGCAAAAAGAATATTGTGCACCAGGGAGGAAAGGTTATCCTGCCTGGCAATCACTGGAAGTAGAGAAGCCAAGCTGTCAGCTTCAGGTTTGTTAGATTTAGGTGGGTCAGACCCTGTAGATGGGAGATCAACATCAGATTTGGATTGAGAATCCATGGTCGATCTAACAGGTAAGGCCAGAGGAGGCCAATATGGAGCAATGATTATTACTTTGCTCTTCAACTGCCGTGCTTTCTTCAGAAATTGGGGAATGAGGGGCAGAAGAGGGTAAACATAAAGCAGACCCAAGGGCCAAGCGTGGACTAGTGAGTCTCCAGGTGACTGTCCCCAAGGGGGGATCAGGGCAAATTAGTTGCTGCATTTGTAGTTGATTGGGGAGGTGAATAGATCGGAGCAAGGCTGGCCCCAGTGGTTGAAAATTTTTACCACTATCACAGGATTGAGGGACCACTCGTGAGGTTGTAGAATACACCTGCTCAATTTGTCCGCTATCACGTTAGAGCTCCCAGGAATGTGCATTGCAATTAGAAAGCGGTTGGAAGCTATCACCCATTGCCATATTCTCAAGGCCTCTCGGCATAATGGGTAAGATCTGGTGCCCCCTTGCTTGTTGATGTACCAGACCACTGACATGTTGCTTGCACCACTAATAGCCCCACCCTCAGTTCCAGGACACTGATATGCAAATGAGCCTCTGTCTCCGACCAGGTGACTTGGACCGAGATTCCCTAACATAGCCCCCCCACCCCACCCCATCAGGGAGGCATCCGTGGTCATAGTGGCTTTTGGCTGATGGGGGTTGAAGGGGTGAGACCATTGTTGTGGATTCTGAGATGTCCACCAGAGCAAATCTTGCTTGCATCTCTGAGTTACACTTATCTGAAAAGACAAAGGATGCTGTAGAGGGTACCACTGAATGAGAAGTAGCCACTGAAGAAGTCTCATGTGGAACCTGGCCAAAGGAACAATGGTGATCGAGGCTGCCATCGACCCCAAGAGTTGGAGTACGGACCGAGCAGAAGATTTATGTTGACAGATTAGCGGTTGAACCTGTTGTCTTATTCTTTGAAGTCTGTGATCCGGAAGAGATGCTGTGCAATTCCTCATGTCCAACAGAACTCCGATGAATTCTAAAGATTGTGCCAGGGTCGTGTTGGACTTCTCCCAGTTTATAGTGATTCCTAGGTGCTGAGCTGTGAGAAGAGTGTAATCCAGGGCTTCCTCCAGTAGATGCTTGGTGGGGGCAGTAAGGACCCAGTCGTCTAGGTATGGAAACACCTGGAATCCTTGAAGCCACAGGTGAGCGATAACCACTGCCATGCATTTGTTGAACACTCTGGGAGCTGTAGAGAGACCAAAGGGCAGTGCTCGAAATTGGTAGTGACTGGCTCCTATGTGGAAGCGGAGGCATCTTCTTGAGTGATTGTCCACTTTTATATGGTAATAAGCATCTTGAAGATCTATACAGCACATCCAATCATCTTCTGGGATAGACTGAACCGTGACCATCTGGAATTTCTCTGTTTTTACAAATTTGTTTAGTGTGCTGAGATCCAGAATTGGTTTCCAGTCCCCTGTCTTTTTGGCACTAAAAAGAATCCTGAGTAAAAAAACAGATCCTATCTGGTCTGGGGGGACCATTTGGATGACTCTTTATGTAGCAGCTTTTTAATTTCATGTGCTGCTACTTCCCTTTAACTGGGTGGGATGTCAGGCAAATTTCTGGGTGAAGTGGGACGAGATGGAAGGGAATGCAGTAGCCTCTGGATATTATCCGGTGTACCCAAGAATTGGTGCTTATGGTTCCCCAGGCAGTGTGGTACAAGGAAAAACGACCTCTGACCGCTTCCAGAGGTGAGCAGTCGGGCAACACTTCAGGAGCATTGTTAGAGTTGCCCAGAGAAAGAATCTCTGAAACCCCGGTTTTGCGGATCTCCCCTGCCCCAAAAGGGCCATCTTCCATTAGAGTTTCCCCCTCTGCCCTTAGGGGAGAACTCGGCATGTGCATCATGGAAAGAGCCTTGGGATTTTCTGTGCCACATCTTCCTGCTCCTCTCATTTCTGGAGTAGAATCATTGAGAGGTGGAGTGTCGGACACTAATGGCAGACAGGGTCTTACCATCTTGTTCGCACCTTGCCAGCATATCCTTAACCTTGGGCCAAACGATGACGTGGCCTTGATGGGGACATTCATAAATGAAGCCTTAAAGGAGTCCACAAAGTCGTATCCAGGCATGACTTCTCATGACCATGTCAGTGCCTGCCGCTCTAGCCACTCCCTCCACTGCGTGTGAAATGACAGACATGGAAGAACTGGATATCGATTCCATGGTCGCTATCTGAGAGGCTATGTTGTCGCGCACCTCATCAGAAACAGCTCCTGCCAAGGTTTCAGACAGTTGGTTGATAAGGTCTCTCTGGAGCCTTGTAAAGTGTGCCAAGTAGTTCAAGGACCTTACAGCGAAGGTTGATGATGCAAACACACGCTTCCAGAGTCTGTCTATCACCTGCGACTCCTTGTTGGGCGGATGGACAGTCTGGCTCTCTTTGGACAAGTCTTTTTTGATTGCAGCCACCACCATGGCATCTACTGGAAGACCTTTGGACCAATGAGGATGTTCAGCAGAGGAAGATAAAATTTTGTCATGCTTCCGAGGTATAGCTTCCAAAGTGTCAGGAGCCTTCCATGCATGCTGGACGATGAGCTGGACAAGCTCATCGGTTGGTGGGGTAACCCAGGAGGTAGGGGGCTGGGCACAAAAGGCCTGCAGGAATACGGATTCCTCTGAGGAAGGGTTGGAGGACTTCCAGTCGCCCCTCTGTCTTAGGATGTCAAGGATGTCACCAAAGGACACCTTATCAGAGGGTGACCATGGGGACCCTTCCCCATCATCGAAGTCCGTATCTTCAGTTAAGAGACTCCTCAGTGGAGTCCATGTGCTTCCTCTTCCATGAAGCCTTGCAAGGGACTTCCTCAGTGGGGAGCTCTGGGGAAGATTGCAAGGAGGGGATCTCCTGAGGGGGAGAAACCTGAGCCCATTGTGGCTTGCAACAGTTACGACACAGAGGGGGGCAAGGACTCCGACAAGGATGTTTTGCCAGCAGAGGCAAGTGCCCTCTCCATGGCCTGGAAGGCCGGACCACCCAAAGAGGGATGGGAGTTCGGAACCGAGCACAACAACCTCGGGTCCGGGGTCACACCCCGCTCGGATGAGCCGACCCCCAGACCAGAAGTCTCAAGAGGACTGTGGAGCATGAGGGGAGGAGGACTTATGGAGGGTGCCATAGAAAAAATTGGCGTTGAACCAAGAACACCTGCCCCCACAGCACAGCCGCTAACTAGGGTCAGAAGGACGACTCCGGCTCCAAAGTGAGGTCCACTGTTGATGTTGAAGGAAGGGAAGCTGATGTTGGGAGGAGGAGGCTTCGATACTTCCCTGGAAGTCGAAGGAGGAGTGTAAGAATGAGTATGTGGAGAAATACGGTCACCTGCAAGAAGAAACGCAGCTTTAGATGGATGAGAGAGTCCCCTGGCCACAAGCAACTGATCGAAAAGCCTCAACACATCCTGTTCTGAGAGGCTCCTGGTCAACCTTATAGAGAGACCTGATGGGAATTCTGGCCTGTCTAAAAAGGGGCTGTACTGACTTCCCACAAAAGGATCTATGGAAGGAGAGGACTTGTATCTGCGCCGACAAAGACGACACCATAGGTGTCGAGGGTGTGTGCACCGTGAAGGGCGATGTGGCAAATGTCTGCACCGCTGAATACGGTGCTGTCGAAGAAGGTGTCTGCACCGGTAACAATGGTGACAAAAGTGATTGCACCAAGCAGGTCTGTGCCGACGGCGTCTGCACCATAGAGGGCAGTATCCCAGACGTTGACTGCATCGGCAAGGACAGAGCTGAAGGAGTCTGCACCAATGGTGCTGAAGGAGACTGTACCTGTAGAGACGGTGCCAAGAGGCTCTGCACTGATGTCAGCAGTGCTGAAAAAGGCAGTGACGAAACTGTTGGAGCCATACGTGTCTGCACCGGGAACCTCGGTGGCGATGAAGAAGACATAGCTGGAGTGAGAATAAACTAGGGCAGTGCCGAGGCTAGGGCTGAAAGGGCCAAAGATGGCAATGCCAGGCCCGAAATTTTCACCTTTTTGTGAGTCGACTCCTTGTGATCTCCAGAGGAAGACGAAGTGAGTGACCTCGGGGAAAAAGAAGAAGAAGAACGCCTCTTGCAGGGTTTAGAAGCAGGGGTTGAGCCCTCTGACTGAGAGATAGCCTCACAGCAAGGAGTTTTAAGGAGGCCTTTTAGTATAAGTTTATTCTTCCTTTCATTTAGAGTCCTAGTCAAGAAATTTCTACAAATCCCACAAGGAGGGTCCACTGAAAGGTGGGAAACATTCAGACAATAAACACACAAATCATGGCCATTAGAAAGCGGTAACTTACGGCCGCATTCTGTACATTGTTTGAAACCAACACTACTTTTCTCATCCGACATTGTAATATCAAGGGAGAAACTATGGCAGTACTAAAAGGTTAAGAAACTACCCAGAAGGGTAAGAAAAGGAGAGGAAGAATTACCAACAATGGTAATGGAGAATTACCTAAAGGTAAGAAAAAGGATGGAAAATACTATAGGGAGAGAGTCTCAAAGTTGCAACAGAGTAGGAAGATAGAGATAGTGAAGAATTGAAAACTTTCTAAACACTAATAATAGAAAAACTTCAAAAAACTGAACACTTAGCTGAGAGAGAAGGCTTGACAGGGCTGTACAGCAATGCAGAAAACGAGATCTGAGGTAACGGGGAGCAGAGCACTGTGGGTAGGATCTTGGCTCGAGAGTTTTTGGCTGACTCAAGTTTGGTATAAGGCCAGCTCGGTTCCGAGGACAGAATGGATAACCCATCAGTAAGGAATGAACGAAGATTAACATCATCAGATCATATGTTGCAGAGTCAACATTTTGATTTTTGGAAGCTTGGCAAACTGGATGAGGATAGAAAGATCTAGTACCGGTCTCCATTACAGCTCTTTCTTTGGTACCACAAATATTCTTAAATAAAATCCTTTGCTTGAAAGTTCTAAAAGCACTCACTATCTGATTCCCTCTGAAAGCACTTGAATGATGACAGGAGGAAGCAATGTTGTTTGATTGAGGGGGAGTGGGGACTCCACAAAAAGGAGGAAGAGTCTCCCAGGGCCATTTATGGCCTTCCTGTACCAGTTTTAGAAACTGTTTGAGACAATCTTTTGCTAAGGGAGGGTGGAATAAACAGCAAGACTGTCTGATAGATTTAATGTTGCGATGAGAAAGAATGCTCTGATAGTCACTCACTACAGGTGGATTTCCCATTTTGTGACAGATTACCTTTTTTGTTAGTCCCTTCCTGCCATTTTTTTCTTACAACTATAGTTGCTAGAGGACTGTTTATTCTGTTTTTGAAAGAAAGAAGCATTGAGTTTTGAGGCCTTAGAAAAGGAGGGCTGAAATATCTTTGCAACTCCCTTAACTTTTAGTTATGTACTTACCATAACTTTAGATGTATGGGATCCATCTCGCCTACATTCCCTACAGATGGGTTCGGAGCCGATCCTCGGCTCCGACTCGGCCGTTATACAATAGAACGCAGTCTCTTATTGGCTGAGTTACCTCATATCCCAGGATGCACCACTACTACTTCCCCAGATCTTGTTTGTCCGCACTCATGCTCACAGAGACGTACTATTGTCATAACATACTCAGGTCTTTCAAGAGAGGAAAGAAGATCAATTTCGGATCGTCCGGTCTCTCCTGGTCTACAAGGCAGGGGGAAGGAGGGTGGGTTATTAGGAATGTAGGCGAGATGGATCCCATACATATAAAGTTATGGTAAGTACATAACTAAAAGATGTAATGTGATCCTATCTCGCCTACATTCTCTACAGATGGGACAGCGTCCCTAGCACCTAATTCCTGGGTGGCTCACTGGAAAACACTCCTGAGAACTGTGGAACCGAAGGAAGCTCGACCCCTGGATGCCACATCTAATTTGTAGTGAGAAACAAAGGTGTGTGAAGATGTCCACGTGGCAGCCGCACAAATGTCGCCAATAGAGAGCTTGGAATGAAAAGCTGCCGAAGTGGCCATAGCCCTAGTAGAATGAGCTTTAACCGGAGCTATGAGCTCCTTGTTTGAGATGAGATAAACGTGAGTGATGCAGTCCCTGATCCACTTGGCAATAGTGACTTTTGTGACGGCTTTGCCTAATCTATTATCCGAAAAGGACACAAACAGTTGATCTGATTTCCGTGCTTTGTGTGTCCTATCCAAATAGAAGCGTAATTGCCTGTGCACATCTAAGCAGTGAAAAGTATATTCAGCTCTATTCGAATATTTGGGAAAGAAGACCGGTAGCTCCAGTGACTGTTGTAGACAGAAATTAGAACAAACCTTTGGTATAAACGATGGGTTTGGTCTAAGAGATACTCTATCCTTGTGGAATATCAAGTATGGTGGTTTAACACATAGGGCCTGAAGCTCTGAAACCCGTCTGGCTGAAGTAATAGCAATTAGAAGAGCAGTTTTCCAAGAAAGGAATTTCAGATCACAGGTTGCTGCCGGCTCAAAGGGGGATGAGGTTAAAGCACCTAATACCACGTTCAGGTCCCACGGAGGTGCAGGTTGCGAAGTGGGGGGTCGTAGAAGCCAAGCTCCTTTAATAAAGGCTTTACACAACTTGTTGCTCATTAAAGGAGGTTGCACACTTTCATGAAAATTGGAAATAGCTGCCAATTGTACTTTGATGGTAGATACTGAGCAACCTTGTTGGAACAGGGAAGCTAAAAACTTCAGTACTTCTGATACCGAGGCTGTCATTGGGTCTAATCCTCGGAGTTGGGCCCAAATAGCAAACCTCTTCCATTTACTGCTATATATCTTCTTTGTAGAAGTCTTGTGGGCCGAAGACAAGATGTGCATGACTTCAGGGGCCAAAGACTGGCTCCTAACTATCGTTGGAAGAGGAGTAGCCAGGCTGTCAACTTCAACGAATGCAGGGACTGATGGAGTCGTCCTGACTGATGAGTCAAAAGGTCCGGAACTTGGTCCAGGAACCAAGGACCCTCCAATGCATACCTGTGAAGAAAGGGGAACCAGATTTGCCAAGGCCAGTATGGGGCGATTAATATCATTTTGCTTCTCAAGCGAATCGCCTTCTGAATCACCTTGGGGAGAAGGGGAACCGGTGGAAAGGCATATAGCAGACCGGAGGGCCAAGCGTGGATTAGAGCGTCCTTGGGAGTCTCCCCCGGAACTGGGGCCAGAGTGAAGAAGTGGTGACATTTTGCATTGAGGGGACTTGCGAAGAGATCGCAACAGGGGACTCCCCATCTTGTGAAAATCTGTGTTACCACTCTGTTGTTCAAGGACCACTCGTGAGGGGAGAGAATAGTTCTGCTCAGTCTGTCGGCTATCACGTTGGATTTCCCCGGAATGTGCGTTGCCATCAGGAAACGCTTGGTAGCAATCGACCAATCCCATACTCTCATGGCCTCTCTGCAAAGGGGATAGGACCTGGTTCCTCCTTGCTTGTTTAGGTACCAGACTACCGACATGCTGTCGGATTGAATGGCAATTGTACCCTGGGGGAGGTGATCGTGCAGCGCTTGCAACGCTAAAAGCACCGCCCTCATCTCCAGGATATTGATATGAAGAAGACTCTCGTCGGGGTGCCACGTGCTTTGGACCGACCTGTCCAGATAATGTCCCCCCCACCCTGTCTGGGAGGCGTCCGTAGTCAGCGTGGCAGAGGTGAGTGGGGGAACGAAGGGTCGCCCTTGATTCAGATTGGAGGATAGAAGCCACCAACGAAGATCCTGTTTGCACGTGTCTGTGATCAGTATGCGGTGACTTAGGGGAAGGTCCTGATAAGACCACTGGACTGAGAGGAGCCACTGAAGTATCCTCATGTGCAACCTTGCCAAGGGGACCAGAAGAATGGTGGCTGCCATGGAGCCCAACAGTTGTAGGACCATTCTTGCTGGAGCACGACGTTTGAGGATAAGAGCTCGGACCTGAAACTGAAGGGTCGCGATCCTTTCTGTAGGGAGATAGACTCGCACGTGCCTTGAATCTATTTCTGCACCAATAAACAGAATACGCTGAGATGGTTGCAATACAGATTTTGACCAATTGAAGGTGATTCCTAAGGATTTGCCCAGTGCGATAGTGGCTGCTAAATTTTCCAAGAGTAGATGCCTGGAGGTGGCAGTTAGGAGCCAGTCGTCTAGGTATGGAAACACCTGGAATCCTAGACTTCTCAAGTGAGCAGTCACGACTGCCAAACATTTGGTAAACACCCTGGGGGCTGTGGTGAGACCAAAGGGCAGTGCTCGGAACTGAAAATGACTGTCTCCTAGGCTGAAGCGTAAGTGTCTCCTCGACGCCTGATCTATCAGAATGTGATAGTAGGCGTCTTTGAGGTCTATGGAGCACATCCAAACACCTTTCTCCAAAAGCGGGAGAATGGATTGCAAAGTGACCATCCGGAATTTGGACTTTTTTACAAATCGGTTTAGTTTGCTGAGATCCAAAATGGGTCTCAAGTCCCCGGTCTTTTTTGGCACCAAAAAGAATCTTGAGTAAGTCCCTAATCCGGCCTGGTCTGCGGGGACAGGTTGGATGACCCCTTTTTGAAGCAGCTTTGATACTTCGTTGGCTGCATGATCCCGTTGACTGGGTGGTGGGTCCGGGATTCTTTGGACTGGTGGGGGGGGGTTGAACAAAGGGGATGGAGTAACCTCCGGCAATGATTCGAAGCACCCATTGGTCCTGAGTAATATCTTCCCAGGCCTTTAGGTGCTTGAGAACGACCCCGACTGGCTCCGGAGCTGCACAGTCGGGTACTCCTTCAGGGATGTTGGAAGGAGGAGGAGCCACGAAAGGACTCGCGGTCTCCAGTGTTGCGGGGGCCTCCGCCGCCTCTGGGACGGTGTCTCCCTGAAAAATTTCCCCCTCCTCTGCCTCTAGAAGGGGGATCGCTCTGCTGCGACGAGCAACGCTTCTGAGACTTACGGAACCACATTTTCCCTCCCCTTCGGGCCTTGGGATAAGGCCTGAGGGGAGTGGAAAAGCGGGCTCCTACGGCAGCCAAAGTCTTACCCTCCTGTTCGCAGCGAGTCAAAGTGTCCTTTACCTTGGGTCCAAACAATGAGGACGCATCAAAGGGGGCGTCGGCAAAGGAAGATTTAAAGGCCTCTGCAAAATGACACAGGTGTAGCCAGGCTTGTCTCCGTAGAGCAACACCTGTTCCAGCCGCTCTACTCGCTCCTTTGGCTGCATAGGAAATGAGCCTCATGGACCAGTTAGATAATGAGGATAGGGTAGCCAACTGAGAGTTAACCGTCTGGGTTAACTGTTCAGGTAAGTTACCCGAGAGGGAATCCGACAGCTCCTTGATCAGATCCCTCTGTAGTCTGGTGAAGTCTGGTGAAGTGTGCCAGATAATTCAGAGACCTTAATGTAAAGGTCGCTGAAGAAAGGGTACGCTTGCCGTACCGATCCATGCTCCTAGACTCTTTATTAGGGGGATGGATGGACGTCGAAGCCTCTGCCACATCTTGTTGGGTGGCAGATGCCACCACCATAGCATCTACAGCCACACCTTTAGATAAAAAATCCTTGTCCGGGGGAGCCGAGAGAAACTTATTGGGGCGAGCTGGCACCGGTTCCACAGAATCCGGGTGTTCCCACGCCCTTCGAGAGATCAAATCCAGAAGCTCATCGAAGGGCGGAGACACCCAGGAGGTGGAGGGCTGAGCCCCGAAGGCCTTGAGGAAAACCGACTCCTCAGCGGAAGGGGGTTTGGACTGCCAGTCGCCTCGTTGTTTAAGGATTTCCAGAATGTCCGCAAAGGAGACATCTTCCGAGGACGACTTTGGGGACCCCTCCGCATCATCGAGGTCGGTATCCGATGTGAGGGACTCATCAGGGGAGTAGACGTGTTTCCTCTTACACTGTCTCTTCCTGGGAGGTTCCTCCGAAAGGGTGTCGGAGGAACCTCCAGGAAGAAGGGAACCCCCAATGGGGGTAACCTCAGGCCCAGGGGCTCCGCTGTCACGAGACAGGGGGATTCCAGAAGCGCCAGTCTCCATGCCCAGGGAAGGTGGTGGTGGAAAGGTCGAAGTGGCCACAGAGGATTTGGCCAATGCACTTCTCATGGCATCGAAGGCCGGACCCCCAGAATCCTGGGAAGGTCCAGCCCCCGAGGCCACAACAGTAACCGGAGCCCCCGCAGCCGACGCACCTAGAGGGAGGCTCGGAACCGAAAGGATCGGATCCGAAGCATCCCCCCCCCGGGGCCGACAGAGGAGGTCTGCGTACCGAACCCCGACCCGAGGGACGGGGTTGAAGTTAGAGTCGGAACCGACTCGATAACCTCCACCGGATCCACCAACACCGACTCCAACGGCGCCGAGGCTGTCGGAGGAGGAATGAAGGTAGTAGGATGGGAGATCGGCTCCAGAGCCAACTGGGCTGGAGCCGAGATCAACTTTGCGAAGACTGGTGACTGAAAGAGCTTCTGAAGCACCCTGTCTACGTCCAAATCGGACATCCTCGAAGAACGAGAAGAGACCGACCGGGTCCGAGTCGACTTCTCCGCCGGTTCCGAAAGACTGGGGGACCGGCTCCGTAATGGCTCGAGGCGTATCGGCGCCGAGGGAGATTCCACTACTATTGCAATCTCCCTTGGAGCCGATGTGGAAGTGTCTGAGCGGGCAACCCCCATCGGCTCCGAAGGCGGTGGAGCCGATGAAGGTGACACGCCTCTCGATGCCCGAGCCCTCGACTCCGAAGCCAGAGGAGTCGAGGCCGGAGACATTGAGGCAGACCGTTCCGCCCTCGGCTCCGAAGTCCGTGGAGCCGACGGAGAAGCCTGCCGAGACTTTTTAGCTGTCGGATCCGACAGACTGGTCGGAGCCGAAGATTTTTTCTTCTTCCCCGAAGGTGAAGAAGAGGAAGATAAGGCTTCCTCAAAGGAAGGGGCAATAAGCCCTTTTAAGATCAATTTGTTTTTCCTCTCTTGGAGGACTCGAGAGGAAAAAGCGTGGCAAACGCTACAGGACTCCTGAAGATGTTTGGGACCTAAACAATATACACATAAGGAATGGTCATCCGTTATAGACATTTTATAACTACACTTAACACATTTTTTAAAACCGGAAGGTCTATGCTCTTTAGACATGGTTCTAAAGAAAAATTTAACACCAACTACAAAACAAAAAACAGTTGACACCGACAGCCTAGACTCTAACTTAAACGCCTAGGGTAGGGCTAGGCCCCTCTAACTAAAACGGAACCTTTTACCAACAAATACACACAATCTTCCACAAAAAAGGGTACCAAAACCAATCACACAACAACACTAGCCGTTAAAACAGCTTTTGGGTGAGTTTTACAAAAAAATTTGACAGAAAAAGTTTCTGACTAAAGGTACTTAGCTCAGCCAAGTCCGAGACCACGTCTATGCTGGAAAGCGGCAAACGAGATCTGGGGAAGTAGTAGTGGTACATCCTGGGATATGAGGTAACTCAGCCAATAAGAGACTGCGTTCTATTGTATAACGGCCGAGTCGGAGCCGAGGATCGGCTCCGAACCCATCTGTAGAGAATGTAGGCGAGATAGGATCACATTACATCGTGTTTTCTTCTTTCATCAAACTGCTTGAGAATTTAGGTAGTAAATGTAGGCGATATTCGCAAAGTGCGAAGCTCTACACGTGACTCCAGGTCACACAACAGACATTTACGTGAGGCCCAGGTCCTGGGCCCTAAGCCTTGGCACTGGATAACCTTGCTGCTCTCTTTCAATTTTTACTAAAATACACTACAGAACCTATCTGCAGATCTCGGCAGGGGCAGAACTCAGTCTCATGTAGATCCAATTCATAACACAACAGGTGGTTCCATACGATCAAGCCAGTCAGGCTACAATGCTGGCAAATCACCTGAGGCTGGGGGCTATAAACCTGGAACACACTCCTCTTCCAGGATGGGAGCCAAAGGTGCATCTCATCTGGATGTTGCTGAAGTAGGGCTGGTGTAGGCTCAAACATCACCAGTCAAGGTCAAACTCAGCATCTGTGGGGGTCCAGGATGCCATCTGAAAATGGGACTTGGTTCCAGCAGAGTTAAGTTGTGGCCTGTTACTCAAATTGTCATCCCAGTAAATATGCTCCAGCTGAGGCCTGGGATTACATAAAAGATGTTAATACAGATCCTTGTGATGATCCTACTAATGATGACATGCTTCTGGCAGTAAGGTTGACTATCAGCTTCTCCTTATGACATCATCTGGTAGAAGGGCTGAATCCCTGGCCCTTAATGCAGTGTCTCTTGAGGTTAGCTCCCCCCAAACACAGTAAGGGCATCGCGACTATGGCTGTTTACTAGTAACCAATGGCCACAAGGACATTCTGCAGATGAGTACCTGGATACAGACTGCAGGAACATTTTGCTGATATGCATCAGAACTGAGATTTGAACTAAGCAAGTCTCAAAAAAGAAATGGTAAACTCAGGGACTACACTGTTTAAAGTTGGCACATAATACCGTGAGATGCACCACTGCATCCCACCAGCACGGCAACTTCAGAAAAAAATTTCAAACGGTGATTGGTGGAAAGTCCATTTTCATAGGTTCATAGATGTATACTAGGTTAACGAACACTACACTAGGGCCTTTATAAACTAAGCCATGCAACACAACCCAGCTGTGTCCCCAAGTATCATGAGTATTTATTAAGAGAAAGTATGTTAGTTAAGTCTCTAGAGGATATGTGGTGATGGGTATGTTAGTTTGGGCATTACTGTCTGCCACTGTCTATCAGACACATCGGGGCCAGACCCAGGGTGAATTTCCATTTTCCCATCCATTGGTCAAAGTTACACTTAAACAGGGTTAGGGGGTGGACTTTGCTTTACATGGGTGGGTAACCTGTTTACAGCATGGGAATCCTCTGAGACACACATCTCTTTCACCAAAATGTTTTATTTATGTCCAAGCAAAATTTAAATCCTTGGGTCTGGAGGTTCTGATGTTGTTCATTTTGCAGATGTGCAAGAGGCCCATCAGAGCTGGATCCAAGGATGTTTTGTATGCCAAGCATAGATCACACCCTTAGTAACATGTAGGAGACAAAGTACAGTGATTGTCCCATATAGATCACCTTAAAGCCTATGTGTTTATACCCTGGATTCTCCTGGTAAGGAACCTTTGTTGGCATTCCAACTGTTGCATATGTCTGGTCAGGTACATGTCAAAGGGGACTTATACTCAATGATGGGTCTGATAAGGGCACATTAAAGTGGCATTATGGCTTCCTTGGACATGGATGCCATGCCCTTACTTATAAGCTGGATGTCAAAGAATGATTTTTTTACACCTTGGTCACATGTTAGCCAAAGGCCAGATTACTGTCTAGATATGTTCCTTAGATCCCTGACTATCAGGTCAACTCTTAGGAGTGTCTTATTGCTCAAGTAATTAATCTAGGTCGCAGTTTTTCCCAAATGCATTTACTGGCACTGATCTTTAATGTGTGACTTTGGCAACAGCATGTGTATGTGTTAGACCCTCTTGTAAGATATTTGTGTTAGTCTGAGCCAAATTTGTCAGCCAGCAAATTTGTTCACTGACCACCAGTTTGGCACACAGATTTGTGCTGCCTTTGTGGTTTTGTACATAGCTGTAGTACACCATGTGGTTGTCTTTAGCCTGTTAGGCTATCTTGACCTTGTAATTGGCCTTTGTGGACTGAATTAATCCTCTTGTTTCCTGCTTAGTTTAATTAGACAGCTCTTACCATCTTCCTGATTTTAGCCATGACTTTTTTCCTTTTGTTATATACCCTGTTAAAATTATGATTCCATTAGTGTGGTTCGTCTTTAGAGTTTGTTTTGGGATTACCTTTAGTAGGTACAGCAGCCTTTATACAGCCATTTACATGGTTGTATATGGTCTCTGTGAACAATTCTGCACAGGCTACTGTAAACTCAGGGTTGAGCAGGGCACTGAATTATGACAAAATAATGCTTAATGAGATGTACTTCACTTTGGAATAGTTCCTGTTAACAGGATTTGCTGGAGTTACCAAGCTGATTTTTATTTATGTTTCATTTTCGTTTATCTCAAGATATGTCAGGTAAAGTTGCATAACTTTCCAAATATTGAAAGACAGCTCTGCTCCTGTAAATTTTCCTCTCAACCTTTTACTTCCTTTACCTGATTTCAGTTAGCCCATTTTTCCTTTAATAGCTACAGTTCTGGAGATTTTGAAGCTACTGACAATGGTTCTACTTTTCTTCACCAACACTACATACGGTAACTCTCTTCAAGAAGTAAAAACTGTATGCTAAACCTTACATACTCTTCACAAAGTTCTGCTAGTGAGTCTGTACTACTGTGACACTGCCAGCCTAGCTATATGGAATTTTGTAAATAATTCTAATTCTAATGTCATTTGTGAATATTGGTATGATTTATACAGAACTGTTTATTATGTACTGAGCTTCAAGAATGTAACCACAACATATCTTGCTGGAACATACAAGATTAACTTACAAAACTTCAAGAAAATATGCTGAAATTAAGTGCTTTACGATGTGCTATAAAAGTTCGTTTCAATGCAGCAAGAAAACAGGATGTCTAGAACTAGAAGTTTTTTCTACTGTCTTGGACAGAAGTAATTACCAAGTTTAAAATGTAAAGCATTTTGTTGCTTTATGACTTCCTAGCAGCTGCACATCTGAGAGATATAAGAAGGTTGAAGAAGTTTGGTGATTTTAAAACTGACGAAAGCACTTACCAATAAATGACATTTTACTGGATTTAGCACCTATGGTTCTCTTCCTTTGCTGCTATTTTGCTCATCTGGTTGGTGAAATTTTGATTTTTCCACATCTGAGAGATATGTATTTTTAACACAGAGATGTTAAAATTCTATCAGTTTCAGGTTTCGCCTGGGAACTGAAGTCAGGTGACAAAAAGTGATGTCATACAGGCTAACCCAGCAGTAAAATGTGATATTGATTTAAGAACTCTCAGACTGGGCATTTTGTTTTTTTGTCTTGGACCTAGCAAGAACATCCACTCATCTGCATTTGCCTTGCTTTGTAATTAAGTCTAGGGTACAGTAATCTCTTTTAGATATAGTTAGGAATATAGTAAAGATTAGTTTAGATGTTTTCTGTATTTATTTGAGACTGTCCTGCAGTTTGTTTGTTTGTTAAGATACGCCCATTCACGCATGTCTCCACGCAGAAGACGCTCTAGCTGAGAATCAAACCGGACAGCGTCTTACTATGAGGCGACAACGCTACCGCAGCACCACCACCGCGGGTGTTGAGACTGTCCTGCAGTGTTGTTTTAAAATATTTCCTGTGATTCTGAACTCTGAAGTAACTGTGCTTGTTTCCAAGTATTGTCTTGTTCTTTATTTATTATGAAATATATTTAAACCTGTCTTTGTGGCTGATATTTGTGAGCTGTATTTAAGCTCTTAGAGTGATTGCATATGTATTTGGTAACACTGTACACACTCCTAAATAGCCTTGCAAGTCTTGGTCAACACTACCATTTGGATAATAGTAACATTACTGAGTAGGATTGGCCACCCTTTTACAGTAGCTGATAAGTAGGGGTTGGTGGCAGTGATATTTACCTTATAGGCTGGACAGAAGAGGGCATAGCTAATAAACCTGTGCCATCCTTCCCCAGGTGTGTGTGTGTGTGTGTGTGTGTGTGTGTGTGTGTGTGTGTGTGTGTGATTGTATATAAATCAAATCTCAAAGTGTGTGTGTGTGCCAGCTACTTGGGTAGGGACATGTAACACTGGTTGGACAGAGAGGGTGCTGGAGGTCTTGGCTTGACCCCTCAGCTGAGATCTTAACCCTATAGCTATGCCAGTGGGGAGTCTTACTAGGGATCTGGAGAAAGAGGGAGACACCAGCCCCAGACTGATTGTGGTCTCTGTGTGCTCTTAATGGAAACTGCATTTTACTGTGTGTGCACTTGTCATCCTCCCTGTGTGTGTACATCCCTCACTGTTGCCAGTGGTGAGGACTGAGGCTCCTTGATTACTGGGCAAGTGCAGAGGCATCACAACTTTATTCAATGTTTCGTAACTTAAATAACTAAATTAGAAATAACCAATATTACTGATATGTTATATCACTGATATGTTTTCTGGCTAGAACACAGTCACCCACCTTTTTTCCTTCGCCTTTCTCTCTTTCTTTCATACAAAATCTTGAAAGCATCCTTGTTTTCATGCAACTCATACAAACAGGGTCTTTAAGTTCCTTAAAAGAATCTACAGAGCATCAGCAAACAATTTCCAGATTTATCAGTCACACAAATGCAGACATTTTCTGGTAAGGTAATGCTTACCTGTATTAACTGATGCCTCTGCTCCAAGACAAGAACAAGAAATCTCACTATCATTTTCCAGGCTATCACTGCTTTCTGCAGCAGCCTCATCATTAGGATTTTCCACGTTCTGGTCTGGAAGTTGATCAGTCAGAGAGAGATTTCCTACAGTATTCTGCCCATCTACACATGCTGGAATATTTGTGGCTTCACTTTGTGCTTCATTCTCTTCTACTGGATTTTCCTGATCCAAAGCTTTAGCTTTTACACGTTCTGGTAATTTAAAAATAAAATCAGTATACAGTTATTTTTCAGTAGTTATACTTCATGGACATAGTAAACACACTAATTTGGATTAGAAATCAAAACAATATGTGCAGAAATAAACACAATGTTGTTCAGTACTTTGATGGTCACCTTTTCCTACCAAATGTCATCTTCTTCCTAGACTAAAAGTCAAAGTAAACTTTACTGTCACTTCGATTCAAACAAGTGATAACCAAGCAAAATTATATTTCTTCGGACTCAAATGTGCATACAATACATAAACTACATTTAACATGATGATAATACACAAAATTCTAGACACAGATGACAAACACAACAATAATAAATACTTGCTTAATTGCACTGATTTAACAGACTATCACTCATTACTAGGTTATTAGCTTATTTTCACTGGCAAAATTGCCCTTAAGCGATTGATTTAAGGCCTACATTTATATTGCACAGTAAGACAGTTCAGTTTGATTACTGCTGACTTTGCTGTCTGGGTGTGGGTAAGACCTTGTTACATATTGCACTATAAAGACTTTTCAGTATTGATGGATTACTGCCTTAATGTCCATTGTGAAGTGTACTGTTCCTAGAGTTCAGTAACCTGATTGCTAGTGGAAAAAGCTGTTCCTGAATCTCATGGTTTTGCAGTGTATGCACTGAAAGTGCCTTCTTTTTTTTCCTCAAAAAAATGTTTATTTTCAATTAAAATAACATTTATATAATATTTTTAAATATTATTTTAAACAACTATATACAAAATTTACAACAGCCTGACTTTCAATTATATACACTGTATGTTATTAAATATAGAATTAATAGATCAGTTATCAGAGATACATTGATTATTGCAGAGTGTCCAACAAAGATATAAGTTTCTTCCAAGGATTATTTGAATAATGACCTGGGATAGATTTGTAGTTCTTTGATTTTTATTTCCATCGATGCAGTCTGCTTTATTTGACTTTTCACACCTCCAGCAAAAAACATTTGTAGTAGTACTAATCTTTTTAATTCTATCTGGTGTTAAAAATGCTCTATGTAAGTATTTCCAGTTAAATATTTTCCAGTACTGTGTGTTAGAGGTGTAATTAACTGACAGTAAGATGTTAGTTTTAATTTCTTCTGTTAACTGCAATGACTGACCTTTTATTAAGAACTGCCAGTATGATGGTTTGGGAATTGTTTTATATGTTATTAACTCTTTATATAGATTTGAAATGGAATTTTTCTTTTCACAACTATTGTATATAAATTCATACAGAAAACTTATTATATTTGGAATATCTTTAAATGAGGAATTATTAATTAATCTGCACAAATCTTGAGTGTACAATAGAATGCTTTGTAAGGTTAACCAGTTCTGTGTTGGAATATTGTAAACAGTTTTTATCATATGTATATCTAAAACATTTAATTTATTTACACATTGAAACCAGCATAAGAATCCATTTTGTTCCCAGGAGGTTATTGTTTCCCTATATATTTTGTGAGGAAAGTTCTTAGTGGTGGTAAATGGGGTTAAAAGGTCAAACCAAAGTTTTAGATCTATGTTTGCATTGACAAGTTTCCTAAAGGAATTGATGTAATGATTATCAGTGTTGTTTTAGAAGGTTTTGTTATATTACATTGTATACTTATGCATAGTATGTACCAGGGTTTGTTTGATTTGTCTACTATTAAACATTTTTTAACAGATTAAATTCATTTGTTAATATAGCCGTTGTTAATTCTTTCCAGTTGGTAAAATAATTTGGGTTTATTCAGTCTATTGTAGTTTTAAGCACATATGCTTCTATATATGTTTCTATTTCTGGGAAATTCAATCCTCCTTGTTTCCAGGGTCTAATGTGATGAGTTAGAACTACTCTATTATTTTTGGGATACCATAAAAAAATGTATTAAACATGGGTTTATTTCTTTAAGAATGCATCTTTCAGGAATTAACTGTATTGCTAATGCTACATATAGTATTTTTGGCAATAAGACCATTTTTTTATTAATTGCAATCTGTCTTCAAAAGTTAATATAATTTTGTTCCACTTTTCTATATATATTTTTATTGTTTTAATAATGTTTTCATGATTTATTAATATTGTTTCATTTATATTTTTGCATAACACTATTCCTAAATAATTTAGCGTAATTTCTTGTTTTCCTATGATGGATGTATCTGTAACTTGTAGTTCTTTTTTCTTATTTAAAAATATAAATTTTGATTTTGGTCTATTAAAGTATAAACCTGAAATCTTATAAAATTTCTCCATTACTTCTTCTAGCTCCCCTAATGACTCTCTGGAGTTTGATAGGGTTAATAAAATATAATCAGTAAAAAGCATTATTTTAGATATATACTAGCCATAGACTTCTATTCCTTTTATTCTTGGATTATTGCGTATTATTTCTGCAAGTATTTCTATAGCCAAAGCAAATAAAATAGGAGAAAGGGGGCATCCTTTTTTAGTACCTTTCGCTAAATGGATAGATTCTGAGGTGAAAGGACCTAATTTAATGTAGGCTAAGTTATTAATATACATGTTTTTAGTAATAAGACGAAGGGAGGAGAAAATTCAAATAATGCTAAAGTTTTAAATAGATATTCCCAGTTGAGGGAATTGAAGGCTTGTTCTATGTCTACTCTGATTACAAGTGTTTCCTTATCTTCTTTATTCACATAATCTATAAGAGTAAGTATCCTTTTAATATTATCACGTGAGTGCCTGTTATATAAAAATCCAGTCTGATCATTATTAATTGTCTTTGAAAGTGGAATTTTCATTCTATTAGCTAGGATTGACATGAATATTTTGTAATCATTATTCAGTAATGATATAGGTCTGTATGATGTGCAAAGCTCTGATGGTTTATTATCTTTTAGAATTGGTGTTATGGCAGAATATTTTCATGAGGGTGGCATTTATGCTTCTGACTGGACTTCTAGCAAAGTTTTATGAAAAAGGGAGATTACTGTTAAAGGGAAGAGTTTGTAAATTTCCGTAATTATACCATCTATACCTGGAGCTTTGTTAGATTTACTTTCTTTTATCTTGTCAACAATTTCTTTGTAGGATATAGGTTTTTGTAGGTCTAGTTTTAAGTTTTCTGGAATTTTTTTATATTGATAAGGTTTGTATCTAAGTTTATTTGGTTGGTATCTAAATCTTCTTTTTTGAAGTGTTCCATATAATGGAACCAAAATGCTTCAAGGATGACTCCAATATCTGATACTTTTTTCCCTTTCTTTTCATGATATATACTACCAATGTTATTTGCTTTAGATTGTATTTTAATTCTTGTAGATACGTTATGTACATGTCTCGGGGAGGTAGCTAATGAGTTTATTTTTAATTTTTCCAAGGCTAGACAAGTTTTGTGTGTTAGAATTTCATTATATTTTTTATTTAATTCCTCTATTTCTTTTTTTGACTTCTGGACAATTCTGATTTTTTTTAGATTTTGCTGTCAAGAGTCTGGTTTGCAAGTCTAATGATTCAGATTCCCACTGTCTAACTTTGTTTTTGTACCAGCTAAGGATCTTACCAAATAAATATGCTTTTAATGAGTCCCAATTCATGGCTTTACTGATTTCTGTTGTATTATTAATTTCAAGAAATATTTGTAGTTCTGACAACATCCAGGGTCTGAATTCTTTAATTTTCGTGATATATGATAGAATTCTAGTTGAGAGGATTAAAGGTTTAAACTCTATTTGGAGCTTCATTATCAGAGGGTCATGATCTGAGAAGGGGCATGGAACTATTTGAGAAGTTGAGGATTTTTGTTTGTAAATCTTGAACTACGAATAATTTGTCTATTCTGGTTTGTGTTCCAAATCTATGGTCTTTATGGGAAAATAATTAGGATTTATCATCTTTTACTTTAAAAGTGTCTATTAAATGAAATGAATCAATCCATCTTTTTAAGGATTTTGAAATAGTTGCTATGCAAAAAGACTTCTTGGTGGTTTCAGAAGCTTCTAAGGTACAATTAAAGTCTCCTCCCAGTATAACATTTCCTTTATAATTGTTGGAAATAAAATCTAGGTGTTTTTTAACCATTCCTGCTCCAATTCCTGGGAACCAATATAGATTAACTAATGTCCATATTCTGTTATTAAATTTAATTATAACAAACACTAGTAGACCTTCTTTGTCTTCATATTTATAAATAACTTTTGGAGTGATTATGTTTTTCTTCCAGAGAATTGATACTCCTTTTGTCTTTGTTCTATAGGAGAATTAGTCCTTAGAGTTCCAAATAAAGCTATCATTAGTCTTAAAATGTGTTTCGGGGAGAAATACTACTTGTGCCTTATTTAGATTTAAATATTTTAGTTGTTGTTGTTGTGTCTTTCAGCTTTTCCCAGTTAGGGGTTGCCACAGCGGAACGCCGGTCCGCTAATGATTGGCAGTTGATTTTTACGTACCGAGTTGCCAGCCCTGACGCACAACCTTCAATGAAGGAATGCCCATTCACACATGTCTCCACGCAGAGATTTAAATATTTTAGTAAGTTTGATATTTTATTTGCATTATTTAAGCCATTAGTATTTAATGATAAGAATGTTAAATCCATTTCAAGTTATTGTTGGAAGAAACATTTTGCTTCTTTTTTTTTTTTATTTTGATTATAGCAGTTATACCATATTCTCTGATAACATTGAATGTTATTTTTGTGTGTGTAAACTTGGGAGTATACTTGAATGTTCTTTCTTCTTTAAACACAAGTAGGGTAAAATTCTGGTCAGGCTTTAAAAAAGTACTTCTATAAAGCATTAATTCTAAAGTATCAAATACAGGTAAATATGAATTTCCCATTAAACATGGAATGAAAGTCATTCCTAATTAATTTTATTTTATTTATTTTACATTTGTTGACCGGGCTAGTCTAACTGAATATATTTCCATATTCAGTAGAGGCCCGGGGAGAAAAGCTCCAACATAGTATAAACAGTATTATGCAATTATATAACAAAAACAAGTACAAGGACAAAAAAAAAAAATAAATAATAATAAGAGGTATATACAGTCAAAAGAAGGCATACTCATAGTAAAAATACAAGTAGGTCAATAATATAACAGTTGTGAGATTGTTTGATAAGCGAGATGCACTATAGTTCATTGTTGGTTAACATAAACACTTGTGGTTATAAGTTTTCGGAGACCAGATATTAGCATACAGAGGGGTATATAGATTGAGATGTAGAACCATAGGCAGTAAAAAGAAAAAAGGAAAGGTGATTAATTAATTAATTAATTAATTAATTAATTAATTAATTAATTAATCAGGGTTAGTGCAGGGACATAACCAGTGTGATTTTAGGTGAATTTTGAGTTTTTGCTTAAAGAGTGACAGTGATGGAAGTAGAGTTAGATTAGTAGGTAGAAGGTTCCAGTGTTTCCCAACAGTATTGGAGAAAATGCTGTCACCTGACAAGTTATTGGACTTACTTATACTAGCAAGTAATTTACCTGAAGGCGTAGAAATCAGATTATTATAAGCGGTAATGAGGTTAGCGAGAATTGGAGTATTATTAGGTTGGTAAAAGATTTTGTGAGCAATGGTGAGTTGGGAAAAAGTTAGCATGTTAGGGAGTTCAAGCCAGTCAAGCTGCTTAAGATTCAGACAGTGGTGTGTTTGAAATGCATTGCCAGTGGCAAACCTGGCAATATTGTTATAGGAGTAAGATAGTTTGAGAAGATTATTTTTTTTAGATTAGTATAAATAGGAGAAGCATAGAGAAGAGTTGAGATTAAGTGAGAGTGGGCAATGGTGGTTCTAGCTAGAGGAGTTAGGAAGGGTTTGATTCTGTATAAGGAGCCAATTTTTCTGTTCACTGCTTGAATGGTGTTATTTATATGCATTTCAAAGTTGAGGTTGTTATCAATTGTGACTCCTAATAGTTTGGTAGTTTGTTCGGGAGAGATAAGGGTACTGTTGTTAGATATAATAGAGAAATCAATAGGAGAGGACCTACTGGTGGGTGCAAAGAGTAGAAGCTTGTTTTTTTTGGCGTTCAAAAGAAGGCAGCGTTTTAGGAACCAGTCTTCTACTAAGTTAAATACTTTTTGAGTTACATAGAGTAGTTCAGATGTGGAGTTAGCAGAACATATAAGTGTGGAATCATCGGCATATTGAATGCAGGTAGCTTCAGGGACTGCTATGTGAAAGTTGTTGATGAATAAAGAAAAGAGAAGAGGTCCTAAAATGGAGCCTGGGGGACTCCAAGGGTGACTGGTAGGAGGGATGATAGTTTATTTTCCCAGAGAACTGCTTGTTGCCTATTGTTAAGGTAAGACTTGAACCATTGTATAACTGGGGGATCTAGAGCAAGAAGTTCAATAGTATTTATAAGTAGGGGATGATTAACCATATCAAAAGCCTAACCTAATCCAACAGATAAAGATAGATCTATTGGATTATCACTCATACCTTTAACCAACAACATCAACTGAGCTCCATATGTTAAATTATTATATGGAAAATTTTCTTAAAAGAGAGATGAAATTCTATATTCTATTATTATTCTATAGTATTGTATATATCAGGATGGAGTGTTAGTAGTGTAAACAATTATTATGTTGACGTAGAAAATATCCAATACTTAGTTACCCTTAAGAGATCCCAAATACGTCAGATATGTCATTTTGGATAAATTAAATGCAACAGAGGAGCATACACTAAATAAGCCAACAACAAACAGATTACTAAAATAATGTGACTAAAAGGACTCTGTAGGAGACAATGAGTGATTACCAATGAAATCTGAATTTACTTAAGGTGCACGGTCTTCCTTTACTTTCCCACTCTTCAGCTCACCAACTTCAACTTACACTTATGAAAAGACATGGCTTATCAGTGGTATCCTGACTCTGAGTAGTGGTGCCCTACATTCTAGTGTGCAGTGCTTTTACATATTTATAGATTTACAAAGCAGAGTCTAAGAATGAACTATGATCACCCTGACAATTCCCACCCTGCATAAGGCACCTCCTGCTTCCAGAATGGGTAATCACATCAGGTCTAGAATGAATGTGTAGGTACCCATATGATAATCAAGACTTACCTTAGGTATGTATTAATCAAATAGTGTTTAGAGCATCTTAGAGAGTTCTCAGGGCAGTTAGAATACTCTTAAGCCTCTCCTCCCTTGACCAAAAACAGAGATTTCCCTTCCCTTTCTTTCCCTTATTTTAAATCAGTACTAATAAAAGAAATTCAGCAAACACTGCTAAACAGAAATAACATTCGGTAGTCCATCTTGTACAGGACTCGCAATCCATTAAACAAGTCAGTGACTAATATCACTTTAGTAAACATTATAAAGACAATTTAGAAATAATTTCCTAGCTCTTTAAATTTTCTGATAAAGCAAAAAGTTAACAATAGGCTATTTTAACTAAAAGTGTACAGCATTTGAAATTTTCCTTGCATGTATACATTTCTACTTATATTGTAGTGACAATAGCTGTCTTTGAAATCTGCACAAGACTTCACTTCTTCAAATCATTTATTTTTCAGTTCAGGTTTTGTTTTGTCAAAATGGCAACAATATTTCAAGGGCACAATTAATATTTAGACTGATGTTTCAAATAAATAACTTGTCAGTTGCCAATTGAGTTAGTTTAGAATGTATGGTTAGTGCAAATATAGCATATTGCAAAAATAATATGTATTTTTCGTGCGCTCTAGAGACTGTCATATGCAAGTGACATATATAATGTAGCATATATAGAGCAGATAGCTTATGGGTTCAGGTTGTTAAAGTAAGTTATAATTATTAATCAAGGCAGTTTAATTTATGTTCACAAGTAATTTGGGGACATTTCAGTTGAGTTTCCAGGAATGTGTAGTCCAATGTGAGTAATTTATAAAGTATTTACAAGTTGTTCTATTAAGTTATCTAATTTTCCCTTCCTTAGATTGTAATTCAATTTAATAGCTAAACAACATTACTTTTTTATTTATCTGCTAGGCTAAATGCACTTTGCATATTGACAAAGTACATAGAAACTGCCACAGTTGTTTTCTGTTGCCATGACAATGCAAATATAGCGGTTCCTAATCAATGAGTGTTAAAAAAAAAAAACTAAAATAGTTCATGAGGCTGATAGAATGTAAAGAAAGCTTCACTTCTCATTTTATATATTATGTTAATATTATAGAAATAATTCAACTGACAGTATGTATATAAACAAAACATTTCAGAGTTAATCGCTAATATGCCCCGTAACCCATTAAGCATAACAGTGCCCACCATTAATCTAATAACTATTGTAATAACATCTGAGTCCACTTTTCCTCATAAACTTGCATCATTCATTAAACAAAGCAGAGTCTAACATCTGTCTAATAATCACTATAAAGACAAATAATAGTAATTTCCTAGCTCTTCAAACTTTCTGATATCGCAAAATGTTGACAGTAAGCTATTTTAACTGGAAGACTAAAACATTTCAATACTTCCTTGTGAACATACATTTTTACTTGTACTGTAGTGTCAAGAACTGTCTTTGAAATCTATGCATTACTTCACTTCCTTCAAGTCATTCATTTTACAGTTCAGATTATATTTTGTCAAAATATTAATAACATTTCAAGGGCACATTTAATATTTAAACTGATATTTTAAATGAATACCTATCAGTTGCCAAGTGAGTTTGTACAGAGTGTGAGGTAACTGCAAAGATAACATGCTGTAAAAAGTAATATGCATCTTTTCATGTGCTCTATAGACTACCAGTTTCAAGTAACATATAAAATGTAACTTTTACAGTGAGGACAGCTTGTGAAATCAGCATGTTAAAGTGAGTAATAATTTTTAATCAAGCAGCTACATTTCAGTGCACATGTAGTTTGGGAACATTTCAGTTGTGTGTCCAGGAATATGTAATCCTATGAGGATAAATCATAAAATATTCACATATAGTCCTATTATTTATTTACTTTCCCTTGTTTAGGTTGTTTTTCACTTTAATAAGTAAGCAACATTACTTTTTCTTATTATTTGTTATCTGTGAGGCTAAATGCACTTGGCAGATTCACAGTGTCCTTAGAAACTGCAGCAATGTTTTACTGTTGCTATGGCAACGCAAATGGAATGTGAAGAAAGCTTCACTTCTCTTGACCAACAGTACATTTTTCCCTCCTTTGGACATATGTACATGAATGGAACATTTCAGAGTTAAGCATGAACATGTCCTCAATCCCAATAAGCATAACAGTGACTACCATTAATCTAATAAATACTGTAAAAACAATTAATTATGTTCACTATTCCAATTAGTCTACATTAAAACTAGATTATTTTAGACTATTATTTATCTATGTAAAGATAGTGAGATATTAAATATATACAGACTATATCATTATAGTAAATAGGAGAGAATTTAGAAAGGGAGACAAGATGCAGTTAAAATAAATAATGAGAAAAGAGAGAGAAAGAAAAGAGAAAATTAAGCGAAAATACACATACACTATGCATGTTAATTTACAGTACAAATATTTTATGTGCTATATATAACCCTCCTTCTGTGAAAGAAAAGTACCCTGTTTTACATACCTGAGGTAATGTGAAAACTCTCATGTGTCATCTGTTTTTCAAAAAATACAGATAAAGATTCCAGTAGTTAGTTACCTTTGTTTTAAAATTCCAAGCAGTAAAATTGGTCCTTTAAAGTAATGTTAAAACAATTCATATCATAGTAGATGCTTTGAGAGATTTGGCTGTAACAGTGTCAGTCTTTTGCTTCTTCTTTTTGACATCTGTCCAGACATTTATTTCTTTTGTTCTCTTGAGGGAAGGTGACACCCAGTCCATATATTCTGGTAAAATAATCACATTATTAGTTTTAATTATTGAAGAGGCAAGTCAATAAAAGTCCTCATCTCATTGGCATATAGTATTCTTATCTTAGCTGGATATGCAAGTTGGGCCTTGATGTTATTTTGTTTCAGAAACTTTATCATTGGCCACACTTTTTTCCTTTGTTCCATTATTCTAGATGAACAGACGTTATCAAATCTTATCAGGCTCTGTTTATATTTTAGAGGTGCCTTCCTCCAAGCAGATCTTAAAATCAGTTCCTTGTCCAAGTATGAAAGAAATTTGATAATTATTGACCTAGGAGGAGAATTTGAGTTAGTGGCAGGTTTCTCAGGAGCTCTGTGCACCCTTTCAATGCCAAAGGAAAGTCCTTCTCTTAAATTTAAAAAGTCAGGGATCCAGCTAGATAAAAAGGAAATAATATCCTCACCTTCTGTGTTTTCAGGTAATCCGAAAATCCTGATGTTATTTGTCCTCTCCCTATTTTCCAAGTTGTTGTTGTGTCTTTCAGCTTTTCCCGGTTAGAGGTCGCCACAGCAGAACTCCGGTCCGCTAATGATTGGCAGTAGATTTTTACGTGCCGAGTTGCCGGCCCTGACTCACAACCTTCAACGAAGGTACGCCCATTCATGCATGTCTCCACAAAGAAGATGCTCTGAGAATCGAACAGGACAATGTCTTACTGTGAGGCGACAATGCTACCGCAGCACCACCACCGCAGTTCCCTATTTTCCAAGTCATCTAATTTATTAACCAACCAAGTGTTTTGTTTAAGAAGCAGTTCTTTCTGTGTTTCCTCTTCCTTAAGTCTGCTTTCTAAGTCATTTAGAGAAACCTCTATTCCTGTTACCTTGTCTGGTGTAATTGTAGCATTTCCTTGTGGGTGTCAGCCTGTTTTTGACCGCTTGTTTTAAGATTTTCTAGGTTCTCTTAAAAATCATCCATCTTCAAAGACAACTCCTGCAGGGTAGATGTCATCTGTTGTAGTTCCTTCTTTAAGGCAGCATCCCGATGAGAATTCCTTGATTTGCTCATTTCAACAAGTGTATATATCTTCATACTTTTTGACATGAAATTATTTGTAAAACTTCACCAAAGTTTTTAATTATGTAAATCAGCCCTTTATCTACAAGATTTTATATTTTGAAGAAAAAAAAGAATATTTTTTCCTGTCTTATTTAACTAGTTATATGGAACTCTAAAATACTGCGGCTTTCAGTTAGCCACTCAGGCTCCACTTCCCGAAAGTGCCTTCTTGATGTTAAATGTGAGAACAGCTTGTAAGCAGGATGAGTGCTATCCCTGGTTATTTTCCTTACCCTGCTTAGACATCTGGACATGTGCAGGTCTTGTATAGATGGGAGGGAGTTCCTGATGCTCCTCTCAGCCACTTCACTACCCTCTGGAGGTACTGGTGCTTGGAAGCAGAGCAGCTTCCATACCATACTGTAAAGATGTTTGTCAGTATACTTTCGATGATGCCCCTGTAGTAGGTTGTGAAAGCTGATGATGGTAGGTTTGTTCTCCTCAACCTTTGCAAGAAGTGAAACCATTGTTGTGCCTTCTTAATGATGGCATTTGTGTTGGTTAACCACGTCAACTCTTCTGTAATGTGCACCCCAAGAAACGTTGTACTTTTTACTCTCTCAATGGTTTCTTCATTGATTGCGAGAGGAGAGTGCTCTCTGTTGCTCTTCCTGTAGTCCACAATTATTTCTTTGGTCTTGTTGACATTTAGTGCAAGGTTATTGCTATAACACCAACTTATGAACTGATTCACCTCCTCTCTATAGGCTGTCTCTTCATCATTCCTGATGAGGCCCACAACTGTCGTATCATCTGCAAATTTGATGATATGACTTAAGCTGTGCTTGGCAGTACAGTCATGGCTTAGTATGGTGAAAAGCAGGGGGCTTACAACACATCCCTGTGGGACTCCAGTGTTCAGGATGATGTTCTTTGACATATTCTTGTCCACTCTCACTTTCTGGAGTCTATTTATAAGAAAGCCTGGAATCCAGTTGCATAGTCGAATGCTGATGACCAGTTGAACCAGCTTTCTGATCAGACTTTGCAGGATGAATGCATTGAAAGCTGAACGGATGTCGATGGAAAGTAGCCTCACATAGCTATTCTTGTTCTCCAGGTGGTCCAGCGATAAGCAGAGTGCCAAAGAAATAGCATCTCCTGTGGAGCGAGTGGGTTTGTATGCAAACTGGAGTAGATCGAAGTCTACAGGTAGTTTTGGATGTTATTACATCTTTGACCAGTTTCTCAAAGCATTTCATCACGGTGGAGGTGAGAGCTACGGGACAACAGTCATTTAGGATAGCAGGTGGTGACTTCTTTGACAGAGGTATGTTTGTGTTCTTGAAACATTTGGGCACAATGACTTGACTCAGTGAGCTGTTGAAGATGTCTGTGAGTACATTTGTTAGTTGGTCCACACAGTCTCTGCGCACTCTACCAAGAATGTTATCAGGTCCAGCTGCTTTCCTGGGGTTAACTCTTTATAGGGCCCTTCTGACATTAACAGAGATGAGGCTGAGCTCTTTCTCGCTCTGGTTGTTGATGATGTTCTCTGCTGCTGTCTTATTTCCCTCCTCAAACTTGATGAAGTAGATGTTGAGCTTGTTTAGAAATTCTGTATCATCATCACACTGTAAAGACGGGGACCTGTAATCTGTTACAGACTGGATGCCCTGCCACAGGTGACTAGGGTCCTTTTGTTCACAGAAGTGGCTCCTGATCTTTTGACCATACTTGTGTTTGGCCTCCCTCACCCCTTTGTTTATAGGTTCATAGGTAGGTACTAGGCTATCGGCCCTGGGGCCTACACAAGCCCAGCCAAAAAGGTACCCTGGCTTTTGCCACCCAAGAAAATTATTTTCCTGTGCCACTGTCGAGCAGAGCCACAGAGGTGATCCCTGGGGTGAATTTCCTATTTCCCATCCAATCATCAAGATTTTTCTTGAAGAGTGCTAATGAGGAGCTTTGTTTGATATAGATAGGTAGTTTATTCCAGAGTATGGGAAGTCTCTGGGACAGGAATCTATCCCTCCGGCATGCTCTGTTTATTGTGGTGACAAGGTTTAGGTCCCTAGAGCATGTAGCTCGGAGGGATTGGGATTTCTTTAAGTGGAGCATGTCCAACAGCTCTGGGTTTGACATAGCTTTGTATGTTAGGCAGAGATCACCTCTGAGTAGGCGATAAGCGACGGAGTAAAGCTGGAGTTTTTTGAGACGGTCTGCGTAGGGCATTTGGTTGAGGCCGGTAATCCTCTTTGTGAGGTATTTCTGCGGCCTTTCCAGCTGTTGCAGATGTCTTGTGAGGTACATACCAAAAGGGGAGTTGTACTCTATAATGGGTCTAATGAGTGATGAGTAGAGGGGAACAATGACCTCTTTTTCTCTGGATGAGAAGCCTTTTGTATTGAGGTGTGCCTCGTAGAAGGATTTCCTGACTACTGTGGCGATGTGATTATCAAAGGAGAGACTACTGTCCACCTGTGTCCCAAGGTCTCTCATCACACTTTTGGTGTTAAGTATACTACCGCCTATGTTGTAGTTCATGGGTACAGAGTTTTTACCAAAGGGGATGACAATGCACTTTTTGGCATTGAGCTTGAGGCCATGGCTTTGACACCAGGCATCTGTCTCAGTGAGGCCCTTTTGTAGGATGTCCATATCGTTAGGAGTTTCGATTATGGCTCCTAGTTTGCAGTCATCTGTGAACTTCATTAGCCAAAGTCCTTCTGTGTTAGCCTGTACTTCAGTGAAATAGATACCAAACAGGAGAGGACCCAGGACTGAACCCTGTGGTACTCCACTTGTCACTGGTTTGAAGTCGGATTTGGAGTCTGCTACTTTCACAGTGTGGTTTCTGTCACTGAGTCAGTTGGCAACCTATCTTGTGACATAGGGATTTATACCTAGTTTAGTGAGTTTATCTATAATTCCAAAGTGGGGGATGGTGTCGAAAGTCGTGGCAAGATCTAGATAGGCTGTGTGAACCACCTTACCCTTGTCTACGGCTTTCGTGACTGCTTCAAAGAAGTCTATCAGGTTTAGGAGACATGATCTGCCTTTTACAAACTCGAACTGGGTAGGATCCAGAGTTTGGAGATTACCAATGTCTTTGTTTATAAGTTCCATGATGATACGTTCCATGGCCTTGCAGATCAGGCTCGGCAGGCTAATGGGGCAGTAGTTCCCAGGGTCCGTGGTGGCTCCCCCCTTGTGGAGTGGGATAACCGTTGTTGTGTGCCATTCAGCAGGCACAAACCCTGAGGTGAGGCTATGATTGAACATGGTACTTAGGTGGGATGCCAGTTCGTTCTGTAGTTTGTGTAGAACGCAGCCTGGGATGTTGTCAGGTCCCATGGATGCTGTGTTCTTGGCTTTGGAGAGTGTGGTTTTTACCTGTGCAGCTGTGATTACAGGAACTTTGCATTCTTCCAGTATAGAGATGGGCTCTTTAGGGGGTGAGACGGGGGTAAAGTTAGCACTGAACCTATCTGCCAGGATGTTGGCAATATCAGTTGGGTCTGTATATTTAGTGCCATTGTGCTGTAACTCAGAGCACATCTGAGTGTTGCCATTGAGATTCTTGACATAGCTATAGAATGCGTTGTGGTTGTCTTTAGAATCAGTGGCGATTTTGTTTTCGTAACCAGCTTTGGAGGATTTTATCAGGGATCACAGCTTCTTACTGAGGCTGACCAGGGAGCTCCTCCACTCGTGGGATTTTACTCTCTTTTGCAAGAGTTTCTTCCTTCTGTTGTACAGTTTGTTTATGGCAGGGGACTACCAGATTGGCTTCCTTTTTTTGGAGGATAGTGTCTTGGTTCTGTTTGGGATAGCACGATCCATGCACTCATGTAAGTGCTTATAAAGTACAATTGTGTAGGATTCAGTAGTCGTAACTGTATTGTCCATCTGCATGGGTGTCATGAAGTTCACCACTTCCGTCTTAAGAAGCATGAAGTTGGCTTTGGAGAAATTTTTTACCATGGTTTCCTTAATGGGGGATGGAGGCAGGATGTGGATATCTAGGGTAATTAGCTTATGGTTGGATCGGACCAATGAGGCATTGACTTCAGGTGTGGAACACCAGTCACTCATATTGGTAATGACTAGATCTAGGATATTGTTGCCCCCAAGTTGATCCAGGGCATTGGAGTTTATAAATTCCAGAAAGCGTTGAGCGAAGGAGTTGGTACATGAGTAGTTTTCACAGTTAATGGTGGGGTAGTTGAAATCGCCCATTATTAGGGTGTTTGGTTGAACCCTAATATTTTCCAGTACATCAAGAAAAGAGGAGTGGGGATCCTGGGGCATGGTGGGTGATCTGTAGCAAGCTACAATTTGGTTTGCACTTTTGCCCAGAGTTAGTTGCACTTGGATAACCTCGGCTGCATTATGCTGAGCAACTAGCCTGGAGGTGTGGATATCCTTAATGAATATGGACACACCTCCGTCTTTGGTGTTCCGGTCCAGGTTACATGGCTGAAAAGTGTTGTATGAGTTATAGCCTGATAGTGCAGGGTGCTCTCTGGAGCCTTGAACCAGGTCTCAGTCACTGCACAGATATTGATGTTCTCCATTTTAAGGAGTGCCTCGAATGAGTGCATTTTGAGATTTAGACTTCTAGCATTGAGTAGCATCACCCTCAGTTTTCGCTTGCCTGTTCCTGTTATGGTGGTGAATTTGTCATTTGAACCTTGCCTAAAAAAGGCACTATAGGGGTGATGAGAACCTTAGCCAGTATCCAGAATCCCAGGGGTGACAGGTGCAGGCCATCTCTGGAAAAGCATCGTGGTCTGTCAACCATGTTATCCCAGGCAGACAGATACTGGATCCCTTTAGAATGGCACCAGAAGCTTAGCCAATTGTTGAAGTCAATCATTTTTGTCCTTGTACTGTGGCATCATTCTGGGTGATGGCAGAAAGCTACTCAGGGCTAGGGTCATACCTGCCTGGGATACAAGATCAGAGAGCTCTTCCATGTCTCTTTTCATGTAGTCCAGGGAGGTAAGTCTCAGGTCGTTCACACCAACATGGACAATGACAGTCATATTTGTACTTGTTGTGGAGTGATCTGAGTGCGTGGGTTATGTGGCGGATCCTGGCACCCGACAGGCAGCTGACAGTAGCCTTCTCCTTGTTTAGCCTGGTGAGTGGGACATCAGTGTGCCTGACTATAGAGTCGCCTATGACTAGTGTGTTGGGTATGTTGTTTTGCCTTATTGGCCGTGGTTGAGTGGCACACTGAGTCTGCGGGCTATGTCTCATTTGGGTTGTGTTGGGGGGTGGAGGTTGCTTGCATTTCTGCTTTGGAGGTCTTTGTTGATTGAGCAGATTATTATTGAGAGCCTCCGCAAATGTTTTTGTGTTTCTATGTGTGGATTTTGGTGGCATAGATTTAGTGAGACTATGTGATAAGTGGGGTGTGGTGCAAGTGTTTACCTTCTCCTTTTGACTGTCAAGTTCAGTCGTGATTGGACAGAGCTTTACCTCCAGTTTGGCTAGATAAGTGCATCTCTCACAGATTGTAGTGCTGGGTGGTAGGAGGAGAGGGTTGTCTGTGTACATGAGGCAATTTCTACATTGCCCCAAGATGTCCAGATTCATCAGATAGACAGGAGAGAACACTGGGAGCTGACCCTTGGACATGCCTGAATAAAAAAACTATTTTCCTCTAGATAAGTGAGGAAAGTAAGTACCAAAACTATTTTTCTCTAGGTAATGAGGAAGGTTGAGTGCTGTAGTAATTAGTAGGTTATTTACTGCTTACAAGTTCTGAACAAGTGCTGATCACGAATAAGCAAATTCAAGAGCTAAAAGTAAGAATCTGTATCTGGACTAAACTAGTTACAGAAAGGGGGGGAAACAAGTGCAAATGTGGGCTTTTAAATCAAAGTTGAGAGAGATGGAAAAACTGCCCAAATGGCCAATAACTACAATTTCTGGGCCAGAACCACTCCTTATTTGGTAGATAGGTTACTTAGTGCTTACCACTCCCACTGATAAGCTAGAATTCCCTCCAACACAGAAAGCTTGGGGGGGGGGGCTCAGAAGCTTACATACAGTCCTGGATACAGCAAATCTGAATCTGGACTACACTAGTTACAGGAAAGGTATTTATTTATATATATATATATATATATATATATATATATATATATATATATTAACTGAGATCTGGCCAATGTGAGAGCCTCTTTATCACCAGACTTGAATGCTGCATTCCTTACTTTCAGGAGCTCATACACTTCACTTGTCAGCCAGGGTTTCTGGCTGGCTCTTGTGATGATGCTTTTGGTGACTGTCACATCATCAACGCATTTTGAGATCTAGCCCATCACTGATTCAGTGTACTCTTCCAGCTTGATGTGTTAGTTTACTGTGGCTGCCTCCTTGAAGATGTTCCAGTCTGTACTCTCAAAACAGTCTCACAGCCATACTCTCACTTGCTTCACTGATGGTTTCCCCCTGATCAGCAGTAGTCTGTATGATGGTAGCAGCATAATGGCAAGGTGATCTTAGTTACCCAAGTGGGGATGAAGTACTGCCTTAAATGTTAGCTTAATATTTCTGTAGACCTTGTCCAGTGTATTCTCCCCTCTGGTTGCAAAGTCTACATACTGAAAGTATTGAGGTAGGTCTGTTTTCAGGTTTGCCCGATTGAAGTCACTTGCTACTATACGTACTCAGTCAGGATTTTGATTTTGCAAATCATTTATAGACATATAGTTTAGCTAGTGCTTTGTTTGTGTTGGCACTGGGAGGTACGTATACTGCTGTGATGCTGACACTGTTAAATTCCCTTGGTAGGTAGAAGGGTCTGCATTTCAGTGACATAAACTCTAGGTCCTCAGAGCAGTATCTTTTTACCACCTCAAAGCTGGTGCACAAATTGGTATTAATGTAGATGCAGACACCACCCCCTTTGCTTTCCCACAGAGAGACTGTATTCTATCTGCACGAAATAATGATAGTCCCTCCACATGAACTGCACTGTCATTTATGCTAGAGGTCAACCAAGTCTCCATGAAGATAAATACAGAGTTTCTCACCTTGCTGTAGTTAGTTAGTTCTAGCTTTATGCAGTCCATTTTGTTTTCCAGGGAGCAAACATTAGCCAGTAGAATGGATGGCAGTGCAGGCCTGAAGGGGTTAACTTTTAATCTTGCGATGATTCCAGCCCTGGGTCCTGGTTTACCAGTTCTTTCACACCTCTGTCTTTTCCTTCTCCTTCCCTGAGTAATAAACACTGATTCCACCTTATCTGAGCAGTCTGGATTCTGTTTCAGTACAATTCCTACCTCCAGTAGCCCATGGAGTGTATTAGGCCCTGCAGCCAGCAGTCCAAACTTATTGCATATCGAGCTTTGTAGACACATTTCCTGAAGTCTCTCCATGCTGTATGTTAGCTTATCATATGTTTTTGTCCCTGATTCAGTTGTTTTACTTGATTTAGACACAGCATTACATAAATAATGCACATTTCTTTTTATACAGGTAATTACTGCAGTGGAAGTTTTTAGGTAGAATATCTCTGATAACAGAATACACATGGTAATACACATCAGATAATTATATTGCAGAAATGAATCTCATCAGCCATGACAGCGGTTTCTCATTAAGATTGATAGCTTACTAAACACTGCTTCATTCTTAAATATCTAGATGTCATTTAAGCCATATCTGAAGGCTGCGAAGGCAAAAAACTCCAAGAACCAAAAAAAAATAATTCTATACCTACATCTAAAAATGAAGCAGTCCTAAAACCAAATTAATATTCCACTAACCTCTTGCATGGTGTCACCGATTTAATTAAGTACTCTGCTTTAAAAGACATTGTGACTGAGCTGGCCTCCATTTTAGTAGCAACATTGATCTGTATGCTCATTATGACTTTAAGGTAAGCTTTTGATTTCTTGATTAAGTGCATTATCTTCTTATAAATTACATTTTCTTAGTATCTAAAAGAAAGTACATGTTCTTGTTTTTCCTATGGTTTAGACTCCATTCAGTAAACAGATGCAGAGGACTGTCCTTCATTAAACTCACCGGGGTTAAAATTCAACAGTTTAGGAGTTGATGAATTCGATAAACGTTCTTTCCTGTTAGTAGGTGTCAAGGGGAAGCTGTACCTTTGCCATTGGCAGTACAGTGTCACTGTGTCATTCCATCTCTGTTGTGAGACAATTTCTAATAAAGGATATACTACTGTAATGCCAAAAATGCAGGAAAGGGTTCATGTGGTGAGTTTGCCTGCCAAAAAGCAAGTGACAGCCACCACCTCACCAAAAGTAATTAGCAGTGCATGTCACACTTGACATAATGAAGTCTGCTTTGAAGTGATTTACCTGGACATGCTCAGAGTTTTACATTACTACAATTATATGATGACTGTTATATTGTCTGTTCAGAAAAAGCACAGCTGTGTACACTTACCATAAATGTAGATGTTTGAGTGTATTCACTGTTGCAGTCATCACATTTGGGTTATCCCTGCCAGGGTAGCCCTCGGCCGGCCCAAATACCAGGGGCTTGGTATTTCTGCATTGGTTGCTGTCACTTCAGGACTGACGTCAGGTCGTCAATAATATAAAGTAAGGCAGCTGACGCCATTACTTCAGTTTTTCTTGCCCTAACCTGTCAGAAGCCCCCAAGTAGGAGACAGGTTCTGGTGGAAGAACCCCACCAGTAAAAAGTAAATACCAGTATGTCCCTTGTAAGGAAAGAGAAGAAAAAAGGGGGATGGAGGGAAACCAGGACTGCAACAGTGAATACACTCGAACATCTACATTTATGGTAAGTGTACACAACTGTATTATGTTCTTTGTGTTTCACTGTTGCAGTCATCACATTTGGGTTGATTCCCAAAGCTGAGGAAATGGGTGGAGGCAGTCAAGGAAACTAGGGGCTGGCTAGGATGCCCTGCAAGACTGCAAAGGCAAACCCTGCCTTGGATTTGGAGAAGAGAGGCAGGTGGTAATGTTTGGTAAAAGTGTGAACAGATGTCCAGGTGGCAGCCTCCAGGATGTCCCTGCTGGGGACTCCTCTGAGGAAAGCTGCAGAGGTGGAGGCTGCTCTGGTGGAGCGAGTCCTGACCCCCTTGGGGGGAGGCTTTCTGTGTTGTTTGTAGCAGAAATGGATGCAGTGTGCTATCCATTTGGAAATGGCTTGTTTGGAGATGGCTTTGCCTTCTGCCCCTGTAGCAAAGCTAACCACCAATTGATCAGAATTTCTGAAGGATTTAGTCCTGTCTAGATAGAATCTGAGCTGTCTGTGCACATCTAGAGAGTGCAGGATCCCTTCCCCCTTGTTCTGAGGATTAGGAAAAAGGTGGGAAAATGAATGGATTGGGTGACAGCCACACTGGACACCACCTTGGGCATGAAGGATGGGTTAGTCCTGAGGGATACCCTGTCAGCATGGAAGATGATGAAGGGTTCCACAGCCATGAGTGCTTGCAGCTCGGAGACTTTTCTGGCTGAAGTGATGGCCAGAAGGAAAGCTGTGTTCCAGGAGAGAAATGTTAGCTCTGCAGAAGAAGCTGGTTGGAAGGGGGGGGGGTAGGATGAGCTTTTCCAACACAAAGTTAAGGTCCCAAGCTGAGGTTGGTACTCTTCTGGGTGGCCTCAAGTTGCTAGCCCCTCTTAGGAACTGTTTGATAAAGGGGTGTGAGAAAAGGGGCTGCTCAGTGGGAAAATGAGCAGAGATAGCAGTGGCATGAATTTTAATAGAGGAAAAAGAGAAGCCACTGTGTAGCAGGTCAGCTAAGTAATCCAGGATGAGAGAGAGGGAGGGCTGTGCCGTATTGGCTCCCTTAGCCTGAATCCAGGTGCAGAACCTTTTCCATTTGTCAGCATAAAACATTCTAGTGCTAGGGTGTCTGTCCTCATGTATAACATCTAGAACCTGTTTACTGAGGTTGGCAACTTGACCAGGGGTTAGAGAATAAGCCAAGTTGCCAAATTGAGTGTCTGCAATTGGGGATGCATGAATTCCCCTTCCCTCTTGGTCAGGAGGTTTGAAATCTGAGGAAGATGCCATGGTGGCAGTGGGGTCAGGCTGCGCAGCAAGGGGTACCAGTGCTGGCAAGGCCAGAGCTATAAGAATTGTCCTTAGTTTTTCCTCCATTATTTTGAGCAGTACCCTGGAGATGAGAGGTAGTGGAGGAAAGGCATAGACAGATAGATTGACCCAGGGGAAGGACAAGGCATCCACTTTCCAAGCCATGCAGTGATGGTCCCTGGTGCAGAATTTGCTGAGCTGATGGTTGGTGTGGGAGGCAAAGAGGTCGACCTTCAGGTGCCCCATTTCTGAGTTATTAAGGCAAAGGTTCTTCTGTTGAGCTGCCACTCATGTGGGTCCAAAAGATTTCTGCTCAATTGGTCTGCCAGAGAGTTGAAAGAACCTGGTAGGAATTGTGCTAACAGGTGGAGTTGCATGGCAGAGGCTGTGTGCCAAAGGGTCATGGCCAGCTTGCATAGAGGGTAGGAGTGAGTCCCTCCCTGCTTGTTGATATACCACATTACAGTGGTGGTGTCTGTTTTGATCAGGAGAGCCCTTGGGGAGAGAAGAGGCTTGAAAGTTATCAAGGCGTGCTGGACAGCCATCATCTCTTTTTGGTTGATGTGCAGAGGGATTTGCTGTGGGCTCCATTGTCCCAGTATGCACCTGCGGTCCAGGTGTGCACCCCAGGCATAGTCTGATGCATCTGTGATGAGGGTCTGGGCGGTGGGGTGAGAAAGGTAGTCCCTTGTTGTGGGGAGTATGCTGTTGCCCACCAAAGAAAATCTTTTCTGAGGCAAGGAATTATAGGTATAAGAGTCTCCAGGTCTTGAGAGTGTTGACACAAAAGGCTTTTTGGGAGCAGTAGATAAGCCAAAGGGAAGCGCAGAGAACTGAAAGTGCTGAGATCCTGCCCTGAAACGGAGATATTTCCTGCATGATTCCCTGATAGGCATATGGAGGTAGGCCTTTTTTAGATCTAGGGTGGCTAACCAAGCATCCTTGAAGAGCATGGGTAGCAGCTGCTGGAGGGTGAGCATTTTGAATTTTGGGATCACCAGGAAGGTGTTTAGAATGGATAGATCGAGGATGGGCACCAGGTACCCTCTTTTCTGGGTACCAGAAAAAGTCTGGAGTAGAAATCATGGCCTCTCTGTTCTGCAGGAACATGCTCTACTGCTCTCATAGAGAGCAGGGAAAGGACTTGCTTTTGCACCTCTGCCCACTGGTTTGGAGGTAGATCTGGAAACCCTTTTGGGGTAGAAAGGGTGTGGAAAGAAAATTTGTATCCCTGGGACACTATGTTGAGAACCCAGCGGCCATTGGTAATGGTGGCCCAGGTGCTTGCGTGAAAGGAGAGTTTTCCTTCTAAGAGTAAGTGAAGGTGGACAGAGGGAGGGGGTGGGGGAGGTGAGTCATTGTGAGTTCATACCATAAGGGGGTGGCTTAGAACTCCCTGGTTTTGAAGTGGAGGTAGTCCACTGCTTAGATCTCTGCATTCCCTGTGGCTGCTGGTTGGAGACCTGGTACCCCGGGGTCTGGGCTGGACTAGCTTAGTGGAAGCAGGAAAGGACCAGTGCTTGGTTGGACAGTGCCTGCTGAACCTGGGTGGCTGGACCTGTAAGAAATCCTTAACTGTCTGCATAGATTTAGCTTTTTCTTCCATCTTTTTAAGACCTCTTCTGCCTTAGTGCCAAATAAGTTGTCTTTGTGCAAGGGGGCAGCCAACAATTTAGATCTGACATGGTCTGGCAAGGGCTGTTCTGTAAGCCATGCATGCCTTCTAATGACAGATCTGGTAACTGCTGCCCTGCAAGAAGCTTCTAGGGCATCAAAACCACAGTGCAAGGTGTGTTTATTTACTTGACTTGTAGAATGCATTAACTCTTGTAACTCTTTAGATTCTGCACAAGCAGGAAAGGAAGACATTTTTTGTTTGAGGAGTTCCATGGTACGTTGCTGAAATTTTAGCATATGGAACTGACAATTTAGTGCCCTGATAGCAAGAGTAGCTGAGGTGTATACTTTTTTACCCCCTCTGTCTACTGCTCGGGAATCCCTATCTGAGGGGGTGGGATTCTTAGCAGAGGTTACTTTAGTCACTTTAGGCCCTTGAGAAATTACTTCAGGGTCAGTACTAGGATTTTTAAAAATAATTTTGTGTGAGTCAGGGACTCTATAGTACCTATCTGGTTTTCTGGGTGCAGGAGGGAGGGTGTCAGGAGTCAAGCTGGATTCCAGGAAAACATCCTCCACAACATCCAGGACTGGGGGGATGGCCAAGGGTCTGTGCTGTGGAAGATCTAAGAATTCCCTGAGTCTCTTTTTAGACTGACAGTAGTCCTGACTCTCCCACTGGAAATGCTACCTTAAGGTATGAAGGGTTTCCCCAAAAGAAAAATCCTCTGGGGGAGAGGCGGAAGGGATGGAATCCTGTGCATCAGAATCCTCATAAGTAGAGAGGGGTTGCACGTTTTCATATTCAGTTGCATCAGAGTCATCTGACTCTTGATCAGACAAAACTACAGGGGAAAGATCTCTTTTCCTTTTGGAGGGGATAGCCAGCTTGTGTTCCCCTGATCAGCATGACAAGGTCTTCCGCCATTTTAAGCATTTGAGACTGAGGCAAGAAAGCAGGTGCCTGAGACTGGGTCGTCGGTTTCTTGGGTGTGGTTTATACCCTGGGTCTAAGAAACTTGGCAGTTTTCGAAAGAACGGTAGTCACGAAAGAAGGCGTCGGTTTGTATAGAGAATCGGTAGTGCAAAGGACTTCCTTGTAAGCCAGTGCCTGCTCAGCGGCTCTGGACCCATCCAAGGTAGAGACAACCATGGGATCCTTAGTCGAAGAACAGTTTGCGGCATACCGGACTCCAAAAGGGTCTCGGTAGCAGCCTGGGAATCCACAGAAGCGGGCATTAGGGGCTGTGAAAGCGAATCTAAAAATTCCCTGAGTCTCATTTTAGACAGATGGCAGTCCTGACTCTCTCATTGGAAATGCTACCTTAAGGTAAGAAGGGTTTCCCCAAAAGAAAAATCTTCTGGGGAGAGGTGGAAGGGATGGAATCCTGTGCATCAGAATCCTCATAAGTAGAGAGGGGTTGCACGTTTTCATATTCAGATTGGAGAACTGACGACTAGCTTAACGGAAGTGTCGTCGGTAGGTTTGGACCTGTGCGTCTGTCTGTGTCTTTATCTTTACGTTTTTTCGGAAGATCTGCTGTTGGATGGCTTACCAAAGCCATATCGGAGTTCGAGGTTGTAATCAAAAATATCGAGCTACAATAAAGGCCCGGCAACGGATAGTTCTGGTGTTGAACAAATCACAGAAGCAACAGCGGGGGGGACATCGTGGTCTGGGCCTAAACAAGTCATGCAGTAAGAATGAAAGTCTCGGTGTGGTATTTGCTTTCCACAGGCAAGGCAATTGTTAACTTTTTCTGACATCGGTTAGTGGAAGAAAAAAGGATCCCCAACGGGGTACTTAGCTTTATATGACTTCAGCTTCAAATCAGTATATGAAACTCAGGTAGTGGCCGACCGGCACTTGAGCGAACTGCTTCTGCTTCGGGCTCCATGGCAAGAAAGACGGATGTAATGGCGTCGGCTGCCTTACTTTACACTACTGATGACCTGACGTCAGTCCCGAAGCGACAGCAACTGACGCAGAAATACTAAGCCTCTGGTATTCAGGCCGGCCGAGGGCTACCCTGGCAGTGATAATCCAAATATGATAACTGCAACAGTGAAACACAAAGAACATTTGGAATAAACTTAAAAGGATTACAGTTCTTTCAAAGGAAATGCATAAGAAGTGAACTAGGCTGATCAAAGACTACTTAACGTGATCGACTTCTTCAAAAGTCACTGAGGTGATGAATAAGGGCAATACTGGCATAATCATTTAATCCTGGATATCTATATGCTTCTGGGTTAAGTTGCCATTTTAATTCATGTTGCTCCAGGATTACTGTCCAGGGACCCCCTCGCTTTTCCTTCTCCACTCTTTCCAATACAGTAAATCTGAAGGAATGGTCGGGGTGTTAATTTAGATGCCTAAACAGTGCATTAGTGTTTTTTTCTTTTTTGATTTCGTATAAATGTTCATAAATACGAATTCTGAGCTACTTTCCTTCTTTTAGTTTACTTAAACGGTGCTGAAACTGTTACAATTTGTATCTGAAGAAGTTTTAGAGGTTAAGACGAAACAGCTTATACGTTTACTGGATTGCATTGCTTATTTTGGATTAAATCTACATTTTTACGGCTTTGGTACTGAACTGTTCATTCTCCAGCACTACGCTTTTTCTAAGTTTGTGGTTTTGGGCTAATTTTTTCAACTTTCCACCAGACTTCAGATCCAAGTCACAAGCTCCTCCCTTTACCCACAATCCCCTAAAGCATCTCTAAGCCCTCAGATCAAGTGTGCTGCCTTCTATACATGTACAGCTGTATGAAACTGCTATCACCTAGTAATAAACATAAACCACCGAAGAGGTTTAATATCCTGAGCAGGCTCAAACAGAGAACCTGTGGGTTCTGAAAAAATATCCAGGAACAAAGGCAGGGGGATGGATGGGGGTGACGAAGAATGAAAATGAACAAAAGAGATGCCAAGTTATGGTAAGTACATAATTTATAAATCTGATCTTGTCCTTTTCATTCTTCCTCACTACTGGGTCAGAGTCCCCAGATACATAACTCTTGGGTGACCTTCATGGAAGAATATGACAGAGCACTGTTGAACCAAAAGCAACTCTGCTTTTGGAGATAATGTGCAGCTTGTAATGAGTAACAACAAAGGTGTGTACAGTAGACCAAGTGGCTGCTTCACAAATATCGCCATTAGAAGATATGGAAGAAAAGTCAGCTAAGGTTGACATGGACCCGGCTGAATGCGCTTTAGGTGGGCGAAGTACACTTTGACCTTTTGCATGGTGAATCAATGAAATGCAGTCAGTAATCCATTTAGCTAAAGTAATCTTAGACACCACCTGTCTTAGATGACTGGAAGAAAAGGACACAAAAAGCTAATCAGACCTTCTATGTTGCTTTGTTCTGTGAAGATAAAAATGTAACTGTCAATGCACATCTAAAAGATGTAGCATATATTCACCTTTGAAAAATTGGGAAAAAACATCAGGAGTTGCACAAATTGGTTAAGAGTCAACTCCGTGGCAACCTTGGGCATGAAGGAGAGATTAGTTTGAATAGCTATTCTGTCTTTGTGGAAGACAATATAAGGGAATTTTGCTGATAACGCCTGCAATTCCAAAATTATCTTCAACGAAGTAACAGCTACAAGCAGAATAGTTTTTCAGGAAAGATATTTTAAATCACAGGTACTTGCTGGTTCAAATGGTTTTAATCCTTGAAGAACTACCATGAGGTCCCTCAGTAAAGAAGGTTCTTTGACTGGAGGTCGGAGAAGGAAAACTCCCTTCCAAGGAAGCGTTCCATAGTTTAGTAGAAGGCAAAGAAAATTTTGGGCTTCCTGAGTGAAAATTAGATATTGCTGCTAGCTGGAACTTAATGGTGGAAAACTAGCTCCTTCATTGAAGAGGTGACTAAGGAAAAGTAAAATGTCTGTAACTGAAGCTAAAAAGGGGTGAATGTTCTCTTTACAAGCCTATATAGAAAACCTTCTTGTAGTATTTTTAGTGGAATACTTCTGAGTGGCAAATATAATGTGACGTACCGGGGAAGTGAGCCTGGACTGTCTAACAATCACTGAAATTGGAGAAACCATGTGGTTAGTTTGAGGGTATGGAGATTGGGGTGTAGGAGTTCTGATGGGTGAGACAGGAGATCCTGAGAGGGCTCCAGAATCCATGGAGGATACTTCAAATGAGACCAGAGAAAGGGGAACCATACCTGGTAAGATAAAAAGGGGGCAATAAGGATGACTGAGCTCCTCAACCTGTTCACTTTCTGAAGAAATCTTGGGATCAGAGGTAGAGGGGGATAAGCATGGAGGAGACCTGGGAGCCAATTGTGGACTACTGCATTCCTCGGTGACTCCTCCTGCGAGGGGATCAGAGCGAAATACTTGCTGCACTTGTCGAGGGGAGATCCAAATAGGTCACAGGAAGACTGGCCCCAATGGCTGAAGATCCTGTTCAATACTGATTGAGGGATCACTCATGAGGCTTCAGAATGGACCTTCTGAGTCTGTCCGCCAATACTTTGTTTTCCCCACATATGTGTTGCACCTATAAAGTGCTCTGAAGAGCTCACCCATTCCCAGACCCTCATGGCCTTCCTGCATAATGGGTAAGAATGAGTTCCTCCTTGTTTCGTTGATGTACCAGGCAACTGACATGTTGTCTCTGTGTATAGTAATGGTCCCTTGAGGGAGGTCATCCTGAAAGGCTTGCAACAACAGAAGGATTGCTCTCATCTCTAGGATGTTGATATGCAACTTGGTTTTTAATGGGGAACGTGTGCCTTAGACCAACTTCCCGTTGAAATGCCTCAGCCCACCCAGCTGGGAAGCATCCGTGGTCACTGTGGCTGTTGGTGGGGGAAGAGAAAATGGCCTGCCCAACCACAGGTCTTGGCACAGAATCCACCAACAAACATAACGTTTGCAGATCGGAGTGAGTTTTATAGGCACAGAAAGAGGATTATGGAGGAATGACCATTGAACTGCTAACATACACTGGAGTATCTACATGAAAAACCTGGTCAGAGGGACTAGTATTACAGTTGCTGCCACTGATCCCAGCACTTGTAATACCACCAATGCTGGAGGAGAAGGATGAGACACCATGTCCCGTATCTGATTTCTCAAGGAAAGAATTCTGCATGTTGGAAGATAAGGTACATGTGCAAGGTGTTTACTTGAATCCCTATGAATTCCAGGTTTTGCACTGGAGTTAGCCTTGATTTTGCCAAGTTTATAGAAATTCCTAAAAAATTCAAGATGTTCATCAGATAGTCTCCGGCTTGAATTAGATGATGACTGGTTGGGGCAGTAAGAAGCCAATCGTCTAGGTATGGAAACACCTGGAATCCTCTGAGTCTCAAGCTGCCACCACTGCCATGCACTTGGTGAACACCTGGGTGGCTGTGGTGAGACCAAATGGCAGTGCCCTGAATTGATGGTGATTGGTTCCCAGCTGGAAGCACAGAAATTTCCTGTAGCACCTGTGTATTTTTATGTGGTAGTACACATCCTGGAAATCTATGGAGGGCATCAAGTCATCCTTGTGGAGAGGAGGCAAAATGGACTGTACCATACCCATTCAGAACTTGGACTTCTTCAATACTGATTTAGTTGGCTTAGATCCAGGATTGGTCTGAGGTTCCTGGTTTTCTTTGGCAACAAAAAGAAGCAGTAGTAAGTTCCAAATCCCATCTGTTCAGTTGGGACCTTTTGGATGACTCTTTTTTGAAGCAGCTTCTGGATTTCTAAGGCTGCTGACTCACTCTGACTGGGTGGAATGTCGGGGAGTTTCCTGTTTAGTCTTGGAGAAAGAGGGGAAAAGGGAATGCAACAGCCTCTGGATATAATGAAAGGCATCCATTAATTTTGTGTAATACCCCGACTGCCTCCAGAGAAGAGCGGATGGGTAGCAATTCATGAGTGCTGATACGGCCTGTCAAGAAAGGAATCCCTAAAGCCCAGATTCTGCAGACCCCCTCTGCCTCTAGGGTGACGCCTGCCATTGAAACCTCCTCCTCTGCCTCTGGAAGAGGAATCATCCCGTGAGTCTTGGAAAGATGCCTGAGACTTACACAACCAAATTTTCTGCCACCCCATTGGTTCCTGGTATACTTTTGGGTAGAAAACTTGATTACAATGGCAGACAGTATCTTTCCATCCTGCTCTATGTGGGTAAGTGTTTCCTTAACTGATGGTCTGAAAAGGGAGGAATCATCTAAAGGGGCATTAAGAAAGACCATCTTAAATGGTTCCATGAAACTGCAGAGCCTCATCCAGGCATCCCGCCGTATGGCTATGCCTGAACCGGCTGCTCAATAGGCACCTTCCCCTTCATGGAAAATTAACCTCATTGATGTGTTAGCTACAGAAAACAAAGTAGCCAGCTGTGGAGAAACTTTCTTAAGATCCTCCGCCGACATGGACTCAGTGAAAGAATTTGACAGCTCTTTGTTCAAATCTCTCTGCAAACGGGTAAAATGGGCCATAACATTCAATGACATCAGTGTAAAAGTAACTGAGGCAGAGACATGCTTCCCAAACCTGTCCATCGTTTGGGGGATGGAGAGTGGGGCTCTGCTGTTCTAGAAGATTCTAACTTACTTACTCCAGAACTAGCGTTCAGTGGGTGTAGATAGGATTTCATCTGGACATTTTGGAATCGGTTTAACAGTGTCCAGCTCCTTCCATGCCCAGTGGGATACAAGGTCGATAAGCTCATCTGCTGGGGGTCACCCAAGATGTAGCTGGGCCATCCTGAAAGCCTCCAGAAACACACAGTCTCCTCAGGAGAAAGATTCGTGGCAGATCATCCACCTCTCTGCCTAAGGATTTCCATGACATCCTCAAAGGAGACATTGTAAGGTGGAGATCAGGGAGATCCTTCCCCTTCCTCAAAGTCTGTGTCCTCTGTAAGAGACTCCATAGGGGAGTCTATGTGCCTCCTTTTGCTCTTTTGAGGAACTTCCCTGGTGGTATGGTCCAGGGAGGTATCGAAAAAGGAGGGGAGTCCTTGTGTTGGACATACATGGAGACCCGATGGAACAGGAATGATAGGCTCAGCGCTCAAAACAGATGGAGAGTGGGAAGTAGGAATCAAGATAGAAGAGAACAGTTACAACCTGAAAGGCTGACTGACCCAGAGAAACCTCTCACTCTCTCCTCGGTGCAGAAGCCGCCGAGGAGACGAAGTCAGGGCCAGCCTTGGATCCACACTGTCCGCAGAGAATTAGACCAGAGCTGTCTAGAGCTGAGGTGCCCAGGAGGAGGGAATGATACAAACAAACTGGAGCTGAACCCTGTCCCTTAGACACACCACAGATCTCTCAAATCCGAGACCTTCTCTGATCCGAAGACAACTGAACCAAGCTGGTCAGGGTGACTGTCGGATCCGAAGGTTGGGACTTTTGTTAGGATCTGATGGTGTGCCTCTCAGGGATGGATTGGGGAATAAAAAAGTCATTGCCGGACTGGAGAGCTCACGGATCCAATGGGGGATGGAGATGGAATGACCCTCATCTGAATTTGAGCCCTAAGGAACAACCGCATCATCCTGTCCATGTCAAGTTTGAAGAAGCTCCTGGAAGACCTAGACGAGGTGGTGGAGGGTGGTCTCGAGAGCTTGGTTGGTGTCTGGAGAATCTTGGGTGTCAGGATCGGAGACAATTCCTGTAATGTCAGTTCAAGTGTATCATCTCTGGCTCTTGGATCTGAGGCTTTAGAATCCGATGCTAGGATGGATCACATGGGAAAACTGGTACTGGGAGCCAACACCATCAAAGCCAAAGAAAGGGTATGATCCAACACCTGAAACACCAAAGATGAATCCAACAATGTCTGATCCAAAACTCTTCTTTGTTTTGAGGATGGCTCTGAAGAGAAGGAAAGAGACCTGTGGTATTTCTTCCTTGGCTCCGAGATTGCCTGTGTAGGAGAGGTTTGAGCCCCAGCAAGCAGTAAACCTTTAAAAATCAACTTGTTCCTTCGATCTGAGAACAGCTCTTGGACTGAAGGCACTGCACACTGTGCAAGGGGTGTCCAGATGTGCAGCTCCCAAACTTTATACGTACTTATTGTGGGCATCAGAACTGGGGATCTTATGCCCACAAGAAGTGCACTTTATGAAGCCAGTAGGTTTGTTTTGTTTCTTGGACACTGTAATATACACACACACCCACAACCCCCCCCCACACACACACACACAAAACACACACAGACACACACAGACACCAAACCACAAAGCTGTCAAAAAGGGTCAGTCGAGGAAAAAAAAACTCAGGACCCTAATGCCAGAGAAAGGCTAAGACCGGGGCTGAGACCAAAAAATTAACTTTAAACTACAAAAAAGAGAACTTCCTAACACGCACACAATCTATTACAGTCTAACAAATCAGTAACACAACAAGGAATGGAAAACAGAGAACACCTACTAAAAAGAAGAACAAGAAATCTGGAACAGCACACACACTACCTAATCTACCTACCTGACAGATGCCCACTCTAGCTAAAAAAAAAAAAAAAAAACAATCCACACTAAAAAAATTATTACAGAGTGAAAAATAATGGAGCAAATCTTTCACTACAGTATGGAAAAGAAAGAGACGAGAAAACCGCAAAAAAAAAAAAAACACAAGTAGTGCAAAATAAACTGAATAAATTGCTTGGACTGAAAAGTAGAACCAGAACACGATCCACACAAACTCCACTTGTACAGATGTAATCAGTTTATTGGTGCTTCCTGGTACCTGGGCAAGTACGCCTTCAATGGGAATAAAAATCAACACCACTACATCCACTTTATATAAAGCCTCTAAATTGTTTAATTGTGTGTTAATACAATAATTATCAAATTTAATAATTTCCATAAAAACAATTTAAAGTGAGCATACAATAAAAACAGCTTAAAGTGAGCATAAAATGAAAAGAAGAACAAAGGGATCAGCCAAATAAAACACTTCTAGTGATTTATATAGAACCAAAAAATTAAAATATATTAGCATTTAATTCATATTAACATTTAATTCCTGGTTCAAACCCTTAGGGTGAAGTGTATTAAAATTAATGATGAATTTAGCCTCTAACTTCATAAGTTTATTCAAAAAATCCTCTCCCTGTGTATAAAAAGGTTTTGCCATTATGCAAAAAAATAAACTAGCTCCTGAACCTCCATGGGCCATGTGGAAGTGGTGGGCTATTGGACTATTCAATCTATGATTTCTGATGTCCCCTAGATGTTACATTATTCTGTATTTAACAATCCTCCTAGTCTGTCCTACATACTGTCTGGTTGGTATGCACCCACAGCCGAGGATGTAGACCACCCCACATGACCTACACGTAAAATGGTCCCTTGCTGTATATCTAACACTACTGATTTTGGTTCCATTAAGGTTTTTTAACCTACTGCAAACCTTACATCTACCACATACAGAGCTTCCCCTCCAACTACCTTTCATCAAAAGTCTCTTCATATTTAGTAGTTCCTTTAAATTAAGGAACCTACTATGAGAGAAAACTACTCTATTGGGGAACAAATGCCCCACACTCTCATCCTCACAAACAATGGGCCAAAACCTATCCACTAGTTTCTTAAGCATCATCGATAAGGGAGAAAATTTGGAAACAAAAAACATCCTATTCACTTTATCATCCTTTCTCGGCCACCCTGTAACTGTTCATAGGTTCATAGGTTCATACTAGGCTATCTGCCCTAGGGCATTTATAAGCCTAGCCAGAGTGTGTTTGGCTTTCGCCACCCATTTTAAATTAATTTTGCTATGCCCTTTTTCGAGGTTAGTATACTGTGCCTCTGTCTAACAGTGACACAGAAGTGATACCCGGGATAAACCTACGATCTCCCATCCACTCATCAAGATTCCTCTTGAAGAGAGTCAATGAGGGACTCTGCCTAACCTGGACTGGGATTTTATTCCAGAGTGAAGGGAGCCTCTGGGTTATGAATCTGTCCCTCCAGCATGTCCTATTTATTTCAGTGCTGAGGTTCAAGTCTCTCGAGCGTGTAGCTCTATGGGATTTGGATTTTTTGAGGTGCAGCATGTCCCTTAATTCCGGGTTGGACATGGCCTTATACGTCAGGCACAGGTCACCTCTGAGCAGGCGGTATGCCACTGAGTAGAGCTGGAGTTTCTTTAACCGGGCAGCATATGGCATCTGTTTGAGCCCTTTGATCCTCTTGGTGAGGTACTTTTGGGGTCTTTCCAGTTGCTGCAGGTGTTTGGTAAGGTACATCCCAAAAGGGGCATTGTACTCGATTATGGGCCTGATGAGGGATGAGTAAAGAGGCACGATGACCTTCCCTAATATAGATGTGAATCCCTTCATGATTAGGTGGGCTATATAAAATGTTTTTCTAACCACTTTGGCCACGTGGTTGTCAAATGAGAGATTGCTATCAACTTGGGTCCCCAGGTCCCTAATTACTTCTTCTGTACTTAATGGATTACCACCTATGTGGTAATTTGTGGGCACTTTGTTTTTGCCAAAGGGGATGACTATACACTTTTTGGCGTTTAGCTTGAGGCCATGGCTCTGGCACCAGTTGTCTGTTTCTATGAGGCCCTTTTGGAGGATGCTTGTGTCGGCTGGAGAGTCGATTATGGTGCCCAGTTTGCAGTCATCTGCGAACTTGGTCAGCCACAGTCCTTCCGTGTTGGCCTGTACCTCAGAGAAATATATACGAAACAAGAGAGGTCCCAGGACTGAGCCTTGTGGGACGCCACTTGTAACTGGTTATGAGTCTGACATGGCTCCAGCAATTCTAACCATGTGGGTTCTGTCCTTGAGCCAGTTTGCAACCCATCTAGTGACATAGGGGTTTATATTTAAGCTGGTGAGCTTATCTATAATGCCCGAGTGGGGTATTGTATCGAAGGCTTTTGCGAGGTCCAGATAGGCTGTGTGGACCACCTTCCCTTCGTCAATGGCCTTGGTGACTGTTTCAAAGAAGTCAACCAGGTTTAAGAGGCAGGATCTGCCCTTAACAAAGCCAAATTGGGTAGGATCCAGTGTCTGTAGGTCCCCAATATCTTTATTTATGAGGTCCATGATGATCCTTTCCATAGCTTTGCAGACCAAGCTAGTCAGGCTTATGGGGCGATAGTTTCCAGGGTCCGTTGAGGCACCACCTTTGTGGAGAGGGACCACTGTTGCTGTACGCCACTCTTTGGGTACATATCCTGTAGTAAGGCTGAGATTGAACAGTAGTTTTATGTTTGGGTTTAGCTCTTCTTGGAGTTCATGTAGGACGCAGCCTGGGACACCGTCTGGTCCCATTGATGCTGTGTTTTTGCTTTGGAGAGGGGCTCCCACCTGAGCATCTGAGATGTCAGGGGCAGCACTCTGCTGGGATAGATATTTGCCCTTTTGGTGGGAGGGAGTTTGGGCTGGACCTCTCAGCTAGGATGTTGGCAATGTCTGTGGGATCAGTGTATTTTTTGTCATTTTGGACTAATTCTGAGCATATCTGGGAATTCCCACCCAGGTTCCTAACATAACTAAAGAAAGTCTTGTGATTATCCTTAGTGTCCTGTGCAATTTTTCTCTCGAATCTGGCCTTTGACGATTTTATGAGTGCCCTTAGTTTTTTGCTAATACTGATCAGAGATGCCTTCCCTTTTTGGGATTTTGCTCTATCATGTAGTAGGTTCCTCCTTCTATTGTATAGTTTGTTTATGGCTGGGGTCCACCAGACAGGTCGTCTGCCTTTGGAGGATTGGGTCTTGGTTTTATTTGGGATTGCATGATCCATGCATTCCTGAAGGTGTTCATAGAATGCATTTATAAAGGATTCTGTGGTCTGGGCCGTATTTTCCACAGGCCCGGGGGCTTTGAAGGATTCCACCTCGGTTTTGAGGAGTGTGAAATTTGCTTTAGAGAAGTTTTTCACTGTGGTTTTCTGGGCAGGGGAGGGTCGGGATGTGAATATCCAGTGAGATCAGTTTATGGTCTGATCTTACCAGTGAGGGATACACTTCTGGTCTGGAGCATAGAGTCCCCATGTTGGTAATGATCAGGTCCAGTATGTTTTCCCCTCTTGTGGGAGTGGTAACAAGTTGTTCCATAGCATTTGAGTTTATGAATTCTAGGAACCTTTGGGCTAGGGTGTTGGAGCTAGAGTAATGCTCCCAATCTATGTTTGGGTAGTTGAAGTCGCCCAATATAATGGTGTTCGGAGAGACCTTCATATTTTCCAGTGTTCTCAGGAAGGCAGAGTGGGGTTCCTGGGTTTGGGAGGGTGGTCTGTAGCAGGCTATAAACTGGAAGGCAGTTTTACCCACTGTTAGTTGCACATAGATGGTCTCTGATGCTTCGTGCTTTGCCACCAACCTGGAGGTGTGGGTATCTTTGATGAATATCGATACTCCCCCTCCTTTTGTGGTTCGGTCCAAGTTTTGGGGCCGAAAAGCATGGTATGAGGTATAACCTGGTAGTGCTGGGGTGCTCTCGGGAGTCCTGAACCAGGTTTCTGTTACTGCACAGATATCGATGTTCTCCATGCTAAGGAGAGTTTTGAGTGCGTGCATCTTGAGGTTTAGACTTCTAGCGTTGAGTAGCATTACTCTTAGTTTCTTATCCCTTGTGATACCTATGGAGGTGGGTTTGTCTTTTGAGCCTTGCCTAAAAAAGGCACTATGGGGGTAGCGAGAGCCTTTGCCAATATCCGAAAGCCCAGGGGTGACAGGTGCAAGCCGACCCTAGCAAAGCATCGTGGCTTGTCGTGCATATCATCCCAAGCTGACAGGCATTGGATCCCCTCTGAATGACACCAATACTTAAGCCAATTGTTGAAATTGATCATCTTTGTCTTCATATTGTGGCATCATTCTTGGTGAGGGTAAGATGCTACTCAAGGTCAGGGTCATACCAGCCTGGGATACATGCTCAGAGAGCTCCTCTATGTCTCTTTTCATGTAGTCCAGGGAGGTACATCTCAGGTCATTCACACCAGCATGGACAATGACTGAGTCATATTTGTACTTGCCTTGGAGTGACCTGAGTGCTTGTGTTATGTGGCGTATCCTAGCGCCAGACAGGCTGCTCACCGTGACCTTCTCCTTGTTCAGCCTGGTGAGCGGGACGTCAGTGTGCCTGACGATAGAGTCACCTATTACAAGTGTATCAGGTGTGTTGTTTAGCCTTAAGGGCTGTGACTGTTCGGCACACTGGCTTTGTGAGATATGTGTTGCACGTGTTTTGTTTTGGGGTAGCGGTTGCTTGGGTGTCTGCTTTGGAGGTCTCTGCTGCTTAGGCAGATCTTTATTTAGAGCCTCCGAGTATGTTTTTGTGTGATTATGTGTTTGGTTTGCTGTCGTGGTAGGTCTATGTGAGACTGGAATTGTAGTGAGTGTGGTTTCCTTCTCCTCCTGACTGGTTATGCCAGTACTGAGTTGAGAGAGCTTAGCCTCCAGTTTGGCTATATGGCTGCATCTCTCACGTGTTGGAATTTGTTGGGAGGAGGAGAGGGTTGTCTGTGTACATGAGGCAGTTGTAACATTGCCTCAAGATTCCCATATTCACCAGCTGGACCGGAGAGGAGATTGACAACTGACCTTTGGACATGCTAGAATAATATTGGGAATTCCTTTATAATTGAAAACAAGGGCCAATGGGGAGCGAGGGTGTAGTGCTTTTAATTTTTAGTGCTGACTTATAATTGCTTTAGTGAGCAAGTGCCAGGTAACAAGTGCAATGTGTTACAGGTAACTTAAATGCAAAAACAACAAACAGTAACTTTCTTTCAAGCGAAGCAAGGAAATAAGTACAGTAAGCAATGCAGATATCACTAGGGATCCACAGAAGCTGAGAAGCTGCGTTTTAGGTGGAATTAGTGTTCCAGGGAAATAACAAGCATACAAACAAAGCTACATTCAGCAGGCCTGGATCTAGTCTATGCTACAGCAAACAAGGTGTACCAATTTCAGTAAGATACAGTTCAAATATTCAGGCACTATAAACCTTTAACCAGAAATTCCCAGCTCAGAAGGGCAGAGTCCAGCCTCTCCTCCCACAAGAGTGCAGACCACGAACCTTCTTAATGTAAAATAACTGGCCTGAAGCCCAAGTGCTTAAACCAGAGCTAATACACTTTAAGAATAACAGACACTGAGCTCTCAATCAGCAGTTCCCAACTTAGAAGGATGAAAGCTACCTGTCCTGCCACCACAGTGCATGCCACAAACCTTCCTAATGTAGAACAACTGGTCTGAAGCCCAAGTGCTTAATCCAAAAGACTTAGAATGATAGCTACACTTTAACCAAGTTACTACCAAGCAGTAATAAATACAACTGAATACTTTAAATAATGCCTGGATTAGTGCTCAAGTTATACAAACAAAGCTAGATTCAGCAGGCCTGGATCTAGTCTATGCTACAGCAAACAAGGTGTACCAATTTCAGTAAGAAGAAATTCAGATATGCATGCACTATAAGCCTTCAACCAGAAATTCCCAGCTCAGAAGGGCAGAGTCCAGCCTCTCCTCCCACAAGAGTGCAGACCACGAAACCCTCTTAATGTAAAATAACTGGCCTGAAAGCCCAAGTGCTTAAACCAGAATTAATATACTTTTAGAATAACAGACACTGAGCCCTCAATCAGCAGTTCCCAACTTAGAAGGATGTAAGCTACCTGTTCTGCCACTACAGTGCAGACCACAAACCCTCTCAATGTAAAACAACTGGTCTGAAGCCCAAGTGTTTAAACTAAAAGGCTTAGAATGAGTTACACCAAGCAGTAATAAATACAACTGAGAACGTTTAAGATGACGCAAAAGCAAAATAAAGTAGGAAGAAACACAAGTACACCAGGGTCCCCTACACCAATTGCACCCAAAACCTTGCTTTCAGCTTTATCCAAACAATCTAATGTATACCCCCTGTTAAACAGTTTTTGTCTGACCTTCAAATATTCCCCCGAAATTAATGATTTGTCACATGTGTTGTTGAAAATACGTTTGTATTCTCTGTATGGAAGTGATGTTAAAAGGTGTGGTGGGTGTATACTTTCAGCCGACAAAAAGTTATTAGCGGCTGTTTTCTTAGTAAAGGGTCTAAACTGTATCCTTTGATCTGATACAAAAAACTCAACATCCAAAAATTGGATGCTAGTATCACTAATTTCAAAAGTGAATTCAAGGCCCCACGGATTTTTATTCATCTGTTCCATGAAAACCCAGAACTCCGTTGGATTCCCCTCACAAACAAAAAACAAGTCATCAATAAATCTTTTATCTGTGATGACATGGTGGGTAAAAAACTGGTATTATACATATGCCTGTTTTCAAAGAAATTCATAAATAAAATAGCATATGCCAGGGCACAGGATGCCCCCATCACTGTCCCCTCTTTCTGTAAGAAATATTGTCCACCAAACCTAAAACAACTGTGTGAGGGAGAATTCCAAAAGTTGTATCAGATAACTTGTTCGTGGACCTTCACCTACCATTGATTTTACTCCCTCCAAACCCGAGAGATTCCTAATGCTTGTTTACAAAGCTTTTACATCCACACAAGCCCAACAGAAATTTGTCCCCCAACATTTTCCACCAACAAGATCACATAATTCCTTGGTATTCTTAATAAGAGAAGTTACCTTTGAAAGATGCCCCTTCAGTTGGTGATCCAAAAAGATACCCACATTTTGTAAATATGATCCCCTCCCCAAGACTACGGGTCTACCCAGGGGGTTCACAATCTACTTATGTATTTTTGGAATGATGAAAAATGTCGCATCTCTGGGGTTCTTCACATACAATTTTTTATCAGCAGCAGCAGAAGAAAAACCCAGTTTCTCACCCCTTTCTAAGAGTTCCAATACACGTCTGTTGTACTCCAAAACTGGATTGCCCCTCAATTTCTCATATACCAAAACATCCAAAAGTAAATTCTCAGCTATAGTTTCATAGTTAGCTTTTAAAAAAATCACCCAGTTGCCCCCTTTGTCCGCTTGTGTGAATGTGTATTTGTCATTAACATCCCTTAAACATTGTGGGGCCTTCCATTCACTCATATTCAAGTTATAATTCCTGAAATTCATCCTAATTTTATTATATTTTACTCACAACTGATTTATACAAAGAAGTGCAAATAGCTGTAGACAATTTCGGAGGCATAAAGTTGCTAACACAAGGTAAAACAGGCAGCTGAAATTTACCATATCCTGTGAAAAACGCCAAACCTGGTGTTTCACAACCCACACCCACATTTTCATCAATTTCCTCCACCAAATCAAACACTTCATTCCCATAAATTGATAAATTTAAAAGTAAATCATCCATACTGATTTTATCATCATACATTATTTCATTTTTATCACAAACTGGTACATTATCACTTTTGTTCTGAAAAAATACTTTCAAATGCAGTTTTCTGCAAAACCTACTAACTTCAAAAAACAAATCCGCTAAGCTGGGAAGTTTGGTAGGCACAAATTTCATTCCTTTTTCCAAAACTGCTTCCATGTCAGCATTCAAAACTAGATCAAACAAATTAACTATTTTAAAGTCATTTAACACACCTTCTGCATCATGTCCCATTCGATGCTGTTGAGTTAGTTCATTAACCTCAAGTTCCAACCCACCTTGCTGAAAACGTGGAGTTGCAGTGTGACAAACAGTGTCAGTTCTTTCCTTTTCTGCCGGTGTTGTTGTTATTAAACCCCTTAGTTTGCCATTTCCAACCATGGCCCCTGGTTTGATAGGGATTAGACCGCTGTTGCTGTCCGTTGACCCCTTCCATATTCAAATTCTCGAACGATATGCTCTTCCTACTAGATGTTGTATCGGTCGATGACACCGAGGAGTCTCATGTCTCACGAGACCTGCTCTCCACCTGCTCTATGGATTGTCTCCTCCTTGTAGGTTTCCTCTGCCAGAAAAACAACAAATTGTTTTTATAGTCCTACACATCCTGGTCTAATTTTCTCTTTTTGAGCATAATAACCTCCTCCTCCACCTTGACCACCCAGGTCTTAACTTCCTTCAATTTATTTGAAAAAACATCCTCCGGTAACACCTTCACCAATGACTCCTGCAACTGCAGGATCTCACCTTGAATTGTTTCTTGTTGTCGCTTGTTACGCTTAATTAAGTCCCTTAGCCATCCCAATGTACATATCAAGGAGAGGGATTTCCATTCTTCCAACCAGTCGTGTTCATCATCGGAGAACTCAAATGCAGGCAGCCGAACTATTCTGAGTCCTCTCAGTGTGATATCCAAGTTGATGTACTTCTCCAAAAGCTTGGTATCATAACAGGGCGTTACCTCTTTTGTGAGTAATTTCTCAAGCTGAAAAAAAATCACTATTATGTTCCTCCATTTCCCCCATGCACCACGGATCTCTGAAGGCTAACTTGGCATCTCTCTCCTTCCAAAATTCAGCCAGCAATGAAACATGTTCAGTTTGTGTCCCAGCCATATTAGCAGCCTACCAATCAGTCCAAAAATGGTCCAAAACCACAGGTAGTGCAAAATAAACTGAATAAACTGACTGGACTGAAAAGTAGAACCAGATCCACACGAACTCCATTTGTACAGATGTAATCAGTTAATTGGTGCTTCCTGGTACCTCGGCAAGTACGCCTTCAATGGGAATAAAAATCAACACCACTACATCCACTTTATATAAAGCCTCTAAATTGCTTAATTGTATGTTAATACAATAATTATCCAATTTAATTAATTTCCATAAAAACAATTTCAAGTGAGCATACAATAAAAACAGCTTAAAGTGAGCATAAAATGAAAAGAAGAACAAAGAGACCAGCCAAATACAACACTTCTAGTGATTTATATAGAACCAAAAAATAAAAATATATTGACATTTAAGGTGTACTTGCCGAGGTACCAGGAAGCACCAATAAACTGATTTAATTCAATTTATTCAGAGACAAGAAAAAGAAGGAAAAAAAATGTATTTAATGATTATGAATCACAGAGAGGTTTGATCTTTCATCTGACTGGAATGGTGGCAAATGAGATCTGAGGGCTTAGGGATGCTCTAGGGGATTATGGGTAAAGGGAGGAGCTTGAGGCTTGGATCTGAAGGCTGGTGGAAACCAGCCATATCAGATCTGACGGTCGGATCTTAGACTGAGTAGTGAGGAAGAATGAAAAGGACAATATCAGATGGAAAAGTGTAACCTCCAATCTACAGACCAAAGGGGGAGACAAAGGCAGACACGCAGAAATAGCTGAAATGGGAGCTTTAACAGAAAAATAAGCCAACCCAGCTGAAATGGGAGCTTTAACAGAAAAATAAGCCAACCCAGCCTTCAAAAGTTCACACAAGTAAGACAGAACCAAAGGAATGTCTGCAGTTAGTGGGTCTAGGTTACGAGAAAGACACCAGATGGAAAACCTCTTCCATTTGGTAAGTAGGATTTCCTAGTATTGGGTTTTCTGGCCTCCTGCAGCACCCTAAGCACGTCCCCAGAGGAAATGTGTCTAAAAGGAATCAAAAGTTTATCACCCACAGTGTCAGGTGCAGAGTTGACAACTGAGGGTGAATGAGTGATCCATTGTCTTTTGTGAGGAGATCCACCCTGTGAGGTAACTTGTGATGACTGCCCTTGGCCCAATGCAGAAGAGGGAACCAATGTTGTCTTGGCCAAAAGGGAGTCACCAGCAAGATTTTTGGTTTGTCCTACTGAATCTTCATCAGAACTTTTTGAGCAACAGGGAAGGGGGAATGCATAGAAAAACATCCCCTTCTAAGAGGTTCATAGGCCGTCCACCTTCCATACCAGAGGGCCTGGAACTCTGGCACCTTTACTTTGGAAGTTGTCTTTTCAAAGAGGCGGCAATAAGATCTATTTGAGGTGCACTCCACCAGCGGAGAATGTCCAGAAACACATCCATGTGAAGCAACCATTCATGGGATTGAGTCATGGACCTGCTCCGAGTGTCTGCCACAACATTTTGGTTGGAAGAAATGTACACTGCCTGCAGAGTGATTTGGTATTGATTTGCTAATTCCCATGCCAAAAGAGTTAGCCTGCACAGAATTTTGTCCCCTCTGGTTTGTTTATATACCATAGAACTGTGGTGGTGTCTGTAAACAGTTTTAGAGGTCCTGGACAAAAAAAAAAGTATGAAAAGCCTGAAGAGCCAGCAGAAAAGACCTCATCTCTTTTATATTTGTGTGTTCCTTCCTCTGCAAAGGAGACCACAGGCCTTGTACCTTCATGGATGCAAAGGCTGCCCTCCAACCTATGTCTGAGGCATCTGTGAACAACTCTTGAATTGGTAGGAAAGGACGTAAAGGTATGCCTGGATTCTGGGAAATCTGCTGAATCCACCAAATAAGCTCTCTTTAGGCAAAGAAGAAGACAGACAACAAACTCCAGTGGGTGTGCATGTTGCATCCAAATTAATTTCAGGTACCACTAAAACTTTCATGTAGAGTCTGGCAAGTAGTAGCATGGGAAAAGTTGAAGCCATGAAGCCTGGAAGCTTTAGAAACTCCCTGGCTGTCAAAGACCGCAGAGGGAGAACGTTTTGGAGGTAACTGACTAGAGACAACTTTTTGAGGAGGAACAGAGGCCAACATGAGATCTGTCTGAATCCTGTACCCCAGGAAAGCATGGTCATGTGAGGGGGCGAGCATGGATTTTTTTAAATGGACCATGAATCCCAAACTTTGCAGAAGAGTAGTAATGAACAGGGGACAATGAAGCAAGGTCTCCGGGAGTGGTGCCTGTAGCAACAAGTCGTCCTGATAGAGGAAGACCTGTATGCCCTGAAGTCGGTAGAAAACAATCACAGGAGCTAAATATTTTGTAAATACCCTTGTTGCAGTAGAGAGATCAGAGGAAAAGCATGGAACTGAAAATGTGAGGAAGCAACCGAAAAATGTAAAAATTTTCTGTAAAAGGGATGAATGGGAATATGTAGGTATGCATCCTTGATATCCAGGGCGGCCAAATAGGCCTGTGGAAGAATGAGGGGAAACAGAGTTTGGAGTGAAACAGTGCAAAAGCATGTGACCTTTAGGAAAGTGTTGAGGTGAGAAAGGTCCAGAATGAGTCTCCATGGACCATCTTTCCTGGGGACCTGGAACATCCTTGAGTAGAACCCTCTTCCCCTTTGTGACAGTAAGACTTCTTGGACAGTTCTCTGGGATATCAAATCTTGGACCACCTCTGGGAAAAAAATAAGTTGTTCTTGAGGTTGTTGAGGAATTCTCATGACAGGAGGAAGAGATTTCCACACCATGAAATATCCTTTGTGGATAATGGACAGAACCCATGTATCTTGAGCGATGTGTTTCCAGACTGGAAGGGAGAGAGTAAGGGATTGAGAGAAGGGAATGTGACCAGAGGGAGCCAGGCAGTCAGAGACTACCTGACATGTCTGGAAAGGACTGCTTTTGAGTAGAAGGCGGCTAAGAGGGTTTAGAAGGAGCAGATCTCCAGTCACCCTTTCTACCTCTAGAAGGAGGAGTTTGAGATTGTTTTCTAACAAAAGCAGTCTTAACCAGGTAGTTCCTTTGGAATTTGGGAACTGAAGATACAAAGATATGTTTAAATCTTGCAATTCTTTACCTTGAACAAGGTAGCAGCTGCAGTACCAAGCAAGACATTCTTATCTAATGATGCATCCATTACCTTAGCCTTAAAGTCTTCAGGAAGTGGTTGAAGCCTTAACCAAGAGTATCTCCTTAATACAGAGCCAACAGCAGCAGCCCTGGCAGATGCTTCAGCAGCATCATAACTGCATCTAATGGAGTGGCATACCACTTGGGAAGATGCCCCCAAAACTGATGAAGACATAGACTTTACATCTGAATCTGCAGAGTAGCCTGAGAAAGAATGGCCAAAGCATACTTATACATATGGATTTGATCATTAATAGCTCTAAAGGCAAGAGTAGCTGGTGTACACTTTCTTCCCCAGCCTTCCCATGGTTTTACTCTCCTTATCTGAAGGGAGAACAGAAGTAGAAGGCAAAAGTCTGGATGGCTTATCAGTAGCTACAGAAACAACCACTGGGTCAGCAGTAGGGCATTTATAAAGGAATTTACAGTCTTCTGGAACTTTATAGAACTTATCTGGTCTTTTGGGGCAGGAAGTTGAGAATCTGGACTCTTAGAAGCAGAATTAAAAGCATCCAGAAAAGCTGGCAGAACTGGAGACACAGCAGAAGAAGAAGGTGAATCCATTTGGAGTAAATCATTATATCTCCTCTGCAAATCAGTAACCTGTGAGCAGTCCCACTTGACAAACTCCCTCATATGAGTAATAGTCTCCCCAAATGTGATATCTTCACCAGGAGACTACTCAGTTCCACTGGACTCCTCTTCAGATGAAACATACTACAAGGAAGAAGAAATCTGGGCAGACTATGCCAAAGACCCATCCTCTGAGGAATCTTCATCTTCAGATATAACCTGCTCCCTAAACCTTTTCTGAGGGGAAGAAGTAAAAGGAGGACTAGGAAGGGAAACACCAGTGGGAGGCTTCAAAGCCATAAAGGTTGAATCACTGTCTTTCAGTATGTACCTGCCCAAATACTTGCCACAGTTGGAACAACCACAATCCTTTCCAACTGAAAAAAAAAATTCAATGGCCTGAATAATCTCAAAATATTGTCTATTCTTCTCAGTATCATGCAGGCTACTGAAAGGCAGTCTCTTCATCATTTATAGAGCCTCAACAGACCCTATTCTGTCAAGCCTACTACACCTTTGCAAATTAAATGGCACCATAAACATCCAGTCAAGGGATGTAAATCTTTTTTTTTTTCACAAAATTAACATAACATGCAGGAAGGATAAGTATGTATCACAGAGAATACCACCCTTATGGAACAGTCTTACTCTCCACGTTAAGTAGAATACTTTACCTTATTCTACTCAAACATAACTTGGATGAATGGATAGAAAAAAAAGTCATGTACTCACCATAAGGTTCCATCTGTGTTGTCCATTTTCATTCTTCCTCAATCTGTGGGTTCGGATCCGATTCTTGGATCTGACTCAGCCGCTTTTTTTATAGCTAAGGATCCCATTCTCCATCTCCTCCCCTACTCATAATGCCTCTGTCCTCCAAATTACCTCAGATCGAGTTTGCTGCATCTGTATAAGCAAACATATAAAAGTATGGATAGAGAACTATCTCAAGATACAGAGCAGATAGAACCAAGAGCTCAAAATCAGCTGTGGTGCCTAGAACCAGGAGCTCAAAAGGAACGGTTGTTTCTAGAACACCTCCGCAAATCTTCCCAGAAGGAACAGGGGGATGGAGGAGGGGAAGGCTGAGAAAGAATGAAAATGGACAACACAGATGGTAAGTTATAGTGAGTACATAACTTCTTTATCTGATGTTTCATTCATTCCTCAACCTGTGGGACACAGTCCCCAGTTACAGTGACCCAAAGTGGCCCTCATAGAAGGATATTCCTAAGCACTGTGGAGCCAAAAGCAGCCCTACCACTAGACACAATATCTAACTCGTAATAGTGGCAAAGGTATGGGAGTTCGACCAAGAAGCAGTTGCACAAATGTCCTCTATCGGAACTCTGAACCAGAAGGCTTGAACTGTAGACATAGATCTAGTAGAATGAGCTTTACCATAACCAGGTTAAGGTATTCCTCTAGCCAAATACACGAGAAGTGTAGTCTTTGATCCACTTAGACAAAGTGAGTTTGGACACTGGCTTTCCCTTTCTAACACTGGAAAAGGACACACAAAGCTGTTTTTCTGAAGGATTTTGTTCTGTCCAAACAAAATGCAACTGTCTATGAACATCTAGCAAGAGAAGATTGCATTCACCCCTGTTCTGAAAATTGGGGAAGCAAACTGACAGGTTGATGACCTGATTGATATTGTTTTCAGAAGTAACTTTAGGCAAAAAAAAAGGATTAGTATGCAAGGTCACTCTATCTTTATGAAAAATCAAGTAGGGAGATTTGACTGATAAAGCTTGTAATTCAAATACCTTTTTAGCTGACGTGACGGCCACTAAAAAGGTAGTTTTCCAGGACAGAAATTTCAAGTCTATCTTGGCTGAAGGTTCAAAAAGAGGTAGGACAAGAGTTTTAACATCATGGTTAAGTCCCAGGGTGGTGTGAGGTCCTTTTTATGTGGTCTAAGTAAAAAAGGTACCCTTGAGAAAAGTCTTACACAGTTTAGATGAAGATAGAGCAAATGAATTGCCCCCAGTGTGATAATTTGAGATGGCTGCCAGTTGCACCTTAACAGTAGAAAAACTTGCCCCATCTTGGAAAATTAAAGCAAGAATACAAAACTGCAGGAATATGAGCTGTAAAAGGATCCAAATGCTTTTGGTGAGCCCATACAGAAAACCTCTTCATCAGCCTTCCTCAGCATGACAATTTCAAAACCTAGCTACTATCTTATTTATCATCCAAATGGATATGTCCATTACACACTCCAACTTAATCCCCTCTCCACCCTCTCTCTTTCTGATTCTCTCTGCTGCCTTGGACTGTGCGCATCTTCCGTGATATTCTCCATAACCCCTTCTGTTACTCTCGCCATGCATTATAGACCCCACCTAAACTAAAAGAAATAATAGCTATATCTCAACTCGCATAGAATTCTCCTGCCACGAGTTACACTCTGTATCTGATCACTTCTACCTACCATTATAAGCTAGTTACTATATATGTTAAACGTTTTACTCACTTGAGCTTTTAACATACTGTATTACACACGCTGAAATGTCTTTAACTTGTTCTGCATTACTTGTTGTGGCCCTGGTAACTTGCAATATGTAATTGAAATGTATACATTTTTGCCCTTTCTTTGAAACCTGCAAGTTGTAAATTCAAATGTAATTGCAATTTGTTTTGGAGCTTTTCTCCTCAGGTCTCCACTGAAAACGGGTTCTTCTGACCCAGTGGACTTCCCCGGTCATCAAACTTAAATAAATAAATAAATAAATAAATCTTTCTAGCAGAGGCTTTATGTGAGGATATTAAAATCTTTTGAACCAGTGATGAAAGCCAAGTATCTGTAGCCATCATTGAAATTGGAGAAACCATCTGGTCAATTTTAGTCCTGGAAGATCTGGGTGAACCTGCCTTGATGGGTGGACAGAAGACCTGGATGTGGTTCCAACATCCATGGAGGGCATACTAAGTGAGACCAAAGGAAGGGGAACCAAATCTGTTGATGCCAGAAGGGAGCAATGAGGATCACTTTGCTCTTCAACCTCTGTGCTTTCTAAAGAAACTTGGGTATGAGGGGTAAGGGAGGGTACGAATAAAGAAGACTGGAGGGCCAAACATGAACCAGAGCATCTCTCAGTGACTGTCCCAGAGGAGGAATCAGGGCAAAAAAATCTGCTGCACTTCTTGCTGAGGGGCAAAGCAAAGAAATCGCAGCAAGGTTGATCCCACTTGTTGAAGATTGTGTTTGCCACTGATTGATTTCGAACCACTCGTGAGGCATCAGAATAACTCTGCTGAGTCTGTCTTCCAGAATGTTAGATTTCCCTAGAATGTGCGCTGCAATCAAGAAGCAGCTGGAAGAGGTCAACCACTGCCAAATCCTCACTGCTTCTCAACATATGGGGTGAGATCTGGTCTCACCCTGTTTGTTGATGTGCCATACTACAGACATATTGTCCATTTGTATTGCAATAGTTCCTAAAAGTAGAAGGCTCTGAAATGCTTGCAATGCTAGAAGCACCGCTTTCATCTCTAGGACACTGACATGCAAATTGGTGTCTTGTGTTGACCATGTGCCTTGGACTGTATGACCCAGGTGATGCTCCCCACCTCATCTGGGAAGCATCTGTGGTCAACATGGCATTGGGGGGTGGAATAACAATGAGTCACCCTTGCTTGACTTCTTCCGACTGGAGCCACCACAGAAGAGAGTCTCTGCAAAATCGAGACAACCTGATAGGGTGATTCAGCAGGTAAAACTGTAAGGACCATTGGACCGCCAGAGTCCACTGAAGTACTCTCATGTGTAAACATGCTGTTGGAATCAAGGTTATCATGGCAGCCATCAAACCTAATGCTCTGAGGACCAGGCTTACTGGGGGTGCTAGAATGGCTAGAATTTGTCTGATGTGCAATCTTAAAGTGTGAATCATGTTTGGAGTCAGGTAGGCTAAACAACTGGCTGTGCCCAAATGAGCTCCTGTAAAGTCTATTGACTGTACGGGTTTGTAGCTGAGATTTCTAAATGTTGATTGTGATGCTCAAGGTAGGGGATAACTGTAGAAGGTAGTCCCTGGCCTGCAATAGTAGATGCCTGGTTGGTGTGGTCAGGAGCCAGTCATCTAGATAAGGAAACATGTTGAATCCATGCAGTCTCAAGTGAGCTTCTACTATCGCCATGCATATGGTAAACACCCCAGAGACTGAGGTGAGACCAAAGGGCAGTACTCTCAGCTGATAATGACTGGCCCCCAGCTGGAAGCGGAGTAACTTTCTGGAGTGCTTTTTCATTTTGATGTGATAGTACATAACCTGAAAGTCAGTGGAGCACATCCGGTCATCTTTTTGTAACAGAGGTAGAATGGACTGAACTGTGACCATCCAGAACGTCACAATGTCTACTGATTTGTTTAGCAGGATTAGTTCCAAGACTAGCCTTAGGTCCCCTGTCTTCTTTGGCACTACAAAGAACCTTGAGTAAATTCTGAATCCAACTTGATCTAGTGGGACCTCCTGGATAACTCCTTTTTCTAGCAGCTTGCAATTTGTAATGCTGATTCCTCCCTCTGATTGGGTGGAACATTAGAGAGAGTTTTATTTGATTCTAGATTCTGGAAAAACTGAATGGAATATGGGCAGAAAAATAGATTCTGTTGGCAGACAAGGTCTTTCCATCCTTCTCACCACGGAAGAACATTTCTTTAACAATGGGGCCAAAACATGATGATCCATCAAAAGAAGCACTGATGAAGAACACCTTGAGGTTCAGCAAAGTCACGCAGCCGCATCCAAGCATGATGCCTTATAGCAATGCCTGAACCAGCTACCCTTGAGGTACCCTCTGTAGCACGTGAGATTAGCCTCAGGGATGCATTACAGATAGATTGTAGGGTGGCTAACCTGGAGGAGAAGGTTTTCTGCTCTTCTGAAGACATCGACCATGGGGCAAATCTAGAGATTTCCTTAATTAAGTCCCTCTGTAGTTCGGTGAGGTGCATCAGGTAATTCAGTGATCATAATGCAAAATTCATTGAAAAATACACCCGCTTCCCAAATCTGTCCAAACCCCTAAACTCCCTGTTAGGGGGATGGACAAAGAAGCTCTGTTCTGACAGCTCCTTTTTAGTGGTTGCCACAACAACCATGGCATCTACTGGGGAACCTTTGGTCCAGTGCTATAGGAAGGGGCACTAGGGATCTTATCAGCTCTCTTTGGAATGGGCTCCACAGTGTCCAGCTCCTTCCATGCCCTGCGGGAGACAAGACTGATAAGGTTATCTGCAAGAGGGGACACTCAAGATGTAGATGGGCCAGACCCAAAGGCCTCCAAAAACACACACTCTGAGCAAGGGCTTTTGGTAGACCAACTACCTCTCTGGTGCAGGAAGGTGTCAGAAGAGATGGGGATCTCAGCAGAAACAGCTGCTTTGAGGTTCTTAGGATCTGGCTGTCCCTGAGGTGGAGGATGAGCAGGCTCAGGCGCAGACGTCAGAGCAGGAGTAAGATCCGAAGAAGGTACACTCAAAGTAATTCTCGGCTGGTGAAAACCCTTTCTACCACTTCGAAAGCAGAAGGACCCAGAGAAGCCAAAAGCAATATCTCCTGAAGCGAGGTTGTAGGAGCAGACAACTCCAAACCATCACAGATCCCCTGCCCTGAAGGCGAGTCAAAGCCAAGCTGTCATGCACCAAGGCTCCGAGGGAAAGCAAAGGCTCTGAAAACTTCAGAGTCGAGGACAATCCCTTGGATCCAACGCCAATGCTTTGGATCAGAGATCCATCATGAACTAAGAAGGTCAGAGCTAATCGGATCAGACATGTCGTAGCCAAGGAAAGAAGGACCATTGGGTCTCATGTGTCGACTCTGGATACTTCTGGATCTGACGGCTCCAAAACGGGAGGTCAAATCGGAGAAACCCAAAGGTAGGATGGCTCAAGGAGCGGGTGGGGGATGCAGCAGGCAAAACATCCATCTGTATCTGTGTCCTAAGGAATCTCCTCATTATCCTGTCCACCTCCACTTCAGAAAGGCTCCGGGAAGGAATTTGGAGCCAAGGAGGTGAAAATAAGGTTTGTGTCGAATTCAAAGGGCTCGGCTCCAACAGTTTGAGAGTCTTAGCTGGTGGCTCAGAAGTAGCCCTTTTCAGAGAAGACCAGGTAGGGGAGCATTTTCTATGCTTCCTGGGCTCCTTGTGCTTTCTTGTATGGGTCTGAGCCCCTGATTCTTGAGATGGACCAGCAACAGAAGTGGGTTAAGAAAGAAGACCCTTAAGAATAAGCTTGTTTCAGCATTCCAAAAGAGTACAGAAACTGAAATCCTAACAAATCTCACAAGATACATCAAAATGACTGGGTCTTAGACAGTAAACACACTCCTTGTGGGCATTAGACTGAGGAATCTTGTGTGCACAGAAAGAGCATTTTTTGAACCCAACCAGCTTGTCAGGTTTATCAGCCATAATCCAATTTTAACTACAACCACAAAAGCAAAATTTTAAGAAAGAGGGATTTTTTTTTTAATACTATAGAAGGAATACAGAAAAGGAAACTACCAACAATGGTAGGTAAAGAGATACCCAAAGGTATAAAACTATATAAACATATAATGGAGAAACTCGAAAATAATAAAAATAAGTTTGTAGAAGGGTAAGGAAGGGTGATGGGCTACAAATAAGAGCCAGAAAACAATAATGTTTGATTTAAATCACTTATGACCCACAAGTAGCTACGAGACAGAAAATCCCAGCTTGCTAAAGCACGACAAATGAGATCTGAGGTAATTTGGAGGACAGGGACATTATGGGTAGAGGAGGGGCTCGAGAATCAGATCTTAAGCTATTAAAAAGTGGCCAAGTCACATTCGAGGTTCGGATCTGAACCTACAGGTTAAGGAACAAATGAAAACGGCGACATCAAATCAAAAGCTAAACAATGACCTAACTATGCAGGCAAGGTAAAATCCGTGGTCACAGTCAGAAAATGAAATGGACAGCTAATACAGCTCATGAGTGTTCCAAGATGAGATCACTACAACTAAGTAAAATGTTAACCATAAAAGAGGAAGCAGCTAGTTCACAACGGTACAAAGTAGACTTTCATGCAACAAATTTGGAGTCCCTTACCAGTAACAGTATACACTGAAGAGAGTGTTAAGTTCAAAACCTCTTAAGAGAAACTTTGATGAAGATTATTAAGTAATCAGTGTCTCACACAGGCAGTAGGTTGAGATGCCTGAGAAATGCAAAACGATGAATGAGAATAACAAACTACATACAGAAGGACATAGTCCAGGATGTCAGATCTTGCTACAGAATGGATAAATACCATTCTGAGATATTCTTTCAGAAGATCTGTTTTCATTTGGCCTAGTGTGCATTTTTAGTGAAAGGTGTCTTTGTTTCCTTCAGAATTTGGATGCCTCCTGAAAAAAAGGATGATGTGTAAATATTCAATACTAAATATTCCAAATAAGGAGATTTCATTCTTTTATGTTGAGATGAAGGATGTTCACTGTTGCTGAAACAGTAGGGCATATGTAAGTAAAAACATTAGAGAAAGGCCAGAGACTTTTACAGCAGAAAGAGTAAAGCAATATTGCTAAGTCAGCTAGGTGCCAATAGGATGATACTTATAGCATCTTTATATTTTCAGAAATATAGTACATCACAGAAAAATAGAGGAAAGACATAATTAGCTTGGTACAAGAATGAAAATGCATCAAATTAACTAGATTAGTATGGATCAACTTTGAGTGGTGGCAAGAAACCCAACCTATGTGACTGTAAAGCTATAGCTAGAAATGATTCCCCATTCAGCTTCTATGTGTAAGTTATATTCAGAAGTATTTTGATAGAGTTTACTATTCTGTTGAATTTTCTCATGAGGTAAAGTATTGGAATCAAAATGTGTTTAAAAACTCACTGTCACAGGTTCATTGTTTCAATGCACTGAGGGCAGGAATTACTTCTACCACCCACCCCATCCCACATTTTTTTTAATTATACAAGTATGGTACTGTACATGTTTACTTGAGAAATATCAGAATGATAGCTCTAGTAAACAAAGCTTTACATGCCAAGGTCACTACTTCCATCTTTTGTTTTTAAGTTGATGCACAATAAAGCCTCTAAGAAAGCCACTATCAGTGAAAAGTAGAAACTGGTAATGAACTCTCCACATATAACCTGAAGCACCTGCTTTCAGTAAGAATGTGTAATGAGGAGCTAGGCAGGCAGGACAGAATTCTGACAAGTAGAAGAAGGAAGTTATGTACTTACCAGAATGATAGATCAGTGTTGTCTTCTTTACGTCTGGTTTGTGTGGGTTGTCAAATCCGGCCCGATCCGACCTCCGCATCTTATAGCAAAGTTTTTAGATCCGAGAGCTCTGACTCCTTCCTTACTCACAGTTCCCCTCTCCTGTCTGAATTCTGTCAGATGATCAAGTTTTCTAACTGACCCTAAACAATCATTATGTGTAAATTTTATATATATATATATATATATATATATCTTGGACACTGTTATCCTTTAGCGTGGGGGCTGTGAAACTTACCACCCCTGTCTTAAGTAAGGTGAAGTTTGCTATAGAAAAGTTTTTCACTGTGGTTTCCTTGGTTGGGGGTGGTGGTGTGGTGTGGACATCCAGAGTGATTAGTTTATGGTCTTATCTAACCAGTGATGGGTTGAACTCCGGTGCGGAACACCTGTCGCCCATGTTGGTGATGACCAGGTCCAATATGCTTTCACCTCTGGTACGGGAGTTTACCAGCTGATCCAGGGCATTTGAGTTGATAAATTTCAGGAAGCTCTGGACCTGGGAGTTTGTAATTGAGTAGTTTTCCCAGTTAATGGTAGGGTAATTGAAATTGCCCAATATCAGGGTGTTCGGTAGGACCTTCATGTTTTCCAGTGTCTCCAGAAAGGCGGAGTGGTGGTCCTGGGTCATGGAGGGTGATCTGTAGCAGGCCACAATTTGCATTGCAGATTTGCCTGATGTTAGTTGCACATGAATGATCTCAGAGGTATCATGCTGCACCACTAACCTGGAGGTGTAGGTATCCTTGCTGAATATGGATACACCCCCTCCTTTTGTGTGTCTGTCCATGTTCTGTGGCCGAAATGTGTGGTATGAGTTGTAGCCCGGTAGTGCTGGGGTGCTCTGTGGAGCCTTGAACCAGGTTTCAGTTACTGCACAGATGTCGACGTCCTCCATACTGAAGAGTGCTTTGAGCTCGTGCATTTTGAGATTTAAACTCCTGGCATTGAGTAGCATAACCCTCATTTTTTTATTTGTGCTGTTTACGGAGGTGGGTTTGACTTTTGAGCCTTGCCTAAAAAAGGCACTATGGGGACAGGAGACTCGATGAAGCTGGGAATAATTTAGCCCTAGCTAACCAGGGCTGCCCACATGTGCAAAACTGTGCAAAGGCAGTTTTTTACAGCAGGGAAATGAAAGAGATAGAAATTAGCCCAAAATGGCCTATAAACTACTAACTTCTGGGCTGGAACCACTCCTCCAACGACAGATGGCTGCTCAAAGCTCCCTCTCTCACAGGTGAACAGAGAAACCTCCTTCTATCCAAGTAAGGTATGGGCAACTCAGAAACTTGTAACACAGCCCTGAATTCAGCACTAGCCTGAAAACTGGACTATACTAGCTTAGAAATGTGGGAAAAAAGGAAAACTTTCTTTTTTGAAAAGATAAGGCAAAACAGTAAAAAATACACTTAAAACAGCTTTAAACAACTACAAACAGTAAAAAATACACAAACAGCTTTAGATGACTACAAGCAATCAGAAAAGGCTTTTAAACAAATTACCCAATTAACCAGTAAAAAAACCTCAAACTGAGCCCTGTTCCTGTAGTCTTCAATCAGACAAGTTCTAACTGCACACTCCGCAACTGGGGTGCAGGGGAAACTTCTCCAAAAAAGAAGGCGTGGATTAGTGCTCAAGTTATACAAAGAAAGCTAGATTCAGCAGGCCTGGATCTAGTCTATGCTACAACAAACAAGGCACACCAATTCGATAAGAAACAGTTAAAATATGCAGGCACTATAAGCCTTTAACCAGAAATTCCTAGCTCAGAAGGGCAGAGTCCAGCCTCTCCTCCCACAAGAGTGCAGACCACAAACCTTCTTAATGTAAAATAACTGGTCTGAAGACCAAGTGCTTAAACCAGAACTAATACACTTTTAGAAAGACACTGAGCCTTCAATCAGCAGTTCCCAACTTAGAAGGATGTAAGCTACCTGTCCTGCCACAACAGTGCAGTCCACAAACCTTCTTGATGTAAAACAACTGATCTGAAGCCCAAGTGCTTAAACCAAAAGGCTTAGAGTGATAGCTACACTTTAATCAGGTTACTACCAAGCAATAATGAATACAACTGAATACCTTTAAGAAGGCCTGGATTAGTGCTCAAGTTATACAAACAAAGCTATATTCACACACCAGTTTCAGTAAGAAACAGTTCAAATATGCAGGCACTATAAGCCTTTAACTAGAAATTCCCAGCTCAGAAGGGCAGAGTCCAGCCTCTCCTCCCACAAGAGTGCAGACCACAAACCTTCTTAATGTAAAGTGCTTAAACCAGAAATAATACACTTTTAGAATAACAGACACTGAGCTCTCAATCAGCAGTTCCCAACACAGAAGGATGTTAGCTACCTGTCCTGCCATCACAGTGCAGACCACAAGCCTTCTTAATGTAAAACAACTGGTCTGAAGCCCAAGTGCTTAAACCAAAAGGCTTAGAAAAAGAAGTTATGTACCTACCATAACATTCCATGCTAGTTGTCTTCATCTCGCCTTCCTTCTTGCTGTTTGGGTTCAGAGCCGATCTTCGGCTCCGACTCGGCCATCTTCTATAGCTCGAGAGCTGTTTACTGGCTCGAGGCTACCCCTTATCCCAAAATGCCCAGCGTCAGCTACCCAGATCTCGTTTGTGATAGCGCACACTAGACATAAGTAGAGTAACCAGTTACCTAAAAACTGGTTGTCCAATATACCTAAACAACGAAAGAGTCATAAATTACCTGGCATGTGAAGTAATAAAAGATACTCAGCCAGTGAAAACAAAAGGAACTCCTCTCAATCCTCTAGGAAGGGGGAAGGAGGGAGGGATGCAAGAAGGAAGGCGAGATGAAGACAACTAACATGGAACGTTATGGTAGGTACATAACTTCTTTATGTTAAGTTGTCCATCTCGCCTTCATTCTTGCTGTTTGGGACAGCGTCCCTAGCACCTAAAATCCCAGGTGGCTCATTGGAACAGACTTTTCAAAACAGTAGAACCTAATGAAGCTCTGCTCCGGGAGACCATATCCACCTTGTAATGAGAGATAAAAGTATGAGGGTTTGCCCAAGTGGCAGCTGCACAGATTGAGTCTATGGGCAACCTAGACTGAAAGGCTACAGAGGTGGCTAATGCTCTAGTAGAATGACCTTTTGGTTTAGCTGGTAGCTCTTTATTTCGTAACTGATAAATAAAGGCAATAGTATCAGATAACCATCTGGATAAGGTCACCTTAGAAACTGGAAGGCCTTGTTTGTTGAAAGCATAATAAAGAAATAACTGGTCTGACTTTCTTAGTTTCTTAGTTCTATGGAGGTAAAAACGTAATTGTCTGTGCACATCCAGTTGGTGGAGCTTGTATTCTGCCTTGTTGCTGTGATTGGGAAAGAAAACTGGGAGATCTATGGATTGATTTAAATTGTTCTCTGAGCAGATTTTAGGAATAAAGGATGGATTGGTCCTCAGAGAAACTCTGTCCTTGTGAAACACCAGGTAAGGAGGACGAACACATAGTGCTTGAAGTTCTGAGACACGTCTAGCTGAAGTGATAGCAACCAGAAAAAGTGTCTTCCTAGAAAGAAATTTTAAGGAACATGATGTTGCCGGTTCAAAGGGAGGCAAAATTAAGGAAGCTAAAACTAAATTGAGATCCCAAGGAGGAGGAGGATCTCTAACTGGGGGTCTAAGAAGAGATGTTCCTCTCATAAAGGCCTTGCAGAGCTTAAGAGACATTATGCTAGAATTAAACATATCGATATGAAAATTAGAAAAGGCAGCTAGCTGTACTTTAATGGTAGCGGAAGCCGCACCAGACTGAAAAAGCTGCGCTAGAAATTCAAGAATTTCATGGACTGGGGCTGAGAAAGGATCCAAATTTCTAATTCTGCCCAGTAAGAAAACCGTTTCCATTTACTAGCATACGTTTTCCTTGTAGTAGACTTATGTGAGGAAACAATAATATCACGGACTGCTGGGGAGATACTGGAAAGTCTGGCTAAGGTTGGAAGTGGAGTAACCAAGCTGTGAGCTGGAGAGTTTGAAGGGACTGGTGCAACCCGCCTGATTGATGAATCAGAAGATCAGGAACCAGGTCCAGAATCCACAGTTGATACAGAAGGTGGAGGTGCAGGAACGGGAACCATATCTGTCGAGGCCAATATGGGGCAATGAGGACAATTTTGCAACCCAATGATTTTGCTTTCTGTACGAGTCTTGGTATTAGGGGAAAAGGGGAAAAAGCATAAAGGAGTCCCTGAGGCCAATCGTGGACTAAAGCATCTCTGGGTATATGACCTGGAAGAAGACGTAGGGAGAAGTAGCTGCTGCATTTGTTGTTGAGAGGAGTGGCAAATAGATCGCAGCAAGGCTGTCCCCATTTGTGGAAGATAAGATCTGCAACTTCCTGATTCAGAGACCACTCATGAGGCATGAGGATAGCTCTGCTGAGCCTGTCCGCTATGACGTTGGATTTCCCAGGGATGTGCGTTGCTATCAAAAAACATTGGGAGGAAATCGCCCATTGCCACAGTCTAAGTGCTTCTCGACACAAGGGGTAAGACCTGGTCCCGCCATGTTTGTTGATGTACCACACCACTTACATGTTGTCCGTTTGGATTGCAATGGTCCCGGAAGGAAGAGAGTCTTGAAGGGCTTGCAACGCTAGGACCACCGCTCTCATTTCTAGGCACTGATATGCAGATGGTACTTGTGAGCTTGCCAAGTGCCTTGGACTGTCCTGCCTAGATAATGCCCCCCCCCCACCGTATCAGGGAGGCGTCCGTGGTCACTGTGGCTACCGGAGGGGTTGTATGAAAGGTCTGCCCTGAATCACTAGTGGGGAGACCATCCACCCAGAAAGGTGCCTTTTGCATGTTTCTGTGATCAGGATCATGTGAGACATGGGTAGCTCCTGGAAAGACCACTGCGTGAAAGGAAGCCACTGAAGGATGCTCATGTGGAAACGCACTAGTGGGACAAGAAGAATGGCAGCTGCCATGGAGCCTAGAGCTTGGAGGACATATCTGACTTGAATCCTTTTACTCTGCATTAGAATTAACACTTGTTGATGAAGAGTGGAAACTCTTTCCTATAGTAATCTTGCAAACATTTATTTTGTGTTTAATTCTGCTCCTATGTATGTGACAGACTGACAGGGCAACAAGGCAGAATTTTCGAAATTTACTGTAATGCCTAGTTGAGAGCTTGATGTGATTGTATAATCCCGTGCCTCTAAGAGTTGATGCCTGGTGGTAGCAGTCAGGAGCCAGTCATCTAGATAGGGAAACACCTGGAATCCTTGACGCCTCAGGTGAGCCGTGACTACTGCCATACACTTGGTGAACACCCTGGGGGCTGAGGTGAGACCAAAGGGCAGAGCTCTGAACTGGTAATGACTGGCCCCTACACGGAAGCGAAGAAATCTCCTGGAGCGTCTGTCCATCTTGATATGGTAGTATGCGTCCTGAAGATCTATCGAGCACATCCAATTGTCCTGACCCAGAAAAGGGAAAATGGACTGCAGTGTCACCATCTGGAACTTTTCTTTTTGTACTGATTTGTTCAATCTGCTGAGATCCAGTATTGGTCTCCAGTCCCCTGTCTTTTTTGGTACTAAAAAGAATCTTGAGTAAATTCCAGATCCTAGTTGGTCTGCGGGGACTCCTTGAATGGCTCTTTTTTCTAGCAGTCTTGAAACTTCTGTGACTGCTTGATCCCTTAGATTGGGTGGGACATCTGGGATGGACTTTTCTGATTCTATGGGGGATTGATGGAAGGGAATTTTGTAACCTCCGGATATAATGGATAATACCCATCTGTCTCTTGTTATATTTTGTAGGCTTTTGGGTACAGCGAAAGTCTTCCCCCGACGGCCTCCAGAGGTGAGCAGTCAGGCAACCCTTCAGGGATGCTGGAAGGGCTTGGCAGAGAAGGTTTCTCGGTCACCCTGGTTTTGCAGTCCCTCTCTGCCACGAGGGTGGCGTCTATTATTGCTGTTTCCCTCTCTGCCCCTGGGGGAAAAATCACTACGTGTGCCAGGCAAGGGTCCCTGGGATTTTTGGAACCACATCTTTCCGCTCTTCTGACCCTTGGGATAAGGTCTGGAAGGGGTGGAAAAATGGACTCCCACGGCAGAGAGAGTCTTGCCTTCCTGCTCACATCTGGTCAACGTGTCTTTCACCTGAGGCCCAAAGAGAAAGGAGCCATCAAAGGGAGTATTGGTGAAGGACGCTCGAAAGGGTTCTGCAAACTGACACAGCTGCATCCAAGCATGTCTCCTGAGAGCCACACCTGTCCCTGCGGCTCTGCTCGCACCATCGGCTGCATAGGAAATCAGCCTCATGGAGGAGTTGACTATGGAATTAAGAGTCGCAAGCTGAGAAACTAATTTGTCTGGTACTCCCTCAGCTGTAGGATCTTGAAGGGTATCTCCAAGCTCTTTCAGGAGATCCCTTTGAAGACATGTAAAATGGCATAGATAGTTCAGGGACCTCATTGAAAAGGTCACTGAAGCAAACATTTGCTTTCCATATCTGTCCATCGTTCGAGACTCTTTGTTTGGAGGATGAACAGATGAAGAGGTTTCTGCTAACTCTTTCTTGGTGGCTGCTGCTACTACCATGGCATCAATGGACACACCTTTGGAGAGGAATTGTTTATCCTGGGGGGCTGTAATAAATTTGTTTGGTCTCCTCGGAGTAGGTTCCACAGAATCAGGAGCTGACCAAGCCTTTCGAGCCACTACAGACATGAGTGGATCAAAAGGAGGAGATACCCAGGAGGTGGAAGGTCGGGAACCGAATGCGTCCAGGTATAAGACTCATCCTCGGTAGGGGCTAAGGAAGTCCAGTCCCCCTCTGTCTAAGCACTTCAAGGATGTCCGAAAAGGAAACATCATCAGAGGGGGACCTTGGGGACCCTTCCGATTCATCCATGTCTGTATCTGAGGTGACAGACTCAGGGGAGTCTATGTGCTTTCTCTTGCACTTCTTCTTCTGGACAGGCTCTTCCGAGTGATCAGGGGAGGCTTCGGAAGAAGGATCACCCAATGGGGTGTCCTGGGGCATAGGTTCCCTATGTTTGGGGTCTGGAGGAGGAGTAGAGGTTGGAACAGACACCACGGGGGGTGGAGCCGATGGAGCTGGCAGTAAAGCTGTTTCGGGGGACAGCACACTCCGCATGACCTCGAAGGCGTCCCAACCTCTAGGCAGAGAAAGCTCCGGCTCCAAAGAGACAGGAGTCCATATTCGGGTCGAGGGTGACGGCTCCGAGGCCGATGCTGGAGCCAAGCTCACCTGCGCCGAAGCTCCAAGGGGGACAATGGGGTCGGACAAGGGTCCCATGCCACTCCACCCCTCGGAGCCGACGAGAGAGCCCCGGCACCCAGATCCCTCGACAGAAAGTACAATTGAGGTAATCGGAGCTGACATCGGAAGAGAAGGAGAGATGATGATCGGCGCTGATGGTTCTACTACCTGCAGATCCATGGTCTCCGGCTCCGAGCTAAATGTAGTCAAAGTAGGAATGGAAATAGAGGCGGTTGGTGCCGATACCTGCTGAGGTGGGCTGGACAGTAATTTTGCCAGGGCCTGTGACTTCAGCAACTTACTTACTACTCTCTCCACATCATGATCCGATAATCTAGAGGATTGAGAGGAGTGGGAAGAATGATGGCTACATTCACTCTGTAACAAGGGTGACTGAGGTGCCGAGTGGATGGGCTCCAAGGACAGAGACCTCAGTCTCTTATGACTCCGAGACGGCTCCGCAATAGCAGATGGAGCTGATGGAGGAGTTGCCTTGTCAGTGCCAGCTGGCACTGACATACTTGGTTGGTCAAGTAAAGGAGTCTGCTCCGAAGGTGGAGCCGACGGCTTGACAGACTTAGGGGATTTCACTGGCTGAGTACTTTTAGCCGGAAAATCCTGAGGCTTCAATAATCCCCGAAGGAATAATTTGTTTTTGCACTCCTGCAGGACCCTTGACTAAAAGCGTGACATATAGAATAGGAGTTCTGCAGGTGAACAGCACCCAAACAATATACACAACTAGTGTGCCCATCTGTCAGAGACATTTTCTGACAGCATGAGTCACGCTTTTTGAAGCCAAATACCTTGGTATCTTTAGACATTTTCCTAGCAACAACAAACTAAAGAACCATAATAACAATAAGAAAAAAAGTTATAATAATTATTACAACTTAAACGGCTAACCTAATAGAGGGGGAGGAGAACTCTCTAAGTTAAAACGAGTTCAAGGGAAAAGAGGCCTGCGGAAAGGAGTGACAGCCAACAAAGCACACACAATATAAGGCGATAAAGGGTATAAGTACTAAGAGACTAAGGTTAATAACACTTTTACAATTAAAATTTTACAATAACAGAAAAAATATGTAATATAAAACAATACTAAGCCTCAGCCAGTAACGAAGCAACCTCGCAGCTGAAGCGGCAAACGAGATCTGGATAGCTGACGCTGGGCATTCTGGGATAAGGGGTAGCTTCAAGCCAGTAAACAACTCTCGAGCTATAGAAGATAGCCGAGTCGGAGCCGAGGATCGGCTCCGAACCCAAACAGCAAGATCGAAGGCGAGATGGACAACTTAAAATTGATAGTTACACCAAGTAGTAATAAATACAACTGAGTACTTTTAAGATGACGTAAAAACAAAATGAGAAGTTATGTACTTACCATAATGCTCCACGTTTGTTGTCTTCTTCTCGCATTCTTTCTTGCTGGATGGGTTCGGAGCCGAACCTCGGCTCTGACTCGGCCTATTACTAAAGCTCGAGAGCTATTTTTACTGGCCCGAGGTTATCCTATGTCCCATAATGCTAAGCGTCATATACCCAGATCTCATTTGATAGCTAACACTATGGACATACATGTCCCACCACAACAGAGAATATATTTATATATCTATATAAATAGAAGCTCTAATAAATATATACATATTTTTTATAACAGTTACCAAGAGAAGCAAGAGAGCTAGCTCAGGAGATAACTCTAGTGACAAAAAATCTCACAAAATACTCTCAGTCTTTCCAGGCTAGGGGGATGGAGAGTGGGATGCAAGAAAGAAGGCAAGAAGAAGAAGACAACTAACATGGAACGTTATGGTAAGTACATAACTTCTCAATGTTAAGTTGTCAATCTTGCCTTCATTCTTGCTGGATGGGACAGCGTCCCTAGCACCTGGGTCCTGGGTGGCTCAATGGAACAGACTCTTGAGTACAGTGGAACCAAAATCAGCCCGGCTTCTGGAGGCCATGTCCAGCTTGTAATGAGAAATGAAGGTATGAAGAGAGGCCCATGTGGCCACTGCACAAATGGAATCCATTGGCAATCTTGCCTGAAAGGCTACTGAAGAAGCTAATGCTCTGGTTGAATGAGCTCTGGGCTTAGAAGGGAGCTCTTTATGCCTCAATTGGTAAATCAACACTTTACTTTGGAAACAGGCAGGCCTTGCTTCCCTTCCGCGTAAGAAAGGAAGAGCTGGTCTGATTTCCTCATCTGCTTAGTTCTATCCAGGTAGAAGCGTAATTGACGGTGAACATCCAAACAATGTAACTTTCGTTCAGCCCTATTGGTATAATTTGGGAAGAAGACAGGAAGATCGATGGTCTGATTCAGATTTTTTACAGAGAGTACTCTGGGTAAAAAGGATGGATTAGTCCTAAGTGACACTCTATCTTTGTGAAAAACAAGGTAAGGAGGGTGAACACAAAGGGCTTGAAGTTCCGATACCCTTCTTGCTGAAGTGATAGCTACTAAGAAGAGAGTTTTCCACGAGAGCAGCTTTAAGGAACAGGAAGCCGCCGGCTCAAAAGGAGGGAGAATTAAAGACGACAGCACCAAATATAGCTCCCACGGAGGGGGAGGATCTTTTACCGGAGGCCTAAGTAAGAAGGTTCCTTTTAGAAAGGCTATGCAGAGCTTGTGGGACATAATGCTAGTCTCTGACAAGCCAACGTGGAAATTTGCAATAGCTGCCAGCTGAACCCTGATGGTGGCTGAAGAAGAACCCATTTGAAAAAGTTCTGCCAAAAACTCTAAAACTGTTTGGACAGGAGCTGTAAAAGGGTCCACTTGTTTTCCCCTGCCCAAACAGAGAAACGCTTCCATTTGCTAGCATACGTCTTTCTGGTGGTGGACTTGTGAGAAGCGAGAATGATGTCACGAACTGAATGAGAGATTAAGGGAAGCCTGGCTAGAGTTGGAAGTGGAGCAACCAAGCTGTGAGGTTGAGAGATTGAAGGGATTGATGCAGCCCACCCGACTGATGGGTCAGAAGATCTGGCACTGGGTCCAGATGCCAAGACTGTTCCAGTAGATGACGTTGCAGGAACGGAAACCAAATTTGTCGAGGCCAGTAAGGGGCAATAAGGATCATTCTGGATCTCAAAGCAGTTGCTTTCTGGATTAACTGAGTAATTAAGGGAAAAGGGGGAAAAACGTACAGAAGACCCCGGGGCCAATCGTGGACTAGAGCGTCTCTGGGGGGAAGACCTGGGAGAGGGAAGAGGATGAAGAAGTCTTGGCACTTGCTGTTTAGAGGGGTTGCGAAAAGGTCGCAACAAGGCTGACCCCACCTTCTGAAAATTCTTTCCGCTACTAGCTGGTTGAGAGACCACTCGTGGGGCATGAGAATGGCTCTGCTCAGCCTGTCCGCTATGACGTTGGACTTCCCAGGGATATGCGTTGCTACCAGAAACTGTTGAGAAGAGATCGCCCACTGCCAAAGTCTGAGTGCTTCTCGATATAGGGGGTAGGATCTGGTTCCGCCCTGCTTGTTGATGTACCACACTACAGATATATTGTCTGTCTGAATTGCAATAGTCCCAGTGGGTAGAGAGTCTTGAAGGGCCTGCAAGGCTAAAAGTACCGCTCTCATTTCCAAGACATTTATGTGCAGGTGGCATTCAAAGGGTTGCCATGTGCCCTGGACTGTCCTGCCCTGAAAGTGCCCCCCCCCACCCGATCAGGGAGGCATCCGTTGTCACAGTAGCAACAGGAGGAGGAAGGACAAAAGGTCTGCCCTGAAGTACCTGAGGGGAGACCATCCACCAAGAAAGGTGCCTTTTGCATGACTGAGTGATTAGAATGCTGTGTGACATTGGAAGCTGTTGAAAGGACCACTGGGAAAAAAGCATCCACTGCAGGATCCGCATGTGAAAGCGAGCTAGGGGGAGTAATGTGATTGCTGCTGCCATGAGGCCTAGGGTTTTTAGTACGAATCTGGCCTGGACTTTGCTCTCCTGTAGTAGGATCTGAACATGATCGCGAATGTCTGAAACTCTTTGTACAGGCAGTTTTGCTAACAGCTCCACAGTGTTTAAAACGGCGCCTGACAAGGCGACAAGGCAGACTTTTCGAAGTTTATAGAGATACCTAGCTCGTTGCAAGTTTGGACAGCATAATCTCTGGACTGGAGCAGTTGACGCCTGGTGGTGGCAGTAAGGAGCCAGTCGTCTAAATATGGAAACACCTGGAATCCTTGTAGTCTCAGGTGAGCCGTAACCACTGCCATGCATTTGGTAAACACCCTGGGGGCTGTGGTGAGGCCAAAGGGCAGGGCTCTGAATTGGTAGTGACTGGCTCCCAGCCGAAAGAGGAGAAACCTTCTGGAGCGCCTGTTCATTTTGATATGGTAGTACGCATCCTGAAGGTCTATGGAGCACATCCAATTGTCCTGACCCAGAAAGGGTAGAATGGACTGTAGCGTGACAATCCGGAACTTCGTTCTTTGAACACACTTGTCAGCCTGCTGAGATCCAAAATAGGTCTCCAGTCCCCTGTCTTTTTTGGTACCAAAAAGAACTTGGAGTAGATTCCGGATCCTTGCTGGGCTGCTGGGACTGGCTGGATAGCTCTTTTTCTTAGCAGCTTTGAAATTTCTAGTGCTGCTAGATCCCTCAGACCGGGTGGAACGTCTGGAAGGGGCCCTTTTGGCTGTTGTGGGGTGTGAATAAAGGGAATTATGTAACCCTCGGATATGATCGACCGTACCCATTTGTCTTGCGTGAGGGAATGCCAGGCTTCTGGGTACAGTGATAGTCTTCCCCCGACTGCCTCCGAAGGTGGACAGTCAGGCAGCTCCTCAGGGGTGCTGGAAGGGTTTGTCAGAGAAAGATTCTCTGCTACCCTGATTCTGCGGACCTCCCCTGCCTCTTGGGCAGCGTCTATTATTGTTCCCTCCTCTGCCTCTGGAGGGAAGCTCACCACGTGCGTCAGGCAGTACTCCCTGAGGTTTGCAGAACCACATTTTGCCACTCTTCTGACCCTTAGGGTATGGTCTAGAAGGAGTGGAAAAACGGACTCCCATGGCAGAGAGACTCTTGCCTTCCTGCTCGCACCTGGTCAATGTATCCTTCACTTGAGGTCCAAACAAGGCAGAACCATCAAAGGGGGTGTTAGTGAAGGACGCCTTGAAGGGGTCAGCAAAGTTACAAAGCCGCATCCAGGCATGTCTCCTTAGAGCAACGTCCGTGCCTGCAGCCCTACTCGCCCCATCGGCTGCATAGGAAATGAGCCGCATGGAGGAGTTGACAATCGAGTTCAGGGTCGCCACCTGGGAGTTGACCTTTTCCTGAGACCCCGCAGCTGATGGGTCCTGTAAGGTATCACCCAGTTCTTTGAGAAGGTCTCTTTGAAGACGGGTGAAATGGCACAAATAATTCAGCGATCGCATGGCAAAGGTCGCTGAAGAAAACATCCGCTTACCATACCTGTCAATAGTCCTAGATTCCTTATTAGGAGGATGGACAGGTACTGAAGGGTCAGCCAACTCCTTCTTAGTGGCCGCCGCCACCACCATGGCATCAACAGGGATGCCCTTAGTTAGAAACTGCCTGTCAGAAGGGGCTGTAATAAATTTTGTAGGCCTCCGGGGAGTTGGTTCGATAGTATCCGGAGCCGTCCACGCCTTTCGAGCCACCACATCCATGAGTGGGTCGAAAGGCAGAGACACCCAGGAGGTGGAAGGGCGAGAACCAAACGCATCTAGGTACACCGACTCGTCCTCGGAAGGGTTGAGGGCAGACCAGTTCCCCCTCTGCTTGAGAATCTCCAGGATGTCAGAAAAGGAGACATCCTCAGAGGGGGACCTTGGGGACCCTTCTGACTCATCCAGGTCGGTGTCCGATGTGACTGACTCAGGGGAGTCCACATGCTTCCTCTTGCATGTTCTCTTTCGAGGGGGCTCCCCTGCATGATCCGGGGAGGCCTCGGAAGAGGAGGATACACCCAATGGGGCAACCTGGAGCGTTGGTTCTCCATGCTTGGGGTCGGGAGGGTAGGCAGAGGCCGAAGCAGGCACCATAGAGGGAGGGGCCGATGGGGTCGACCGTGGCGCCAGTATAGGAGCAAGGACGCTCCTCATGACCTCAAAAGCACCCCTATCAGGCAGGGAAGAGGGACCCAACTCCGAAGAGATAAGGGCTCCCCTCGGCACTGAGAGGGACGGCTCCGAGGCCGATGTCGGGGCCGAACTGACCTGCACCGAGGCTCCGAGAGGGAGAACGGGGTCAGACAAGGCTCCGATGCCACTCACCCCCACAGAGCTGACGAGGGAGTCTCGGTGCCCGGATCCCTCCAAGGACGGAACCAAGGATGGGATTGGAGCTGACGAAGGAGCCGGCAAGAGTGGTATTGGTTCTGACACCCCAACGTTGCTAACCCCGACGACCTCCGGCTCCGAGCTCAAAGGAAGCGTCGGAGGAGGAACTGGAGCAGGCGTTGGGGTAGCCACTGTCTGGTGAGAAGGGATATGCAACATCTGGGCCAGCGCTTGCAACTTTAAGAGCCTACTGACTACCCTCTCAAGGTCATGATCCGACAGCCTGGAAGACCGAGAGGAGTGAGACCTATGGCTCCGCTCCAAAAGTAAAGGGGACTTCGGAGCCGAACGCACCGACTCCAAGGAAGGAGATTGGGAACGTTTTCAGCATGGAGATGGCTCCGACACTAAAGTCGGAGCCGAATGAGGCCTCGATGCATCGGTTCCAGCCGGAACCGACGAGATAGAAGGAGGTCCGCTCGGCTCCGGCTCCGGACATGGAGCCGACGGTTTGGCGGGCTTAGAAGGTCTACCGGACGGAGGCTTCATCGGAGAACCTTCAGGCTTTAGCAAGCCCCTAAGAATGAGCTTGTTTCTGCGTTCCTGCAGGACTCTTGGACTGAAGGCATGACAGACAGAACAAGAGTCCTGCAGGTGCAGAGGGCCCAAACAATATACACAAGAAGTGTGACCGTCTGTCAGAGACATCTTCTGACAGCACTAGTCAGACTTCTTAAATCCTGAGACCTTGGTATCCTTGGACATGATACCACAGGACCGGGACAGAAAGTCTATTCAAGCACACAAAGCACAAACACACTCAAAAACCCTTGAAAAGACCCACACAACAACTACTTTAAAAACTTCGCTACAGGGAAGGGAAGAATATTCCACACACACTCAAAGGGAATCCCCAACTACCAACTAAAGAAAAGGACCAAAGGCCTATCCACCTAAGGGTGGAGAGAGAGAAGAAACTACTAAGAAAAGGAGGGGAAAACTAGCCGGTACACTACTAACACTACTAGGACAAAAACTACTATGAGAAAAATTACAAAAACTAACTGCAAATATAAAAAATTTTTAATACGACCTGGAGCCGGTGAAAAACGCAACCTCGTAGCTGAAGCGGCAAACGAGATCTGGGTATATGACGCCTAGCATTATGGGACATAGGATAGCCTCGAGCCGGTAAAAATAGCTCTCAAGCTTTAGTAATAGGCCGAGTCGGAGCCGAGGTTCGGCTCCGAACCCATCCAGCAAGAATGAAGGCGAGATTGACAACTTAACATTAAAGTAATAAAGTAGGAAGAAACACAAATACAGTGAAAGCAGATGAATAAAGTGCAATTTTTATTTATTTTTTTTTAAATGAGCAAATGTGATGAGCCCAGGAGGAGTATCCAAATGCAAATTTACAAGAGGGGTGGGCAGTTTCAAAGCCACCAAGATTAACACTAAAACAAAAGCAGGGAGGGTGGGTGAGGAACTAACTGAAAAAACAGAGCCACAACTTCCAGCTAGATAGTATTCAATGCAACACAAAAAAATCAATTTAAATGCTGTATTATTTGAAAAAAGTGCTGATAAAGATTTACTTAAATTCACTTATATGTCCAGTTGATTGCAGGTAGGTCTTAGCTGGCCAAACTCAGAGTTTAAGCAGAAAATAATCAAAACTGTATCACTTATATAAGGCAGAAACCGAATATCAATGAAGTGAAACTTCCCCCACTTATCACGGGCTATGCAAGAATTCTAACTAGCACTAAATTCTAACAAGCATTAACTGAGAAAACAGAGCCACAACTTCCAGCTAGATAGTATTCAATGCAACACAAATAAATCAATTTAAATGCTGTATTATTTGAAAAAAGTGCAGATAAAGATTTACTTAAATTCACTTATACGTCCAATTGATTGCAGGTAGGTCTTAGCCGGCCAAAGCTCAGAGTTTAAGCAGAAAATAATCCAAAATGTACCACTTATATAAGGCAGAAACCGAATATCAGTAAAGTGAAACTTCCCCCACTTATTACTGGCTATGCAGGAATTCTAACTAGCACTAAATTCTAACAATGGGAAAGAGTAGTGGAAGCTACGTTAAGAAGGGAGGTGATGATTAGTGATCAGCAGTATGGTTTCATGCCAGGAACGAGCACTACAGATGCGATGTTTGCTCTGAGTGTGTTGATGGAGAAGTACAGAGAAGGTCAGAAGGAGTTGCATTGTGTCTTTTTGGATTTAAAGAAAGCATATGACAAGGTGCTTAGACAGGAGTTGTGGTATTGTATGAGGAAGTCGGGAGTGTCAGAGAAGTATGTAAGAGTGGTACAGGATATGTACGAGGGTAGTGTGACAGCGGTGAGGTCTGCGGTGGGAGTGACGGATGCATTTAAGGTGGAGGTGGGATTACATCAAGGATCAGCTCTGAGCTCTTTCTTATTTGCAATGGTGATGGACAGGTTGACAGACGAACTCAGACAGGAGTCCCCGTGGACTATGATGTTTGTAGATGACATTGTAATCTGTAGTGAGAGTAGGGAACAGGTGGAGGAGACCCTGGAGAGGTGGAGATATGCTCTAGAGAAAAGAGGAATGAAGGTCAGCAGGACTAAGACAGAATATATGTGTGTGAATGAGAGGGAGGATAGAGGAATGGTGAGGATGCAGGGAGTAGAGGTGGCGAAGGTGGATGAGTTTAAGTACTTGGGATCAACAGTTCAGAGTAATGGTGAGTGTGGAAGAGAGGTGAAGAAGAGAGTACAGGCAAGATGGAGTGGGTGGAGAAGAGTGTCAGGAGTGATTTGTGACAGACGAGTACCAGTAAGAGTGAAAGGGAAGGTCTACAAGAGGGTAGTGAGACCAGCTATGTTATATGGGTTGGAGACAGTGGCACTGACAAAAAGGCATGAGTCAGAGCTTGACGTGGCAGAGTTGAAGATGTTAAGATTTACACTGGGTGTGACAAGGATGGACAGGATTAGGAATAAGTATATTAGAGGGTCAGCCTAGGTTGGAAGGTTTGGAGACAAAGCCAGAGAGGCAAGATTACTGAGTTTGGACATGTGCTGAGGAGGGATGCAGAGCATATTGGGAAAAAGATGCAAAGGATGAAGCTGCCAGGTAACAGGAAAAGAGGAAGGCCTA